>NW_027185588.1:5008094-5016378 GCF_028583685.1 Petaurus breviceps papuanus | reverse complement strand
CCTGTTGAACTTAAGCCATTCCTCTCATCGTCGGAGTTGTTTAATTCATGCCAGCTCCTGTGTTCTGTTTTTGCTCCTGTTAGATGCAACATTGTAGCAATCACTTGGACAGAATCATAGATGGAAGAAAATGGACAAAGGACCGGAAATGGGGGGGGGGTCGGGTGGTTACCAATGTTAGTTAGAATTCAAACCCAATAAAGATGACAAAGGCGCATCAAATCTAAGATCCTGACTTTTAACAAATGTGAGAAAAAAATATGGATACAGACTTACAAAGTGAGCTGCCTGACCAGTGGGTGACGTGGGCAGGAATGGAAAGAATTCACATTGAGGAGACTCTAAGAGTTTAATAGATTGAAATCTCCACGTGATCTAGTATTCTGATAGAACACTCCAAATCGTCCCCATGAAGAGAAATCTAGGCCTTCTAAAGAAGAAGAGGGTTGTTCCACTGTGTTCTGGCCTTATCAGTCCCCTTTCCAATATTCTGTTGTGTTCTGAGTATACATGCTTTAGGAAGCACACATACAGAATGAAAATGCCCATCATGGGAGTTTGAGACAATGGCATAAATGTGTGGTTTGAAGGAAACTGGTTTGTTGAGAATGCACAAAAGAGGTCTAATCAATGTCTTAAAATCTTCAGAAGTGTCTCATGGGACATTATATAAAACATATTTCTACATGACCACAGAGAGCAGAAATCTAAGTAATGCATCAAAGTTACTGGGAAATGTATTTAGATTCATATTAGAGGAAAATTTCCCATTAATGATAGCCATCCCAAAGTGGAATGCATTGCCTCAGGAAGCACTGGGGGTTCCCTCATGGAAGTTATTCATTTAAAACCTGAATCATTCTTTTTTCTGGGAATGGAACTGGAAGAGTTGGACTACAATGAATAAATAAGCCTTTTGGGTCGTTACTGTTGTGTGTAAGGCTTCTTTACTGGTCTTAGAGATGCCTGGGATAGTCATTAGGGGGCTTGGCCTTCTGCTACGTTTCTGCAGGCTAGGACAGAGCAAGAATGAATTAAATCAGGACTCTTTTTGCTCCATCTTAATCTCCAGAGCTATGAGGTCCCCTATTAGGTCTACCTTCGTGGCAGAACTTCATGGCAGAGAGCTAGGGAGTGCCCAGGAGAATGCTTCTCTCCTCTCCTAAAGATGTGACAAGAGAATTCAGACTGAGTCATCATTTTAGCTCTTGACCTCATTCTAGAGTCTGTCAAATTTTCCTTCTCCTTTTTCTGATCTCCTTCCTTTCATTATGTATTACTTGTGCTTTCAGGCTTCAATGAACTCCATCCCATGGAACCTACACATGGTAAGTGTCTTTATATCTAAATTGTTTTTGAGTCCTAGGCCATCAGTGTTTCCCAAGCCTTTTTTTCTCTTAACTTGTAGAGATAAGCACCACAATGGCAATATTCCTTCCACATTAGTCATCTCTGAGGTCTTTTGAAAGAAATTTTCCACCCCTCCACCCAAAGTGCAGCTTGAGACATAGCAAATTTCCCATCACTAGAGATAATCATAAAGACAAAAGATGTTAAGAATGCTTTAGCAAACCTCAAGCTTTATTCCTGAGGGCATTTTAGTACTGAGATTCTATGAAGAAAATATCACAAGTGGGATTCCTGGAATTCCCAGGTTCTCTCTCTGAGGCTGCATGGTGATAAATTAGCAAGGCATCCCCATGAGCATGGTCAGGGAATTATCAGTGGACCTTAGGTCCTTAGGAGAGATTTTCTGAAGGAGAATTCATGATGGTGTCCCTTGTACCCTTAAATGTCACTTCTGCTCATAGAGTCACCAGCTGGGCACTTTAGCCAGTGTCCTTGTGAAAGGCTGGCTCATTCTGTGAGAACCCAGGCAGCCAAGTCAACCCAAAGTGTATGTCCACATTTATTTATTCAGTCATTTGTCACTTATTGGGCATGTCCCACACATGAAAAATGCAATTAATGTCCTTCTAAATTTTGGCCTGACCGTCAGAATTCCAGCCCACCAATGGACTCTGTCACTCTTCAATATGATTTCTTCTTTTTGTATTTTACAACTTTTGGTGTACCCACTATACCATCATTGAGAACTCTTGAGGAGTCCTCAGGGCCAGGATCCTCCACAGGTACAAATTTGGCATCATTAATACCCTGTGGAATGTCTACTGGTTCTTACCTCTTAGCTGCAGAGAGAATATGTTTATGAAGAGAAAAATTGCCTTAACCCTTAAAAATCATCTCATTCTAAGAAATACTCACCTTCCAAAGAAGGGCAAACCTGAGATATCTGAGATACTTCAAGTATCTCAGACTTGCCGTAACATTTTGGTTGGGCGAGGGTGACCTTGGTTTGTTGTATATTTCAAAACAACCCCCCCCCCCAAACTCCCACACACACACATGCGCTCACATGAAAGTAGGACAAAAATTTCTGGCTTAAGAGGTAATCAAAAAATATTCCCATAGTTTTTTGTAATGATCCCATGTTTCCCATGCAACACCTATAGAAAGTGATGGACTGGGGTATTTTAGACAAGAAGCACAGAGCCTGACGAGTTTTGCCAGTAACGGACCATTACACAAAGATTTCTTCCCTCCTATGGTCGCTGAGCACCACCCGACATAGCTTTAAGTCCTACCCACGGGATTCTGTGACTAAATGTAGCAGACCATTTTTTTCTCCCACATCCAATATGACGTTGTCTGTCCACACTGTGACTTTATCAGTGATTTCCATTCTTCATGATTTATTCTCAGCTCCTGTGAGAACCACTGTTGCTCCCGAAACCTCACCAACTCCATCATCATATTCCAGTACCTCAGGTACAAAGGGTGCTGCTATTATGCATTCCCAGCAGTGTTTTATTGTGCTTAACTAGAAGATGAGAAGAACAATGGGAAGAGCATAGGCAAGGAAGGTTTAGGGAAGGGTAGAGGTTCCTTGATATGGATGTCAATAGGGCCATGAAGTATGAGTTTTCTTTCCAGGAAAGAACAGGACAATACAAGACTAAGGTGTCAGAGGCTCTGTTTGTCCATGTGCCTAGGGCTCAGGCATGGGTTTTCTGTCTGTCTCCTCTGTTACAGCTGGTGGATACAATCTGCAAATGTTCACTTTAAACTTCACCATAACAA
This sequence comes from Petaurus breviceps papuanus, assembly GCF_028583685.1. NCBI lineage: Eukaryota > Metazoa > Chordata > Mammalia > Diprotodontia > Petauridae > Petaurus > Petaurus breviceps. The sequence continues at coordinate 5,013,237 of NW_027185588.1, read as the reverse complement.
ACCTAGTCTGCCCTGAAGACATGCATCTCCCGGGCACTGGAATTTTTAATTCCACTGAAAGAATCCTTCAACGTGTGGTGAGATTCCACAGACTCTGCCCAAACCCACGCCTACACAGCAAGCTTCTTCACTGTGGTGGGTGAAAATTCAGTTACTCATTGCCCTTCTTGTTTCCTTGACAGCTGACCCCATTGTTCAAAAGAAGCAGCATCAGTTCCTCCTATGTTGGATGTCGTTTGACTGCCCTGAGGTGAGACGTGAAAATAAAATCTAGAGCCCTGAGATCATCTCCCCGTATCCCCCAGGTTCATGGTGAAGGCTCAGGGTGGGCAAGCAACAGAGCCATTGTCTCCATGTAGTGCCCATTTCCTCCGTTTTCAAATCTGAAATCAGTTTCGTTGCCATTCTCTTCATTTCTGGGTTCTTAGGAAAGTGATTCCCCTTGTCTGTCATGATTGGGAACAAATGCTATCCTGGGGACATACTTCTGTCCAGGGGGAGATCTGTGGCTAGACATCCATCCTATCCACACAAGGAATAGAAGCTTTTCTACCATCATGGACTCACTATCAGCCTTTTTGATGTCACTTCGTCTCAGTTTAACTCTCCCCAATTTCTCCCTCACGCAAATCTCTCAGCATTTAAACCCCGGGGTCTCAACATTTCTTTCCTTTCACAGATGTGTGACAGGAGGTTCAGCAACTGGAGTGGATGCTGTGTGCACCCATGGAGGGGGGCCAAACAGCCCCTCTCTAGACAAAGAAAAACTTTATTGGGAGCTGAGAAACCAGACCCATGGCATGACCAGACTGGGCCCTTACACTTTGGACCAGGGAAATTTCTACCTTGAAGGTGAGATTCCTCAGTGAGGCAATAATTGACCCCTTTCCCTCCAGTAAAAGCTCTATAATGAGACAATAGTCCCAACGTTAACATACTTTCCTTTTATCCCCAGTCTGATTCAGTCCCTCACTCTCTCCACCCCATACTAGGTCTTTATGTTCCCAATTCACCCTTGTCTAGCCACCTCCACCTCATGGGTCATACCCATGCCTACTTCTCTGATTAACTTAACCCATTCCTTTTCATTGTTTGACTTGTTTCAATTTGTGCCCGCTCCTCTGCTCTGCTTTTTTAGCTATCATTTGGATAGGATCATATACGGAAGAAAATGTAGAAGGACAGGAAAATAGAAGGGTTTGATGTTTAACAAAGTTAGGCAGAATTCAAACTCGGTAAAGATTAGAAAAGTGTGTCACAACTAAGAATCTGACATTTAAAAAATGTAAGATAAAAATATGGATACAGAGTTACAAAATGAACTGTCTGATGCAGAGGATGATGGGGCATGACTAGAAATAATTCACTTTGAGAAGAATATAAGACTTTGGGAGATTGAAATTTCAACATGATTCAATAGTGTGATGGAACAATCAAGCTAGTCCCCATGAACATAAATTTAGTCCCTGTAAAGAGGAAGATGGTCGTTCAACTGTCGTCTGACTTGATCAGTTCACATTTAGAATGTTCTGTTGAGTTCTAAAGATACAGCCTTTTTAAGAACATATACAGAAAGAAAATGACCATAATGGGAACGTGAAACTATGCTATAAAAGTGTTGTTTGAAGCAACCTGGTGTATATAATACGCACAAATGAAGCCTAATGATTGTTTTCCAATATTCAAAGGCCTCTCATGGGGCAAGGCATACAACAACTTTCTACTTAGATTCAGGGAGCAGAATTATAGGTAATGAGTGAAAGTTACTGGGGAATGTATTTAAATTCTGATTTACTTTAACGAAAATTTTCTGTTAATTATAGCCATCCAAAAATGGAATGTACTGCCTCAGAAAGCACTGGGGGTCCCCTCACGGGAGGTCTTCATTTAAAACTTAAATGGTATTTTTCTGGGAATGGAGCTGGAAGAATTCTTCTATGGGAAGCTTAGACTAAAATGAATGAAAGAGCCTTTCAGTTGATTACTGTTGTGTGTAAGGGTTCTTTACTGGTCTTAGAGATGCCTGGGATAGTCATTAGGGGGCTTGGCCTTCTGCTACGTTTCTGCAGGCTAGGACAGAGCAAGAATGAATTAAATCAGGACTCTTTTTGCTCCATCTTAATCCCCAGAGCTATGAGGTCCCTTATTAGGTCTACCTTCATGGCACAACTTCACGGCAGAGAGCTAGGGAGTGCCCAGGAGAATGCTTCTCTCCTCTCCTAAAGATGTTTCTAAAGAGATTTCAAACTGAGTCATCAGTTTAGCTCTTGACCTCATCCTAGAGTCTATCAAATTTCCTTCTCCTTCTTTTCTGATCTTGTTCCCTTCATTATATGTTATTTGTGCTTACAGGTTACAATGATCACCATCCCATGCAACCCATAAATGGTAAGAGTTTTGATATCCAAATCACTTTTGAATCCTAGGTCATCAGTGTTTCCCAAGCCTTTTTTTCTCTCAGCTCCTAGAGATAAACCCCACAATGGCAATGTTCCTTCCACTTTAGTCATCTCTGGGGTCTTTTGAAAGGATTCCTCAACCCCCGCCCCCAAAGTACCTCTTGAGGCATAGCAAATTTCCCATCACTAGAAATCATGTTAAAGACACAGGATATTAAGAATGCTTTCGAAGAGGGCTAGATACACCCTGAGAGATTTTTAGTCCTGAGATTCTATGAAGAAAATGTCACAAATGGGACTCCTGGAATTCCCAGTTTCTCTCTGTGAGGCTGCATGGTTATAACTTAGCAAGGCATCCCCATGGGATAGTCAGGGGAATTATCTGTGGACATTAGGTCTTTAGGAAAGATTTTCAAAGGAGAAATAATGATGGTGTCCCTTGTAACCCTAGATGCCAGTTCTGCTCATAATGTCACCTGCAGGGCACTTTAGCCAGTTTCCTTATGAAAAACTCATTCTGTGAGCACCCAGGCAGCTATGTCAGCCCAAAGTTCTGTCCACATTAATTCATTCAGTCATTTGTCAAACGGTTATTAGGCATTTTGTACACATGGAACATTGAAAAAATGATCACATAAATATTAGGATGATCCCCGGAGCTACAGACCACTATGGGCTCTGTCAGTTTTCAGTGTCACTTCTTTTTTTTAATTACAGTTTTTGGTGCATCCACTATCATTCACAACTCTTGAGGTGTCCTCAGGGCCTGAAGCCCCCACAAATAGAAATTTGGCAACATTGGTACCCTGGGTCCCACATGGAAGATGAGGAGAGAATATTATTATGAAAAGAAAAATTGCCTTTAGCCTTAAAAATCACCTCATTCTAAGAAATACTCACCTTCCAAACAAGGACAAGCCAGTATTTGACACTTGCTGCAACATCTTGGGTGAGGGAATGTAACCTTGGTGTGTTGCATATTTCAAAGTCCTCTACCCAAACACACACACACACACACACACACACACACACACCCACACACACACTCACACACTCACGAAAGAAAGAAGGACATAAATCTCTGGCAGTTGATTGAACATATGTCCATAGTTCTTTGAAATGATCCCATGTTTCCTAAACAAGACCAAAAGAAAGTGAAGGCTGGGGTCGTTCTAGACAGGATGCACAGAGCCTGAAAAGTTTTGTCAGTAGCAGCCTATTACACAAATATGTGTGGTCGTTGAGCACCATCCCAAATGCTTTAAGTCCTACCATAGGGATTAAATCAGGTTAATCATTTCCCTCCCACATCCAATATCAAATTGTCCACATTAGGCTTCATCAATGATTTCCATTCTTCATGATTTATCTTTCATTCCTGTGTGATACACTGTTGCTATTGACACCTCGACTCCATCACCATTTTCTACTAGTACCTCATATACAAAGGTGGCGCCTTGTATGCATTCCAAGCAGTGTCTTATTAGGCTTATCTAGAAGAAGAGACGAACAATGGGAGGGGCATAGGCAAGGAAGGTTTGGGAAATGGGAGAGGTTCCTTGATATAGATGTCAATGTGGCCATGGAGTATGCACTTTTCTTTCAGGAAGGAATAAGACAATACAAGACTAGGGTGTCAGAGGGTCTATTTGTTTGATGTGCCCAGGGCTCAGGCATGGCTCTTCTGTTTCCCTCTTCTTTTACAGCTGGTGGACACTATGACAAGCCATTCACCTTAAATTTCACGATAACTAATGTCTTATACATCAAAGACATGGATGAACCTGGTTCTCACATTTTCAATTCCATGGAGAGAATGCTTCAGCGTGTGGTGAGATTTGATATGCCCTGCCCAACCCCACTTCTGCACAGCAAGCTTCTCTACTGTAGGGGCTAAAAAGCTGGCTACTCATTGCCCTTCTTATTTCCTTGACAGCTGAACCAATTGTTCAAAGGAAGCAGCATCCATTCCTCCTATGGAGGTTGTAAAATAATTGCACTGAGGTGAGACCTGAGAATAAAATCTGTAACCCTGAGATCATCTCCCTTGATCCCTCAGGTTAATAGCTAAGTTCAGGGTGGGCAAGCAATAGAGGCTGTCTCCACATAATGCCCATTTCCTCCATTTTTGAATCTGAAAACAGTTTCCTTCCCATTCTCTTTATTCTTGGGTCCTTAGGAAAGTGCTTCCCCTTGTCTGTCATGATTGGGAACAAATGCTATCCTGGGGAAATACTTCTCTCCAGGGAAAGATCTCTGGTTATAAATCCATCCTGCCCACACCAGGAATGGGGGCTTTTCCACCATTTTGGACTTTCTGATGTCACAGCATCTCAGTTTAACTGTCCCCAATCTCCCCCTCAAGCAAATCACTCAACATTTAACCTCCGGGGCCTGAACAATTGTTTCCTTCCACAGATCTATGAAGGAAGGCTCAGCCACAGGAGTGGATGCCGTGTGCACCAATAGAGGGGGGCCAACCCATCCCTCTCTAGACAAAGAAAATCTGTATTGGGAATTAAGCAAACCAACTGATGGTTTCACAAGACTGGGCCCCTACAGGATGGACAATGAAAGTTTCTACCTCGATGGTGAGATTCCTCCCTGGGGCAGTCATTGACCCCTTTCCCTTAAGCATGAGCTCTGTAATGAGATTGTAGTCCCATCGTTAGCATCTTTTCCTTTTGTCCCCACTCTGATTCAGGCCCATACTCCTCCAGGAACCAATCCTCCCTTGTCCAGCC
>NW_027185588.1:4986216-5008084 GCF_028583685.1 Petaurus breviceps papuanus | reverse complement strand
CAAAGTGAACTGGCTGACCAGGCGATGATTGGACATGACTAGAAAGAATTCACTTGAGAAGACTGTAAATTTAGAAGATTGAAATCTCAACATGACGTAATTGTCTGAGGGAACAATCCAGGGAGTTCCTATGAAGATAGATCTAGTCCCTTTGAAGAGGAAGAGGGTTGTTCAATTGTCCTTTGACCTGATCAACCCCTATTGACAATATTCTGTTGTGTTCTGAGGATACATACTTTAGGAAGAACATATGCAGAAAATAATGGCCATCATGGGAACTTAAAAGTATGTGGTAAATGGATTGTTTGTAGCAAGTGGTTTTGTTTAGTATAAGTAAAAGAGTTTTAATGATTGTCTTCAAATATTTAGTGGCCTCTCATGGGTCACCTCACATAACATCCTTCTAGCTGACCTCAGAGAACAGAATTATAAATAATGTGTGAAAATTACTGGGGACTGTATTTAGATTCCCATTGAGGAAAAATGTTCCATTAATTATATCAATCCAAAATGGAATAATACACTGCCTCAGAAGGCAGTGCAGTTCTGTCCCGTTATGGAAAGTCCTCGTGCTAACCCTGAATGGCATTTTGGTGGAATGGAATTGGAGGAGTTCTTCTGTAGAAAGCTTGAACTAAAATGGATGAAAAAACTTTTTAAGTGGTTACTGTTGTGCATAGGGTTTCTTTCCTGTTCTTAGAGGTGCCTGGGATAGTCAATAGGTGACTTGGCATTCTGCTATGCCTCTGCTAGCACCAGGACATACCAACAATGAATGAATCAGGACTCTCTTTGCTCCACCTAAATCCCCAAAGCTATAAGGGCACTGATTACCTCTACCATTATGGCAGAACTTCATGGCGGAGAGTAAGGAGGTGCCCAGAAAAATGATTTTCTCCTCACTTAAGGCTATGACAAGAGAACTCAAACTCTTGTGTTCACTTCATGAATAAGACTCAGGGTGGGTAAGAAACAAACACAGTGCCTCCACCCAGGGTCCATTTCCATCATTTTCAAATGTGAAAATGGTTTCATTCCCATTCTCTTCCTTCATGGGTCTTTAGGAAAGTGATTCCTCTTCTCTGTCATGATTTGGCACAAATGAAATCATGCTGATAGCTCTTAATCCCATCCTGTAGTCTATTTTCCTTTTCCTTCTTTTCTGATCACCTTCCCTTCATTTTATGTTATTTGGCTCTACAGGTTACAATGAGTACCATCCCATGCAACTTATAACCAGTAAGTGTTTTGATTTCCAAATCAACTTTGAGTCCTATGTTCCTTCCACTTAAGTTAAGTCTGGGGTCTTCAGAAAGGAATTCTCCACCCCTACCTCTAAAGGACAGTCTTGAGATATAGCAAATTTCCCACCACTAGAAGTCATCGTAAAGACCCAAGAAGTTAAGTATGGCTTTAGAAGAGGCCTAGATGCCCTCTGAGGGCTTTTCTTGAGATTCCTTTTTTTTCTTTTTGGAGGGGGAAGCCTGGGCAATTGGGGTTAAGTGACTTCCCCAAGTGACTTCACATGGCTAATAAGTGTTAAGTATTTTAGGCCAGATTTGAACTCAGGTCCTCCTGACTCCAGGGTCGGTACTCTATTCACTGTGCCACCTAGTTGCCCCTTGTACTGAAATTCTATGAAAAATTCTGTGAAAAAGTGTCCCAGGTCAGAAAAAAATGGCTTCTAGGTCCTTCTGGACCTTCATGATCCAGAGCCACTGTCACATTCCCTGTATTCCAGGTCCTCTTGTCTGAGACTGCATGGTGATAACTTAGCAAGGCATACCCTGTGGTCAGGTAAATTACCAGTTGATCTCAGTTCCTTAAGAGAGATTTTCTGAAGGATAACTCATGGTGGTGTCCCCTGCACCTCTAAATGCCACTTCTGCTCACAGTGTCACCAGCAGGGCACTTTAGCCATGTCCTTATGAAAGCCTGTTCCTGTGAGAACCCAGGCAGCTGAGTCAGCCAGAAGGGTCTGTTTACATTCATTCAGTCGTCCTTTGTCAAACACTTATCAGGGATTTCCTTCATGTAGAACAGAGAATTAATGGCCCCATAAATGTTGGGATGACCCCACATAGTTGTAGGCCACATGGTCCCTGCCACTTTTCAATGTCACCTCTTCTTTATTTTTTACAGCTTTTGGCACATCCACTGTGTCATCCTTTATAACTCTTAAGGATCCCTCATGGCCTGCAGCCTCTACAGGTAGCAATTTGGCAACATGATTCCCCTGGGTCCCACATGAAAGCTGGGGGAAAATATGGCTATGAAAAGGAAAATTGCCTTAAGCCTTAAAAAATCACCTCATTCTAAGAAATGCTCACCTTCCAAACAGGGACAAGCCAGTATCTGAGCCTTTGTTTATCATCCTGCATGGGGGAATATTGTGTTGCATATTTTAAAGTCTTCTCCCCAAACACACACACACACACACATAACCACACACACACACACACGAGAGAAGGACATGAATTTCTGGCAGTTTATTGAACAGCTATTAAAAAAAATATTCACGTGGTTATATTGAAACCTGTCCCATACAATACTAAAGACCATGAAGGCTGGGGACATTCTAGACAGGAAGCTCAGAGTGTGACAGGTTTTGCCAGTAGCAGCCCATTACACAATGACCTCTTTTCTCCTGTGTTTGCTGAGCACCATCCCACATGCTTTAGTCCTGCCCAAGGGATTCTGTGACTAAATCAAGTTGATTACTTTTCTCCCACATCCAATATGGAATTGTCCACATTGGGCTTTATTGATGATTTCCATTGTTCATGATTTATCCTCAGCTCCTGTGAGAAGTTCTTTCCTTCCAGACACCTCACCAACTCTATCACCATTATCGAGTACCTCAGGTACAAAGGGTGCACCTAGCATGCATTCCCAGTAGTGTCTTATTGTGCTTAACTAGAAGAAGAGAAGAAGAATGGGAGGGACATAGGCAAGGAAGGTTGGGGAAAGGGTAGAGATTCCTTGATATGGATGTCAATGGGGCCATGGAGTATGAGTTTTCCTTCCAGGAAAGAATAGGGCAATGGAAGAATAAGGTGTCAATGGGTCTATTTGTTTGATGTGCCCACATTCAGGCTTTGGTATTCTCTTCCTCTCCTACCATAGCTGGTGGCCACAGCATGGAATCTTTTACACTAAACTTCACTATCGACAATATGTCCTACAAGGAAGACAAGGCACAACCAGAATCTGTGTATTTTCGCTACACTGATAATACCTTTCAACAGCTGGTGAGATTTCTCAGTCCCTGCCCTGACCTTGGGATGCTCTAATGGAAAAGAGCACTAGTTCATTAGTGAGAAGATACAGGTTCTTGTCCTACCTCTGATGCTTCTTGACTGTGTGATCTCAGACTAATTTTATCACCTCCCTGGCCCTCAGTTTTCCTCATCTGTAAAATTGGGACTGAAACAGCAGAATTCATAAATGAATGAATGCACATTTACTAATCAAGGGCTTACTGTGTGCCTAGCACTCTGCCAAGCATTGGGAATACAAATAAAAGTAAACAAGACAGTCCCTCCTTCAAGGAACTTGTGTTCTAATGGCAGGAGGGGTCTAAGACAACACATGAAGCAGATCTGGAAAAGCATAAATTATATGCTCAAGGTTGCATGGTGTCACAATGTTTGAGAAATGTCATAGGGTCCTAGTTCTAGGAAAGATAAGGTGAAAGCTCACCTTTCAGCACCCAGGATTCTGTTGGGGAAAGGTAAGAAAAGGAGGTTGATGACCAAAGTGTAGGTAGTACTGTATGTAGCTAGCCAATAAGATGGCTGCTAAGGTCTTTCCGAGTTCTAGATTTATGGTCTCATGAACCCTCCTGTACAATAGTCTTCTCCATTCCTTGGACTTCACCCTTACAAAGCCCATTTGCTCACTCACCTTTTCCTTTCTTTTCCAGCTTAGTCCCTTATTCATGAAAAGCAGCATTGCTTCCTTCTACTCAGGATGCAAATTAACTTCACTGAGGTGAGACTTGGGAAGCTAAGACTTGGAGTTCTCAGACTGTCTTTCCTGGGGCTATATACATACAACCAGGGCTCATGGTAGACAAGATACAAACATAGTCTCCACAAAGTCACCTTTTCCTCCACTTTCATATTTCCCAGCTGCTTCATCTCCAACTTTCTTGTCCATGGAGTCTCAGGAATGGAGATCTTTGGCTATTCCACACTATTCTCTACAGAAGTAGTGTGGCTTTGGAAGCCCTCTTGGCATCCCTATCAACCAGTATCACATCATCTCAGATATCTCAGTATCATTGCCCTGATACCCAAGTCCCTTTCACGTCAGTCAGCACCAATCTTAGGAGATTTTATCAACATTTCCTTTCCTAGACCCATGAAGGGCGGCTCCGCAACTAGAGTGGATGTTGTATGCACCTGCTGGAAAGATCCTGCCAGACCCTTCCTGGACATCAAGAAACTTTATTTGGAATTGAGTCACCAGACCTATGGCATCACCAGGTTGGGCCCCTATAGACTGGACAGAGAGAGCCTCTATATCAATGGTGAGCTACCTTATTGAAGCAAGGCTTGGCTCCTGTGCCTTTGTCATGTTCTCTTCTGTTCTAATCCCAACAATGTCTCTTCTCTCATTCTCATTATGATTTAGCCCCCAAACCACCCAAACTTTCTTCACATTCATCTCTTGTGCATTCAGTCACACAAAACTCATCTTGCCCATACCTACTTGTCCAGAGAATGTGTTCTTAGTTTTCTTGATTGTTTTCAATCAGTGGTAGTCACCAAGCTCTGATCTTGGTGTTATCTGGTTCTTCATATTTAAAAATGATTTGGATATAGATGAAAGGAATATAAAAGATATAGATGAAAAGAAGCCAATATATGAATGATACAAAGTTGATAGGGTAGGTACCTATCATGTTGCAAAGAATCAGGATCTAGGAAGGGCTCAACTCACTCGGCATATATATGGGTTATGATACTTGACAAAATGAAATTTAGTGAAGATGAGCATAAAATTCTGTAATTAGGTCTTTAAAAAATCAACTGTATGTTGATACTGTAGAGGATGGAGTAGACATGGATACACAGCATTCTGGGTGGGGGTTCTCATAAACTTCAAACTCAGTAATGAATGACAAGTTCAATGTCAATGAAACAGGATAGTTGGAAAATATCATGTAATATTGGGATGCACAAAGACAATTTTAACATCCAGAAGCCTAGAAGTGATAGTCTTACCATCCTTTGAACTCATCAGACTACATCTGGAATATTGCATCCAACCTCTTAGTTACAGTTTAGGAGGGACTTGGGCAGGCTGTGGAACAGCATGATTATGAAATGGAATTCCATTCAGTTTCAATGCAATAAACTTTTAATGAGTGTTTATTTTGTGTCAGTCATTTTGCTGAGGACATAAAGACAAAAATAAAATAGTCTTTGAACTTTATGAACTTGCATGTATCCAGAAAGAAAGAAATATAGAATTTATTGACAGCAAATACAAAATCCTTTCAGGGAGAGATTACTTAATCATTTGTGACATCAAGAAAGAGCTTATATGAGAGATGTTATTTGAGGTGAAGCATTGAGAGGATAAGGGGTTCCAAATAGTGGAAGTGAGAATGGAGGAGAGCATTCTATGGAGGTATGATCATTTATGTAAGATCAGAAGATGGAATGTCCCATATGGATAAAACATAACTAGAAAGTCTAGTATGTGAGAGGGAGTCATGTGAATTAAGTCTATAAAGACCATTTGTAGCTAGCTAGATTGCTTATTGGCTTTAAATGTCAAATAGGTGCACTTATATTTTATTCCCTAGGAAATCCTCCAAAACAGAGTGTGCAAATTACAGACCAGTGAAACTTCTTGAGGAAAGGAACGACATGGTCAGATCTGTGCTTTAGGAACATTAATTTAACAACTGTGTAGAAGATGGGTTGGAGTATAGAGAGTCTAAAATCAGAAAGGCCAGTTTGGAGGCTATTGTGACATCCCATGCTAGCTAGTGGTGATGAGACCTTGAATCAGGGCAGTGGTTATGTGTGCATATGTGAGTGGTGATATAGAAATACAATTGATGTTAATTTTCCAAATTGGGGTAAGGGAGAAGAAGAGCTGAGGATGACTGTTGTGAACCTGGTGATGATGGTGCCATCAATGGAAATAGGTGGAATATGATGAGAGGTGGGTTTAGAAGGACATATGAGTCCCATTTTGGACACGGATTTAAGATGAGTTTACAACATTCATAGGGACATGTCCAATAATCATCCGGTGGTGTGGGACTTAAGTTCGAGAGACAAAAGACTGATTGTGCAGTTCTAGAATTTGTCTCCTTAAAGATGATCATTGAGAAGCAGATAAGGAGAGAGCATTCAGGAGAAACGGTGTGGTCAACAGTATTATACATTGTAGAAAGGTCAAAGACAATGAGTGCTGAGGAAAGGCCACGGAATTTAGCAATTAAGAAATTGTTGGTAAATTCAGAGAGTTTCAGTCAAATGGTAGGATCAGAAACAAGATTGCAAGAGGTTGAGAAATGAGTGGGAGAGGAGGAAGCAGCTTTTTCTAGATTGACTGTGAAAGGGAGAAGAGATAAATAAGGATAGCTTAAGGTAGTGACAGGATCGAGTGAAAGTTATTTTTTTCCCTAAGGATGGAGCACATTTGTAGTAAGTAGAAGAGGAACTGGTGTATTTGACAAATGTTCCCATGCTACTGTCATAGACAAAATGGATAGATGTGGACTAGATGGCAGCACAGTTAAGTAGTTTAAAATTGGTAGAATGGCTGGACCTAAAGAATTTTCAGTAATAATTCAATGTCAGCTTCAAAGGAGGTATGTAGTAGATTGTCCCAGTGATACTTCTTTGTCTCAGATCCTCCAGATGTCAAGAGATAGAAAGCTGAACGACTGGCTCTTCTATTTTCAGTCTAGCCTCTCAAGTGTCCTCTTGGTTCTCATCCTATCTCTACATGATGGGATGCTTTGAGACCTTAATTCTATTTCTGCCCAGCAGTGAAAGTAACGGTAGTCAGTGAAAGCCCCTCCTGTGATCATTCAAGCAGTTTTCAAAGGAGTTTGTCTCTGTGTTACTTTTTAAAAAAAATAACTAGGGAAAAGGTATAAATCACATGTTTATTGATTCTATATATAACCCAAAAGCTTTAAGATCAAACCAACACATTGGATGACAGAGTTGGGATCCCAAAGCATAGACCAGAATGTTGAGGTCAAATGAATAAGGTGAAATCTAATAGGAATAATAAAACTTTATATCTGGACTCTAAAAACCAATTTTATGAGTGCAAATGGAGGAACTGTGGCTGGACTTATCTGGAAAAATGGGAAGTTTATTGGACTGCAAGCTCAACATGATATAACAATGTTGTATGATAAATAAAAAGGTTAAGAAAAATCTTAGGCTACATGAGAAAGATAAAATATTCAACTGTCTTCAGGTGGTTAAATGGCTGTCACAGGGAAAAGGAATTGGACTTGTTCTGCTTGGTCCCAGAGGCCAGAACTAGTAATAATGAGTAAAGTTGCAAAGAAGAAAATTTAGGCTTTATGTCAAGAAAACTTTCTTATTAAGTGGTGGTATGCCAAACTGGAATGGTCTACTTCAGGAAGTAAAAGATTTCCCTTCCCTGAGGAATTTCAAATAAATCCCAGATCACCACTTGTTGAGGATGTTGTAGAGGGGATTCCTGGTCAGTTATGGGTTGGACCAAGCCATCCCTGAGTGCTGCGTTTCTGTTAATCTTCATTCTTGGTGTGTTTCATTTCTCCCTAAGTCAGAAGACTGGGAAGAGGAGTCCGGTGACAACCTAGAGCAACCAATCTGAAGGTTTGCTCTTCCCTATGCTTAGATAGGGCAGAGTAGATCAAGGCTAGGTCCTTTGTTATATTTGTCATGTCAGAGATCTTGCAGGTGCCCAGGAGAATTCTGTTGTCCCTTCCCTCAAAGGTCAGATCCTCCAGATGCTAAGAGATAGCAAACTGAGCCACTGGTTCTTCTATTCTCAATCTAGCCTCTCAAGTGTTCTCTTCCCATGTTCTTTGATATTTCCTCTCATTGTCTGTCCTTTGTTTTCCAGATTATAATGAGCACAGCCCAGGTCAACCTATGACAAGTAAGTGTCTTGTTATATCCTTTGATTCTCAGGCCAGTGAAACTTCTTCATATGTGGAACTGGTCCTCAGTATAGCTGAGAAAAGTGAAATCATCATGGCTTTCTCTACCTTGTTAGCTCATTTGAGTGTTATTAGAAAGGACCCTCTATATTGGAATCAGATGCCTCAATATGGGATGAATTTCCTTTCATTGTAAGTCTTCATGCAGATGGTGGTTGTCCTTTTTCAGGAATATTAGGCAATTCCTGGTTTATATGGCCTCTGAGGAGGCTTGTAGTGCTGAAATTCTATGTGGAAAAGTTCCCATGCAGAGAAAAAGGACATCTAGGTCATTCTGGCCCCTCATGACCAGAGACATTGCCTCACTCTCTGGGATTCCCATGTCCTCTATCCAAGGCTGCATGGTGATAACTTCATAATAAGCTGTGCTAAAAGGAAAGTCAAAGGAATTGACATTTCATAGATGAATCTCAATTGTAAACGTGTGCCTGGAGCAGGAACTACATGATGGGATGCCTTGAGACCTTAATTCTATTTCTTCTTAATGGTGAAAATAGCCTTAGCCAGTGAAAGCCCCTCCTGTGGTCACTCAAGCAGTTATCAAAGCAGTTTGATGACATTCACTTATTTATTTTGTGAAACATTATTAATCACTTCCTGCATATAGAACCCAGAGATGGTACCCTGTCAATTAGAATTTATTAATCTCCTATTATGTGCCAAATAATGTGCTGAGTTCTGGGAATACAAATAAAGATGGAAAAAAATACCCAGTCCTTGCCCTTGAGGAGTTTGCAATCTTAACTGTATCCCCCTTTTAATAATACTCTTCCTCTGCAGCTTCAGGATCAGCCACTGGATCAGCCTTCACATATTCTATGGGATCTACAGGCTCTGGAACTTCCACAGGTAGGAATGTAGTGACTTCAGTATTCTGGAAAGTGCTCACTGGGCTTTTTAAAGCTCTTGAAAGAAGGAAAAAGGAAATGAACTTAGACTTTCCAAACAAACTCTTCTTGCTCTAAGAAGTAGAGGCAGGACAAGATAGGAGGTGTGACTTGGCATGTCCTCTGAATTCTTCTGTCATAAAGACCAGACAAAATTTAAACATCTGGTAATTTGCCAGAGAGATCTCTGCAGGCACTTGGCATAAATCTTTGCATGCCACTCAAAAGATGAAGAAAATTAAAGCCTCTTCCAAAAGCCCCTCCCTTGTCTGACCAGCAGTAGTATTTCCCCAGTCCCTGATACCTCTTGTGATAATTCAAGTCTAACGTATTCTCTTCTAGAATATGGGTCCCTGCTTGGTAATCTCCATCATTACACTGTGAGCTCCTTGAAAGCAGGGATCATCTTTTGCCTCTTTTTGTATCTCTAGCGCTTAGCACACTGTTTTGCGTATAGTAAGTGCTTAATGTTTTTTTGATTGATTGTTCAATCTTGACCAAGCCAAGCAGAACCCCTTTTCCATCTGATGGTCTTCTTTTGATTCTATAGTTTTACCAGTTGTGGTTTTATCAAAGATTTTCCTTCAACTTTATTTATTCTCAGCTCCTGTGTCAACCACTTTTGGTCCAGTAACATCTTCCAGTCCATTACCATTCTTTACCACCACAGGTATAAACTGCTAGCATCTCTGAATCCTTCCCTGGAGTGTTTTAATGGACTTTGTCATGAGATTAGTACTTGAGGAAAAGCTGAATCAAGCAGAATTGGGGAAGTGGGAAATCTTTCCTACCAGGGATATCAGTGAAACCAGGGTAATGAGTTTCCTTCCAGAAAGGAATAGAACAGCTACTATGTGTGCCTGGGCATGCCAGAAGACATGGCTAATGCTGACACATAGATGTTTCTCTCCCTCTCTTACTTCAGTTAGTGGCACAGATAGCTTGGAATCGTTTGTTCTGAACTTCACCATCACAAATTTATGCTACACAGAAGACATGGGGAACTCAAGTTCTGACACTTTCAACTCTACAGAGCAGGCCCTTCAGCACCTGGTTAGTCTTCCCCATGGCCTACCCCATCTCCTAACTGCACAGCTGCCTTCCCCATTCCTTGCCTGGGATCCATCTTCCCTCACCCCCAACTTCACTTGACTCTTTCCTTCCTTTGCCAGATTAATCTCTTATTCAGAAAAAGTAGCATTGGACCCTTCTTCTCTGGATGCAGGGTGACTTATTTGAGGTAAGAATTGGAGAATTTCCCTCACCATCCTTGAGAATAAACCTCTAATGGAGTGCTATCAGATAAAAAGGCAACTTGTTGACACACTTGCCTTTAGTCTCATTTTCTCTACTTTCAAATTCCCAAACAAATTTATCCCAGTCCCTCTCATCCCTGAATTCTCAGGAAAAAATGATTTCATTCATAAGTAATGATTTAGAACAAGCAGTCTAATGTCAAGAATGTTCTCTCCAATTGGGGTACTCTGGCTTCTCAGTACTCCTACCTACAGAGGTAATGCTAGCTCATCAACCATTCCAAGGTCACTATCAGCTTTTCCCAGGTCACCTCAGGCATATGTTTAACCATATCTATACCCAGAATAATCCCATCAAATTTGTCAGTACCGATTTTGTGGATGTCCATGTCACTTTCCACATTTTTTCCCCTAGACCTATGAAGAACGGATTTGCAACTGGAGTAAATTTCCTGTGTACCCATCACATTGTCCCTGCCAACCCTGTCCTGGAAAGAGAGAAGATATACAGGGAATTCAGTGGGGAGACACATGGCATCACCATTCTGGGTCCCTATCACCTGGACAAAAATAGTCTTTATCTTGATGGTGAGCTACCTAATTGAGCCAAAATATTGGCCACTCTCCCAGTCAGTCTTCTGCTATAACCTCAGTATCATTGTCTCTTCACATTTTAAAGCATTATTCTTTTATCCAGGACCTAACTCCACCCTTACCCAGAATCCTTTATTCCAATTCCTTCTTTGTTCAGCCACCTGCAAAAGATAGGACTTGATTGTTCCTGATTCCCTAGACTACCCAATACTTGGTACCAAGTTGTCATCTATTGCAGCCACAGATGATATTTGTTCTTCATTCTGTTTTTTGTCATTACAAGTCCAGCCTTTAAAGTAATTACTTGGTTGGAGACTTAGATGGCAGCAAGGAGAAGTATGGTACCCAATCAATAAGCATTTATTAATCTCCTACTAGGTGCCAAATAATGTGCTAAATTCTGGGAATAACATGTAGTTAAGGAAGGATAAGTATCTTAAGAGGTAGGATGGAATCAGGAGGTGAATCAATTTGTACTGCAGGAGCAGGAAGTGAATTTGAAGGAGGGGGTTTTGGGTTCAAGTGCTAGCTTTGCTAGTCCTCTCACTTTGACAGTTGACTAACTAAGCTATATGGGTCTCAGCTCTGTCTTTTGTAAAATAAAAATGTTGGCCAAATGTGCTTTCTGTCACCTCTAAATTTGTGATTCCGATTCTGTCTGTGTTTAGGTTTGTTTTTTTAAATCAAACATAAGTATATATTTTTGGGGAGACAGGATATTTGGAACTCATCTTGGAGATTTTTTTGATTGTGAGCTTAAGAGGAGCCATTAAAGTGACATGGCAGGCAACCCCCCCCACACACAAAAAATAACCCTTATGTGTTAAATAATATGTCAATACATCATCCTTGGGTGTGGGAGTTCCCTGCCATAAGACAAATTCCAACCCATCTAAAACCCATCATCATAGAGAGTTGTGTGAGCCTGAGAGATTAAGTGATTTGCCAGGATCACAGAGTTCATTCACTGGTAAGGGGTGGGTTCTCAGTTCAGACCTTCTTGACTGAATTCCCAGTTCAAACCATTTTTGCAATCTTATCTCTGGTCATAAATTAGTCCACAATAGATTGGTTTACAACAATAGAAGTTTAGTAGCCTAAAAGGAGGGAGGTGACAGTCCCATTTTACCCTGCCTTGAGGAGCTGAAGCAAGTCCATTATGAGGAACCCCAGTAAAGAGAGGCAACTGGATATTATGGGGTAGAGGCAGAGAAACAGGGCATTAGGTAGTGTCCTGATCCTAAATACAGGAAAACCTGCCCCAAAAACTCACTGGCTGTGTGACCTGGGTAAGTGACTTAAGTGAACTTATTTGAGCTTCAGTTTCCTCATCTGTAAAATGAGGATAATAACAGTAGTACCAATCTTACAGGTCTGTTGTGATATGAAAATGGGATAAATGTCTAAAGTGTTTTGAAAGCTTTAAAGCACCATATATACAAATACTAGTGACGACGATGGTGACTGCTAGAAGAAACTCTTCATTTTTAACCTGGAAACATCATGATCACATTCTTTGAGGGTTTGGATTCTGCTGAACCCCAGAAGGCAGAATTAGGAGCAATGAGTGATTCCTTAGGCCAGAGAATAAAAAGTCTACATGTGCTCCCACAGGAAATCACTTGAAGCTACAAGCCTCTTTGGTTTCCTTACATTCCTAACTGGCTCTCAGACAAAAGAATTAGGCAGTGGACTAGAGAATTCTCTGTTTCCCCACAAGATTCAAGTCCCATGGTTGTCCAGGGGTCATAAACTAAGTCCTTATTTCAGCTGAGACTCTAAGCGCTCTCTTCCTTGTAAAGCCAAGCATGAGCAGCTTTCCAGAGGACCACTGCTGTGAACATATTTCAAGGTTCTGATTACACAGTATAGTGAACTCTATTTATTCAGTAAAAAACTAAGAGAAAACATTCACAGAAATTAAAATACAGCATTCACAGTATTATGGCTTAACAACTTATGGCAAAAGTGGCCACATAGTTTTCACCAAAGCAGTCATATAGTTTTAAGAAAACAATAGCATTCATTTAGTAAATCCTTCATTTAGTAAGTTCTTAATTCAATCACCCTTAAGGAGGCAAGCCTCCTTAATTGACACAAAGTACAAAGGTCGAAGTCCTTCACCCCTAGGTCACATTGTCTTAATTTCTTCAATTAAAAAGTTCTCTTTCTTCTTAATTGGAAAAGTCCTTAACTCAATCATCTAAATAGAAAAGTCAGAGTTCTCCACCCTTAGGCCACAGTAAGTCATGGTTTTCTCAGTTTGCATTAAATACCCAAGGAGAAGTCTTTTCATCTTGACTCAAGGCAGGCTCTCAGCTTCCATGGTCCCAGCTCCTGCCTGAATCTATCCAATTGCCACTTGGGTTCAAAGGCAGAGAGCTTTCAGATCTTTGTCCAGCTTCTTGTGTAGTTCCTGTTCCATATTGAAGCTCACAGTGTCTAGTTCACCTAAAGTCCTTCAAAGTTTCTATTCCTGGGAGGACAAAGCTTAACAAAGCCACAATAACATTCATATTGACATCCTCATCAATTCACTTTCCGTCTGTGAAATCAATATAGGCCCAATAACAAGGCCTGAGGAATCAACACAAATCATCAGTATAGTTCCAGGACTTCTGAAATCATCAAGACCCTCCTCCAGGATTTCTGTAAACATACAACAATAAAATCCTCTTTCAGGCTTCTGAACCAGCAGCAAGGTACCAGAGCTTCTGCAACAACAGAACTGTTCTCTATCAGCAGACAAATCTGAAAAAGTAATATCAAAACAGACAAAGTATCAACACCACAGCCATGGCTCCTCCCAGTTATCCTCTCCCTTCGCATTTCTCAGTTCTTCTCAATTCTCTGTTCAGTCCTCAGTCCTCATGTCTCTTCTCAGTTCTTCTCAGTTCTCTTCTCTCTCTCCAGCAGTAGCAGCCCAGCCTCCAGATCCTTGCTCCCAGCAGTTCTGGCTCTCTAGCTTGGGCTTTTCTTTATATAAGCTATTAGCTCCTTCCTGTCCTGCCCCTTCCTGTTATGTCAGCAAGTTCATCCCACTGTGGGATTCACAAGTTCTGGGTCATAATACTTGACACAATTATGAACTTGAAACTAAGTGCTAAGTACCTGTTAGCTTGCCAACACAAAGGGCAGGGAAGATCTTGAAATTCCCATTACTGTTACATTCCTTGACTGTCAATCCTTTGTTTTCTAGGTTACAATGAACACCGAATGATCAAACCTTCTGCTGGTAAGTATTTTACCATCCAAATCCACTGTCAGTGATTTATGAGTCCTAAGCCTTATTCCTCTCCTGACACCAGAGGTGGGTCCCCAGTGTGACAGTATCAACCAGATATGACCTTTACTAAGGGCTATGACCTCTGAAGCCCTTTCAGTTGTCATCAGTAAGGAATCTAAAGCATGGAATGGGCTACTTTGGGAAGGAAGTAGTGCATTTCTCATCACTACTTAGAGGGAGGCTAGAAATGCCCAATGTTACAAGTAGTCAGTGGCAAAGATGGAATTTGAACCCAGATCCTCTGTCCCTAAATCTAGCACCCTTTCTAACACATGACACATTAAAGAACTTTATGTCCCTGTAACCATTCATGATTTAGAGCCAAAGTTTCAGTCCTTCCAATTCCTTTTTCCAAATTTGGATGGTAATGACTCTCCTAGCTGTACCTACAAGTAGGTCAGAGCGATTGGTACAACACAATTGGTCCTAAGTTCTGTGGCAGAGAACAGAGAGGGGTAGGGATGAACTCACATGATGGTTCCCTGGGGAACTCTGATTTCAACTTGCCTGATTAGTGGAGTCACCAGCAGAAACCCTCAGTGGGCATGCTGAGGAGAGGTCCATCCTGAAGTTCAGCTTAGCAGCAACTGGATAAGTACATTCTATCTGTTAGCCACTCATTGAACAAGCTTCTCCTCAATGGAAGTCTCTGGGTTGGTGTCTAATGACCTCAACTTCAGTGAGCTCTCTGCCTGAAGGCAACTGTGGCCTTTATCCATGGTCAGATACAGGTTGGATTCACTGGCTCCTGAGGTCTCACACAGCTATTACTCTATTATTCATGAATCCATGCTTCTGTAATGGAACTCTTCTCTAGTTCCTAGACCAACCAACCACCATATCAGTATCTGCACCCACAGTGAGGACAGTAGGGACTGGCAGTTGGACAAATAGGGTATGTAGCTGCTTCTCTTCCTGTAGACCAAGCAGTGTAGGGGGACGCTTGCTATTTGAAAGAGGGAACAATTTTAGACCTTCTGTAGCTCTATCCTAAAATATAGTTACATACCAAACAGAGAAAGGAGACTTTGGGGTGTGGAACTTGGTGTGTCACTATAGATCACACATTACAAAGATCATGGATAAGGGATAGAGAATAAATGTATCATTTCATGGATATAGGGAACTTCCAGATGAGGGAAGTTCCTCTACCAAGTCAAGTTAGCACATTCTCTGCAACTTACAGTCTTAGAGACTTAACTTAGAGCAGGGAGAGGTTAAGTGATTTACCCAGAGTCATATGACCACTATGTGTCAGAGATGGGACTTGAACCTGGCTCTTCCTGGCTCTGAGGCCAGTAATAAATAAACTATGCCTTTGTGAAGACCAGATAAGATTGAATTGCCTAACTCTTCCTTTAATACAAAACAATCTCCATGGAGATTGGAAACAAGACACTTTTGAGTGTGGACCTCAAAAGTATGGGACTAAAAAGTATGGGCCAAGGCATTCCAGGCCTGCTGTCTTTTGCCAACAGAATCAACCAGTAAATCAATAAGTATTTATTAAGTACCTTCTGTGGCAGAGATTCCCAAACTTATTTGGCTTGCTGCTGAGGCCCTTTATAAAAAAAATTACTCAGCGCCCCTTTGAAGTCCACTTTCTGTAATCCTTTCACAATTTTTTTGAAATTTGAATCATGTAAAACATACACATATTTAAATGCTGCATCTTAAATGTAATAATTTATTGTAAATTTATGTTTTTTTTCTGTATTGGAATTTTGATGATGCAATATTGTGTCTTGTAACCCATATTTTAACAAGTCATTACATGCACATATTCTTGCTGATGCATGCTGGACTTCCCAACAATGCAAGACTCACTAGCCTGCCAACGCTTGCTTGTTAAGACCTGCCAGTAGACTTGACCACCAGTCCAGTTATAACTTGCATTTTGTGGGTTTATCTAGAAGATAGTATAATTACTATGACTTTAACTCTGTTATGCAACAGATGAAACATGTATGAATGGCTTTTCAAAATAATTTTATCTTCCCTTCTTTCCTTTTGCTTCCATTGCCCCCTTATTTTTGTTTAATTCCCCCATTGCACCCAGTTGTACCCAATTGCACTACTGGGAGATGTCCCATAAAATGGCCATCAGTGGGACTCAGATGGAAAGTTTCTTTCCCTAGAAGGAGTAGGAGAGTAGTAGCTAGGTGTTTTCAAGTATGCTGACCAATATGCCCTAGTTCCACATATGAGAACTTCCCTCCTTCTCTTTCTACAGCCAGTGACCACAGCCTGGAGGCATTCACTTTGAATTTCACGATCACTAATCTGCTCTATGCTGCAGAAATGGAGCACCCAGATTCAAGAGAATTCATTTCTACTGATAGGAATCTTCAGGATCTGGTGAGATTACCCTACCACCTACATCATTTCCTGCCTGTGCCACTGTATTATGTATACCTTTGATTCTAGCTACTGCCTAACCAAGAACTGATTCAGCTTCCCTTCCTTTGCCAGCTTGGCCCCTTATTTCGGAACAATATCATCGGTTCCTCTTATTTGGGATGCAAGCTGATATCCCTGAGGTGAGAACCAGGAAAATTGAGAGCTGACAATTTATTGAGAGTGTATCTTTCTGGTCTCCAGTACCAGAGATTTCATAATGGGGTGTTTCCAAACTGAGGCTCATGGTATACAAATATAATAGCAAAGCTTTCCACATACTGTCCTTCTACTATACCTTCTCTCTGTTTAAATTCCCAAACTACTTTTATCTCCATTCATCTAGGCCATGGGTTCTCAGGAAAATAATTTCCCTTGTAAGTCATACTTTAGGACAAATGCTTATTTATCAAGATAGTTCTCCTTAGTGGGGATTTTTGGTTGTTCCACAATATTATCCCAAAAGGTAAGCAGTATTCATCAGACATCCTGGAGGGTCTCTTATCAGTCTCATCATGTCATGTCACAGGCAGCCCTCTCATAGTACTTTCATTGTCTTTCTATTTGAGTGTTTTCTCAGGCTAATCTCTTAGCACCACTCATTAGAGGTCCCACCAAAATTTCCTTTCCCAGACTTATGAAAGATGGATTAGCAACTGGAGTGGATGTTTTGTGCACCTATTGGGAAGACCCTAACAGACCTGTCCTGGACAGAGAAAAGGCTTACTGGAACCTCAGAAACCAGACATGTGACTTCTCCATTCTAGGCCCCTACTCACTTGATCAGGACAGTCTCTACATCAATGGTAAGCAGCCTCACAGAGGTCACTGCATCCGACCCACTTTCTCTTCTGTTATAATCTCAGTATTAGCCTCTTTTCTTGTCTTTCTTATTTTCATTCAATCCTTAACCTACCCTAAAATCATTTCTTATCCATCCCTTGTTGAGATACTTGCACAAGATGAACTCTCTCCATAGCACTTAACTGGGGAAATGGTTCCTAATGGGTCTTGATTTGTTGTCACTTGTGGCACCCTCACGCTCCTGGTCAGTACTTCCATTTTTTTAAACATAAATCGGCATTATTATCTTTTGTTTATACATCACCTCCATTTCTCAATAAATCCAGAGATACATTGCTTACAACAAAAAATGGGGCAGGGAGAAAGAGAAGGGAACAATTTAGCAAAACTAACTGAAATAACAAAAAATTTGGAGTTATACCTAGTGTTCCACATCCATAGCCTTCCACTTCTGTAAGTAAATGGGTGAAGCCTTCTCATATCTATTCTTTGGACCCAAATTTGGTCTTTACAATTTTGCAGCATTAGGCTTCCATTGTTTTGTTATGTTCAGTAGTTTTAGCCTTGACTTTGATGGAGACATTGCTTTTTTTTTGGAGTCCAGACTTGTGTTTTCATCTGTAGGGAGGAACTCCCAATGTGTAAACTCTTTCCAGTGCAGATGGGCAACTCATCTGTAAACTAAAGTCTTTTTTTTAAGCAATTGGGGTTAAGTAACTTGCTCAAGGTTACACGGATAGTTATTTTGTGTGGGTGCCAAGTATCTGAGGCCGGAACCGATCCTGGGTTTCCCAACACTGGGGCCGGTGCTCTTACTTACTGCGCCACCTGGCCACCCCTGTAACCTAAAGTCTTATAGAATTGGCTGAAGCATTCCGAGGTTGACACTCATGGTCAGTATAGCTAATGTGTGCAGAGTTCTGGACTTGAGTCTCCAGTCTTCCTTACTCCATGGCTGAACCACTAGCTACTACATCATATTATCTCTCATAACCTGAGACATAGTCCAAATGTATAAATGAATGAAGCTCGAAAGGACAGTTACCTAATGTTAGCAGTTAGCAGAATAAGTGTCCAACAAAACCTTTGTACATCAAACTAGGAAAGTAAAATTCATTGAAAATAAAGGTAAAATTCTGCAGTTAAGTTTAACAACCTAACTGCATAAATACAGGATGTAATGGACATGGCTAGACAAGTATTTCATACAAAGAACACCTGAGGGAGGACTGCAAATTCAATTAGAAAAGTCCAAAAACCATGTGAGATATTAGGCTTCATAGAGATATATTATTTCTAGAAGGAGGAATGTGATAGTTCTGTTGTGCTCTAACCTAACCAGCCCTCATATAGTGTATTGTGTCTAGTTCTAGGGCTACATTTTAGAAGGAGTGTTGGCAAGATGAAGCATGCCCTAAAGAGGATGAATAAGATAGGAAGATTGAGAAAACAGATTTTTTTCTGGGTATAAAGGAAGAATTTTCTACAAAGAAAATAATTATTGTTATAATTATTACCTTTTTATAGCACTTTAAATTTGCAAAATGCTTTACAAATATCTCATTTGATCCTCAAAAGAACTCTGGGAAGCAGATGTTATTATTAACCTCATTTCATAGGTGAGAAAGCTGATATTCCACAGTTGTGTCGGGGTAATGGAGGGAGGGAGAGAGAGAGAGAGAGAGAGAGAGAGACAGAGACAGAGAGAGAGAGAGAGAGAGAGACAGAGACAGAGACAGAGAGAGAGAGACAGAGAGAGAGACAGAGAGAGAGAGAGAGAAAGAGAGAGAGAGACAGACAGAGACAGAGAGAGAGACAGAGACAGAGAGAGAGACAGACTCCACTCCAGGCTTTCCTCGTTCTTAGTGTGCTGAATACTTCTTACAAACCAGAAGGCTGAGGAAGACAGACTAGAGACAAACCAGGATGATAGCTCTCTGTTGTGTTTCCAAAGACCAGTGCCTAGAAAGTGTGTGTTCATTTGAGTACCTAGGCTCATGTACCTTAGTGTTCCACATTGAATTCCCTTTACCACCCTATCCCCAAGCTACAACTCTCCTTTTTCTACCCCCAGGACTGGCCCTCATGTCAAAGAGCTGGGGGGCACATAGGGAAATTCTCATCTTTTCCCCTTCAAGCAGCACATCTTCTAGGTTCCATGAGGCCTCAAATTGAGTCATCTGGACTCAGTTGTTCTCCCCACCCTCAGATTCTCAGATTATATCTCTTCCTCCTCTGTTTTGGTGCTGTGCTCCTTCCCTTCATTATCCACTTTTTGGTTTTCCAGGTTATAATGAACACATCACAGTGCAATCCTTTACCAGTAAGTATTTAAGTATTCAGATTCCCTTTGCATTCTGGATTATATTGGAATCTTTAGTCTCGTTCCCTTGGATAAAGGCCCCATTATACCTCCATGAAATAGTTGTGACTTTTACTATAGTGCTTGACTCTATAGCCCACTTAGGCACCACAAGAAAGGTATTCCTGTAGTGGAGTGGCTACATGTAGAAGTGGTGAGTTCCTCATCATTTGGAGATCTTCAAATAGATGCTCTGTGACCACTTGTCATCGATGCTGTAGAGGGTTTCTGTGGCATAGGTGCCCTCTGAGGGCTCCTTTAACTCTGAAGTCCTCTGATTTTGGAAGGAAAAAGCCTAAGAGACCCAGAATCATGGCCTCCTACTCCAGAATTCCAAGTTCCTCTCTCTTCGGTTAGATAATGTTTACTAGTCAAGCTGTCTAACAAGGGAGGTTGAGAAAAGACAAGCAGCTTACAAATCTATGGAAGAGAGTATTGAGAGTGGGTCTCACATCATGGGCTGCCATGAAGTCCCAAATTCCCCCTTCATCCTCCCAACATATGTATAAAAGATTCATTGATAGTACATCTTGTCTGATGGTCATGTGACAGAATCCAATTTTGGGGCAGCCGTTAGAGAAATTTGATTACATTCATTCAGTCATTTATTGAGCAAACATTTGTTAGGCACTACCTAGGTGTAGGGCCCTGAACTCATTCATATGTGACCACAATCAGCATTCACATTCATTATGCTTTCCTGTGTCAAACCATGGTTTCCCATGACATTCATTTCCAAAGCTCCAGGGTCAGGGACTGCATCCTCACCCAGAACCTCTCTGAGGCCCACAAAGCCTGGAGGCTCCACAGGTAGGAATGGGGTGATTTCAATACCCTGGAGAGCTACTACAGGGCCATAATTAGTTATTGGGGAAATGCGGTTGACGCAGGAGCTGAAAAGTTATTGGGGAGGAGAAAGTCTCCTAAAAGAGGAGAAAGACTCAGGTCTTTCAAAACTTCTTCATTCTAAGAAACAGTCATTTGCCAGGGGGAGGAAAGCCAGGATGAGTGACTTGGCATATGTCACCTTGTGTCCCATGTCCCCATGGCCAGACAAGATTTTAATTTTTGGCAATTTAATAACCAGAAAAATCTCTGAAGGGGCCAGGAATAATGAGTCCACTTGCCCAAGTAAAAGCTGAGGAGAGTGAAGGACTGGCATATCCCATACTGGAAGTTCCTAAGGTGACAAACTTCCTCGATAGACATGCATCATTCAGATTGCTGTTCTTTCCTATTGTGACTGAAACTCCCTCCTCATAGTTTCACTTGCTATCTGGAGATTGTAGGTTTTCAATCTAAGCTAATCGAACCATTTCCCCCTTGAAGTTCATGGTTCATTCCTCTCATAAAGGCATCTACACAGTGATGCTCTCAAGGGTTTACCACCCCAATAACTTTTTAGCTCCTGCATCAACCACATTCACTTCAGAAACATCTCTGGTTCCCTCACTGATTTCCATAACCACAGGTACCAATGATCTGCATCTATTATCCATTCCTAGGAAAGTCTTAAAATTGGGAATGAAATTTGAAAATTGGAGATAAAGAACAAGGGGGACTCAGGGCAGGGTGGCATGGGAGATGTTCCCTCATGGAGTCACTAGTGAAATTGGAATGTTGAGTTTTCCTTACAGAAAGGAAGAGCACAACAACAGCTGGGTAGCTCTGGGTGTGCTGAGGCACCCAAGCTTCAGGCATGGACAATTCTCTTTTTCTTCTACTGCAGCCACTAATTACAGCATGGAAGCTTTCACACTGAATTTCACCATCACAAACTTGCCCTACGTAGCAGACATGGGAAACACCGGATCCAATCAATTCAACACCATAGAGAAAATCCTGCAGCACCTGGTAAGCTGAGATCTACCACACATACCCTACTCCTTTATTCTCTACCTGCAAGATTTTCTTCTGCATATCTTAGACTCTAGGCCCTGCCTAGTCAGAAGCTTATTTCCCTTATAAAGCATGTATATGGTTTGCTGGATAATAGCTAGCATTTATGTAGCACTTTAAAAGTTTTCAAAGCACTGTACATAAGTCATCTCATTTGATCTGCACAACAGCCCTAAGAAGTAAGTG
>NW_027185588.1:4963396-4971216 GCF_028583685.1 Petaurus breviceps papuanus | reverse complement strand
ACTCTCTTGGAATCTGCTGAAGGATACTTGCTTGTAAGATGGGGAGGCAGGTAAGTTGTGATCCATAAGAAGGACTCAGAGACATATGGGAAGATGTATGAAACAGATGGACAGTGAGTAAGCTGAACCAGGGAAACAATATACACAGAGGCTGCAGCAATGTAATTGGAAGGAATCACAAACCCAAACTCTCCTGTATAAAGTAATAACAATCAAGTGTTGGCCCAGAGAAGAATTGAGAGGGGGGAATGCTGAATATGCTGTCAGATGAGGTCACAATCTTCGTTGGTTTTGTTAAACTGATTTTTAAAAACCTTCAATACAAAGGAGACTCTCAGGTTAGGGGAGGGAAAGGCTATATTTGGAAATGAATATAACATAAAAACAAAAAGACATCAAGAAGACTTGAAAAAAGTTTTAAAGCAAAACCATAAAAATAGAACCTCATCTCTGATGTTCATTTCCAGCATGGCTGGCTTACTATCCTCTCTTCAATCCCAGCTTGCCTGTGTAGTTTTGTGGGGTCCCTATCTCAGGTCACAACTTCCAGAAGAAAACATGCTGAAAGGGAGAGTGTAGATTTGGACTCAGAGGACCCAAGTTCAAGTCCTAATTCTGACACTAGAGGCGTGATCTGGGAAAGTTCCCTTTCCCCATTGGCCTCAGTTTCTTCAACTGTAAAATGAGAACTGACTAAAGCTCATTCCTGCTTTGAGTCTAATAATGCTATGAACTGTTCCTCCCTCCACTCTAACTCTAGGTTATTCATCCCAGAGCACCCCTGGACAAGGGGAATACCAGTTTCATTTCAAGATCCTCAACCACGACCTTACCAACCCTGACCCTACATCCCCAGAATACAAAGCACTTCAGAAAGACATCCAGGACAAGGTAGGCTGCTGTGGCCATGCTACTCATCCAAGTTTCTTATTGACTAATCTTTGACTTTCATCACTTATAGATGTCTGAAGTGGAGAAAAAACAGAGGGGAAGAGGGCATATATTAGCTCAGAGACAGGACATGAATTCATGTGAATAGGATACTTAGGTACAGATTTGCTCACGTTTCTTTTCTGCTTAAATCTCTCTAGTGCTTTCCTATTGAATAAAGTCCACGTGTTCTTGTATGGCATTCAAGACCTTTCAAATTAATCTAACACTATGTACCTTTTCAGCTTTCGTAATACTCACCTCCAGTCACTCTAAGCTCCAGTCAAACTGGACTACTCTCTGACCTACTCACACATTGCATGTTCTCTTTCTACTCTGTGCTTCTCTTTATGCTGATCCCTAGATCTAGTATGTCCTCATTCATTTACTTCAGGTGCTGAATTCCTACCCAGCCTTGAAACTCTCCCTCAAACACAAACATTCTCCAGGAAGCTTTCTCTGATTCCCCTCCCCTGGACCATGAGCCCCAGGTCATAATAGCCATTCCATTGGGTCTTTGCTTAGCACCTCTTTTAACATGTAATAGAGTATTAAGTGCCCTCTGTGTCTGTCTGATTCTCTTACTAGACTCTGAGGGTGATGAAGTTTTGTCTTATCCAAACTTTGTACTGTGTATTTCTCCCAGTCTTAAGTATAACTCTCTATAAGCTATAGATAGTGGATATTTGTTGAATGTATGACTTATTTGGTCTTTATAAAAGATGGTTTATGACTGAGAAAATGATATCCAACGACCCTACTTCCATTACCTAAAAGAATATCTTTCCATGCCTTATCCAAGACTTTGAGAGGCCGTCACAAGTCTAGAAGTCTTTAGCTGGGTCCACAGCTCCATTGCTATTGGACCTTCCTTAATGAACTAAGTGCATTTTTTATGTTGCATTTGGCAGCAATCATAGCTGTGCTATCATTAGGAAATCCAGGAACCAAAGGGCAGAAGTATGGTGGAGAACTTTTGGGTGAAGACCAATGAAGACAGAAACAGAAATATCATCACAGTACACTACAGACTACTTGAGCAGAAAGAGAAAACAAAGAGATGTAGAAGAGAATGAATTATGTGCCTGGTAGACAGGCATAATATAATATGTGAGCTTCAATCATATAGATATCCACTGGAGCTCTTCTCTATCCCAAGCATAACAGCTAATAATTTCTTTATTTGTCCTACTGGCCTTTTAGCTAGAAGAATCTTTGAGAGGAACCTACTGTTGTGTATTTTATTCTTACCAAGAAGGAAGAATTAGATGCTAGAGTGGAAATGATGGCCACCTTGGGACAGGGGGAGGTAGTCTTTCCACCTTAGTATTTGTGCTTGTGGGGAGAAGAACTAGGAATAGTTTGACATGCACCCTATCTTTTGGACAGTGTATTTCAAAAGGTTCAGAGGAAGGAAATCTCATGGCTTAAAAATCTATGGGGGGAAGCCAGTTCAGGAGGAATAACAAGCTCTCAAGTATAAAATTCTAGACATACAATTATGATGAGGAAGAAAATGGAAAGAACAATTTGGATAGACAGGGAGCTCATCAACTAGAATTTTAAAAGATATTTTAAAAAAGACTATAGGGAAGATGGAAACAAAAATAGGTGTATTTGAGGATGAATGCAAATTTAAAAAAACCATGGTGTGACAATATATGAAGTGTCAGAGGTGCTAAATCTCTAAATGCATGGAGGCTGCCAAGGAAGGTTTATTAGGAATGACATGGAATACTTAGATATTTTAGAGAAAAAGAGAAGGCTCAAAGAATGGATAGGAGCACTGTTTGTAGTGGATGGGACAAATATGTCAAATATGACAGATGAGAGAGACAGCAGAGCACCTCAACTGTGCTTTTTTCACCTTTTTTTACTGCCAACAGGAATCGTCTTTGGTCTGGA
This sequence comes from Petaurus breviceps papuanus, assembly GCF_028583685.1. Taxonomy (NCBI): domain Eukaryota; kingdom Metazoa; phylum Chordata; class Mammalia; order Diprotodontia; family Petauridae; genus Petaurus; species Petaurus breviceps. Next base: position 4,968,381 of record NW_027185588.1, on the reverse strand, counting down.
TAGGACAGGATAAAATGGCTAAAAAGGGATTGGTAGCCATGATAAGTAGGTTTTCATCAGAAAACTACATCCTAGGATACTGAAAGAACTAGATGTAATTGATGTGCTCCCATCAGCGATCTTTGAAAAATTGTGAAGAAAAACAAGAATCATGAAAGATGGGAGCTTTACCACAGAAATGAAGAAAATTACCACTGTTTTTAAAAGAAGAGAATAGAGTCTGAAAACTGAACCTGACTTTAATTCCTGGCAACATTCTTGAACACAATATTAATGGGATCATTAGTCATAGTTTAGAAAAGGAAGCTGTGATCACAAAGACCCTAGTATGGCTTCATCAAGAGCAGGTCGTGCCAAACTAACTTTATTTCCTTCTTCGACAGTCTTATTAACCCTGGTAGATCAGGGGAGGGCTAAGGATAAAAGTTTACACACATATTAGAAAAAACATTTGATGACATGCCCCATGCTATCCTTTGGGCAAGATGGAGAGATGTCTAGATGATAATTTTTTGTTGTTCAGTCATTTTTAAGTCATGTCCTACTCTTCACTGGCCCCATTCGAGGCTTTCTTGGCAAAGATACTGGAATGGTTTGCCATTTTCTTCTCTAGATCATTTTACAGACGAGAAAATTGAGGCAAACAAGGTTAAGTGACTTGCCCGGGGTCGAAAAGCTAGTATACCAGATTTGAATTCAAGTCTTCCTAACTCGAGGCTCAGCAGTCTATCCAGTGTCCATAGCTGATCATAGATGATCATATAGATGGCCAGATTCAAAAGCAACCAGGCCCAAAGAGGGTTGATTGTTCAGTGTCAACTTGGAAGCAGATCCCCAGTAGAATTGCCAGGAATCTGTGCTTGGCCCTGTGCTATTTAAATACATTTTTATTAGCTACTAAAAGTCATAGAGAGCATTCCTCATCAAATTTGCAAAAGTTACAAACCAGGAAGGGGGGAATAGCCAAAACATTGGAAGACAGAGACAGGATGGGTTGAACTGATTAAGATAAAATTTAATGGAGATAAGTGTAAAGTCATGCATTAGAACTTTTTTTTAAAATCAGTTTGAAAAAAGTAGCAGCAGTATCTCTGGAAAGAACTTGGAATTTCTTTTGGATTACAAATTCCTCATGCAGGAACAATGGGAATGCCTAAAAAAGCAAATATGATTTAGACTTAAATAAGGGAAGCATCACATCACATTAAGGAGATGATAAATTTGCTGGGCTTTGCCCTGCTTAGACCACTTCAGGAGTATTGTGTGCATTGCTATGCACCATGTTTTAGGAAGCTGACAAACTGAGGCATATCCAGAGGAAGGTAACTGGGAGATGATGGGCATGGAGTTCATGTCCTATCATGATTGGTTGAAGAACTAGTGACCTTTAGCCTGGATAAGGGAAGCCTGGTGGGGGAGAAGGCAGGGAAGTTCTCAGTGGAAAGAGGATTAGGTTTCTTCTGCCTAACCCCCATGGGTAGCATAAGGAGCAATTAGAGGATCTATTGAAAAGCTTTGTAGCAATTAGTACAAAGTGGTTGCCTCTTGTGGTTGTGGGTCCTCTCCCTCTCACCAGAGGTCTTCAAGCAAAGGCCGTCGGGAATGTTGGAAAGAGGATCCTTGCTCATGTTGAGCTTGGTCTAGATGACCTCTAAGATCCTTTCCAGCTATCAGCTACTGTGATTGTTCCTTGGTGGGCATTAGTCAGAGGTTTTGTGTACACAGATTTTTGCCCCACTAATGAGGAAGTAGGTTCAGTCTGTGTCCTAGCCCTGTCCCTTCCACTGCCATAGACCAAGGATGTAGAAGATCTCTCACTTATCACTTGATTGACCTGGAGACAATAACTTAAACTTCCTGGCCTCACTGTCCTCATCTGTATAGTTAGAGTACTGGGCTACATGGCCTCTGAGGTCCCTTCTGGTAGAGCTATGATCAATAGTCCTTCCTGAAGCCTCCAGGTTTGGAAGCATCTCCCCATCCCCTTTCACTCTCTGCATCCTCTGGCAGCAACAGCGGCCTTAAGGGCAAAGAGCCTAGTGACCTCCTAGCACAAGGACGGATTAGAGACCAGACTTGCCCGGGATCTGGAGGAAACCTTGGCTGTGTCTTGTTTATGAAACAAGTCTCACTTAGAGAGTCCTCAGACCCCAACTCACTGTCCAGCCCCTTCCCACCCTGAAAAGCCTTCAGTCTCACTCCCAAATTTTTGTTTTCTTCCACCTCTCCTGGGTCCAACCAAGCAAGAGCTTGTCCCCGGCCTCCTGTTCCCAAGGAAGCAGGTCTCTTTTTTCTCTTTCCTCCCCTTGTGTCCCAGGTCGGGGGGATCACCCACCCTTGTCCTCCCTAAAATGTGACATCCTGCACCTCACGCAATACTCCAGGTGAGGGAGGCAGACTTTACATCTCACTGTTGATGCTTCCTGCCTAGGTGTGACCTTGGGAACTTTGTAGTTCTGGGTCTCAGTTCTGCAAAATTAAAGGGATGAGCTAGATGACCTCTGAGGCCTCTTTCAGCTCTAGACCTATGAGCCTGGGAGAATGGATCCGAACAAACCACCTCCCCTGGTGTGGTCGTGATGCCCGCATGTGATTCCTAAGACCCTGGACCGCTGGCATTCCCCTTTAACACTATAGTGCACATAATGCTTTCAGGTCCAGACTTCCCATTAATGCCTTCCTTCTACGTCTGGTACTTATTCTCTCACCATCCCTTCTGGTTACACATAAAGCTTAGACATTTCTACTATCCATACCCTTGGCCCATATCAGTAAGATCCCTATCAACTCATGCTCCCCCCCCCCAATTTATTCTGATTGCTATCTTCCTTCCTTGAGCTGTCCATCCATCCATCCATCCATCCATTCATCCATCCATCCATCCATCCATCCATCCATCCATCCATCCATCTGTTGATCCATGCATATTTGTCTGTCTATCTGTCTGTCTGTCTATCAATCATCTATCTGCCCACCTATTAATCCATGCAACTAACAAATATTTATAAACTGATATATCACATGGGACTATGCAAAAGATAGACAAATGGCACACAATCCTTGCTTTCAAGGAGTGTTCATTCTAATAGACAGACCACGACCTTTATATGAGAGTGAAATAAGAGCAAGTGAGTAGGCTAAGTGATATAGTGGATAAAGCATGAGACCTGAAGTTAGAAAGACCTGGACTAAATTCTGTCTTAGAGACTTACTAGCTGTGTGACCCTGGACAAGTCACTTGACCTCTTCCAGCTTTACATTTCTCATCTGTAAGGTGGAGATAGCACCCACCTCACAAGGTATTTATCAAGATGACCTTAAAGGGCTATAGAAATATTAGCAATGATTTTGAGAAGCCTGGACAAAGTGCTAGAAGAAATTTAAAGAGGGAGGCTCACCTTACTTGGGGGTGAGGAAGAAATATTGTTGGAGGAAACTGATTCCTGAGCAAAACCACTACTGGCAATGTTTGTGTCTGAGGCTAATAGAAGCAATGGGGGGGATACAAGGGGGAGCCTAGGGGGAAGAAGCACTTTCTGACCCAATGCTAGTGCACATGCATGTGTGCACACTTAACCCCTTGTGGTGGATGAGACCAGGAAAAGGAGGGAGGTGGCTCAAGGCCCTCTCACTTGCACCATCTAAATTCCCTAGTTGTAGGGAGGGGGAGATGAACCCCGAATGGAAACTGCCACTAGAGGGCAGGATCAAGCCGCTGAGGCCAGGGAGAAGGGAATGTGCTGAACAAGGTACTGGCGCCCTGGGCCAGAGCTCTGATGGTCCCTCCCTAGTTATGTTCTGTGGCACAATTGGGTCTCCAGGGAAGGGAGAGATTTTGATAGGAAGGAGACATTTCAGACATGGAGTAAGTGTGAGAACATGGAGAGGAGAGGGCAGGAAAGGAATGGGGTATAGGAAGAACGCTGCAGTCTGGCTAGAATACAGAGCACGAGAAGAAAATGTGGAGCAATGGAAAGAACAGAAGGGTTTAGAGTCACAGGACCTGGGTTCAGATCCTGGCTCTCTTACTTGCTACCCCTGTGACCTGAGAAAAGTCAGTCTCTCCAGGCCTCAGTTTTCTGAATTGCAAAATGATGTGTGTGCATTGTGTGTGTGTGTGTGTGTATGTGTGTGTGATTGGATGACTTTAAAAGGTGCCTTCCATGACAACAATGAGGATTCTGAAGAGTTTAAGATAAAGGTCATTTGGTTCCAAATTGTGGAGGGCCTTGAATGCCAGATTTAGAGGTTAATACTTGATTTAAAAAGTAAAGAGGAGGCACTGAGGCTCGTTTGAGTAGAAGAATGAGGTAATTGGAGAAGGCATTAGGAAGATGACTCGGGAAGTTTGCTTAAGACAGACAGAGTTGTGGATGCTTGGAAGGTGATTACAGCTTCTTTCCTGGTCTAGCAGTGGGCACATCCCAGAGAAGGCATTTAAAGGAACTTTACAGAAGGACACTCTGAGAGCCATACTGAGGGTGTGCCAGCTAGGGTTTGTCCCAGGGAGCTAAAGAGGGATGGCAGCATGTGTGGTCCTGTGTGCCCCTCTCCCTCAGTCTCCCCTCCCACCAGTGTCCTGGAGTTTCTGTCCCCCCCCATCCACAGGACAATAGCAAGCCCACCCCAAATGACCAACCTTTAATGCCACTTAGTCTGAAAGAGGTTTGTGGCACTTTCTTCCACATAAGCATTCATTCCCAGCTATGGCTCTGCACATCTAATGAAGGATCAGAAGATTCCTCATTTAGCCCCATTTATCCTCTGGGCTTGTATACCTCAGCCTCAGAATGATCTGGAGTCAAACCCTGTCTCTGATACATTCTGGCTGTGTGACCCCAGGAAAAGCACTTAACCTCCAGGGGCCCCAGGCAATTAGATTACATGGCAAGTGTGATCTGCATTGGTGGGAGAGAGAGAGGGAGAAGAGAGAAGAATTAGAGGATGGGGAGAGGGAGAGAGAGAAACATATGGCTGGGAGGGGG
>NW_027185588.1:4891814-4963386 GCF_028583685.1 Petaurus breviceps papuanus | reverse complement strand
ATGGCTATGAGGGGGTAGTAGAGAGGGGAGGGGAGAGACAGAGACAGAGAGAGACAGACAGACAGAGGAGAGAGACAGAGAGACAAAAAGACAGGAGAGAGAGACAGAGACATGAGACAGAGTTGGGGACAGAGAGAGAAAGGCAGAGACACAGAGAGATGAGGAGGAGGATGAGGAGGAGACAGACAGAGACCAAGTGCCTGGGCCTATCCTTATAGTAACTTTTCAAGCTCCCAGAATAGATCCCTAGAGCTTCCCCAAGCTCTCTTTGGGTGCCTGGAGTGGGTGGAGGAACAGGGTCAGGCCACACTCTGGTCTACTATGCTGCTCTCTATTTTAGATGACACAATTGTATCTGGGTAGCCAGCTCCAGGACAGATTTCGCTACTGCCTTGTCACGGGCCTCAGGTAGGTGTGTCTTTGGCCAGGAAAACCACGCCCCCTAACTATCCCTCCTGATCCCCTCCCCCCAACTGCCCTAGTGCCGGCACTCAATGAATCATTGATTGCTCTTCCCCAACCCCTGCCAAGCCCATCATTGGCTCCATCTGGGCCAGCCTACCTGCTGGCTTCTGACAGAGCTGAGATTTATGATCTAAGACTCAAGGCTACCTCTGGACATGTCAGATTTATCTCCAGTGTCCTTGTGAAGAGACAAGAACAGTGACTGGGCACAACCAACCCTGCCTCGGGCCTCGTCCCTCCCCAGTGGGGCCTAATGGCAGGGTCCAGACAGATTGCAGAATTCAGTTTTGAAGTGAACTACAGATGATGTTTAGCACAGGTCAGACCTGAACAAGGGTCCACAATATCACATTGCTGCTATTGGTCATCTATCTCCTGCCTAAAGTCCTCTAATAAGAGAGAACTCATCTCTTCCCAAGGCTGCCCCTTCCCCTTTGGGGCAACTCTGTTGTTCCTTTCATAAAAATAAATTTTTTCTCTTGGCGAGGTATAACCCTGGATGCCTGGGGTCCCACTACCTCATGTCTCTTAAACTTCCCCCCAAAATGACTTCAATATGCCCTGCTCTCTCCCCAATTCTAGGCCTCCCCAGTGTCTTCAGCCTCCTTTGGACTTTGTTCCCCATCTTGTCTCCCTCTCCCTCTCCATTCCTTTCCCCAGCATGTCTGTGCTTTGTATATCCTCTTGTCAGAACTTGATTTTACTTTTCCATTCAAGTTCATAAACTATAAACTAAATGTCCCATAATCTTGGTCCATAGGATGGGCTCCGTGTGGGTCACCTGCAACTGTAGCTTCTCCTCCAACCTTGATCCCAACACCATTGGACAAGTATTTTTGGACAGGACCTGGAATGCCACAACTCACTGGCTTGGGAACTTCTACAAGCTGGATAACATTCAAGTGACAAGTAGGGAGGATGCTGGAGCCTGAATGATGGGGGAGGGGAGGGAAGGAGGGGATGGGAGATGGGAGGTGAGCAGAAGCAGAAGGAAGCACTTGGGAAGCTTGTACCCCAGGAAGTGAAGGTGGAGGTGAAATTAAGACTTAGGGGAGTGAAACAGTGTTGAGATAGGAAGTTCCTTAGAATACATCATAACATGGCCAAAACAGGAAGGTTCTTAGAACCTAGAAAGTCAAAGCTGGGAGAGCCTTTAGAATACAGATTTGGGGAGGCCCTTAGAACCCAGGATGTCAGAGCTTGGAGAGTAGCTCCTAGCATACAGAATGTAGAAGGTTCAATCTGGGAAGGGCCTCAGAGACTCCAACCCTGTCATTTTTCAATTGAACAAACTGAGATCCAGTGAGCAGATGGGACTTTGCCCCAAAATCACAGAAATTTAGTGTCAGAGTTGGGAAAAAAACAGTTTAACTTCCAGACCATCCCTACACTCCCTCTGCCCCAAACAAAGAGCTGGCCATGGTCTCTGTTCAGGGTGAAATCTTATCACATTTCCATGTGCCTTCTGAGAGTTCCAGTGAGGAAGGCTTCCCCAAAGCCAAAGTGGAGCCCCCAAGGGGCCTTCACATACCTTGTCCCCATCTACCCACTTCAGGCTCCCACTTCTATCTGTTTCTCTATGAATGTTCAAACCTCTTTCATTTAGAAAACATTTACCTGGTGTCTCAAATGAGGGAATATTTCTAAAGCACTTAGCATATAACAGGTGCTTAATAAATTCTCCTTTCCTTTCTTTTTAAATATTTATTTTTTGTTACTTTTAAAGTACCAAACTGTCTCTCTCCCTCCTTTCCCACTGCCCACTATTGAAACCACAGATTATATATATATATGTATATATATAAATATGCAAAAACATACCATACATTCTTCTCTCCTCTCTTCCCCTTGTCTCTCTCCTCTTTCCACCCTTCCCCTTTCCCCTCTCCTTTCCCCTCCCCTTCCCTCCCCTCCTATCCAGAGGTCCATGCCTGGGATTTCATAGGCACAGAGAACTCCAGTTAGGGAACTACCTTTACCAGTGCACATCAATATATACTTTGTACCTTAAGGTCTTAGAGAGCGACATTGAGAGGTAAAGGGACTTTCCCAGTGTCAGACAATATGTGCCAAAAGCAGCTGGACTTGAACCCAGGTCTACCTGGCTCTGAAGTCTGGTCTCTACCCACTTCACCACATTTGCTCTCAAGGGGATAAAGGAAGAGATAAGAAGGGAGGCTGGGTCTGTGATTTCATGTATGAGCAGAATACTTGGTGGAAAAGCTACCTCTACCAATGCAGATTTTATACTCTCTTGAGACTTATAAGATTTGGAGAGTTGGCTGGGGATATTATAGATTATTGCATTATAAATGCATTAGATCTAAGCATAACAAAGAGCTCTGTGAAGTCCTAGGGGACTGGCTATTCCTGGCCTGGGAAATTCAGGGAGCCTTCCAGAGGAGGTGACATTGGAGCTGGGCTTCCTAACCTTGTGTGTATTTTACATGTGAGGGCTAATCCTGTTGGGAATTTCTGGAGTTCACACAAATGCAGAAAGTGTCCTGGGAAAGATCATCATAAGACAAGGCTTAAAAGGAGGTTCCAGGGGGGTCTTTAGATCTGATGAACAAACCTCACTGCATCTCCTCTTTTCCACATGAAAAATGAGGTAACCAGACTCTTAAATGAGCCTCCAGCTCTGATCGTCTATGGTTCTAACTCACTAGACTTTTCCTGGGAGCAGTTGGGTGCTTCCTGGTCTCCTGAAATGGACACTGGTGCCATCCATCTTAGAATGTCAGGGCATGAGCCAGAGAAAGGGCCAGTCATTTTTCTATTCCTAGAGCAAGGGAACCCTGGCCTATATGACCTCTATTTGACCTCTCCCAGCTTGGGACTCCATCATCATAATCACCACCATCATCGTCACCGTCACCATCACCATTGCCATCACCATCACCATCACCATTGTCATTTTCTTTGTTCTTTCCCCAGAGCTAGAACTAGCCTTCCCATTATCTACAGCTAAGCCATTGATCGACCCCAGATCCCAAAACTTCCGGCTGAACTTCACTATCACAAGCCTACTCTATTCTGAAGATTTGACACGCCCTGACTCAGCCAAGTATAAGGAGAACAAAAATAGCATCGAAGATGAGGTGAGGTTCCAGCCCTTACATTGGGCTTCTCAGGAGAGCCATAGCCAGCACCCAGCAGGGATCTCCAAGCAGACCCTTCCCTGACCTTTCCCTGAGAGCATGGGCCACATCAGAACCTCAGCAGAATCTTGTACAGCCTTCATCCTCTAGGTTACCTGGAGAATAAATAAAAGAAATTGTAGTCTAAAGACTCTCTAAGAGGATGGGATCAGGAGGGCAACACACTTGTGGGGTTGTGGAGGTGGGAGGGTTTTTCCCCCCAAATTGTTTTTTTTTAATTTATTTTTACTGGACATATGACTTCGTTGATATAGAAATGTCACAGTGAAGTGATTCCCTCTACCAAAGCAGATCAATACTTAATCTGCAACTTATAGGAAGTTGCCTGTTAGGTGAAGCAGCTAGATCAATGTGCTGAATTTGGGGTCAGGAAGACCTGAGTTCAAATCTTGTCTAAGACAGTTGCTTGTGACCCCCAGCAAGCCACTTAACTCCTACCCCCATTTCCTCATCTGTAAAATTCTGGAGTTGGACTTAATATAGTTGAAGTTCCCTTCCAGGGGAGGGGACTCAAGTCTTCCTTGACCCCAGGTATGCCATGCTACCTCTAGTGGGGCAGGATAAAAGACAGCAGAGAGGAGACTCAAGGAAGGGAATGGATGGAAAAAATAGGATGAAGAGATAGAAGTGACTTTGGACACCATTTAGCTAGCCCCTTCATATTACAGAAGGAGATACTGAGTCTGAAAGGGGGTCCGCGATTTACCTAAGATGACTTTGTTAGTGAGAAGGAAACAAGTGGGTGTTTTGACCCTGAAACAGGAAAGGAAGGTCCCTTTTAGAAAACTTTAAACACGGGGCGGGGGGAATTGACTGAACCTGGGATGGTCCCTGGTACCTAGGAAGGTGAGCTCAGCCCATTTTTTATATTCATCTAGGCCCACCTGGGCTGGTATCTGCCAGACAGAGGTGCTAGCCCAATAGCATGATTTGGCTTTTTTTTAAGTATTTTTTTCCTGGGCACAATCTGGACTGAGGATTGGATCCCAGGAAATGTTCCTTTTTCTTACAGCTAAACCATCTCTTCAGAAACAGCAGCATGAAAAACTATTTCTCTGATTGTCAAGTGCAGACTTTTAGGTGAGGTTTCTCCCTGGGGACAGGTCTATATAAGACTCCACTTTTCCCTAACTTCTCACCCCCACAATTCCAGGAAGCATCTCTTGATAGAGACCAGTTCCCAGAATAGAACATACTCAGGACAGGATTTCCCTTTTAGCCCTTTCTCTGGCATGCCTCAGGAACCTGCTTTTTCCCTCTTCCCTTTTCCTTCCTTCCCTCCCTTCTAAAAACGGCCTCAAACCAGCACCCAGGGAAGGGTTTCTAGGTTTCAAGGGCCTTCTAGGTCCTTGGGTACAGCTTTTTGACTGGGTCCAAAGTCCAAATTTTACAGACCAAATCTTTTCATTAAACAGATTTGTTCTGTGAAGTTTGGATTCAGTCAAAGGGCCACACTTGAGGACCTAAAGGGCCATGTATGGTCTCAGGGCCACAGGTTCCCCACCCTTGGTCCAGGAGATACAGAAAGCAGCAGGCCTATGTTGCCAGACTACCTGAGAGACTAATCAATTGTTCATTCAATCAGTCAATCAACAAGCATTTATAAATCTCCTACTATGTCCCAAGCAGTGGGACAGGTACTGGGGAATATAAATAAAAAAATACACAAATGAAGCAGTCTTTGCCCTCAAGCAGGTTACAGTCATCGACCATTCAATAAATTTTCAAGCAGAATACTCTCTGCATTAGACATGGTGCAGAAAATACAAAAAATAAAGCAGGCCATGTCCTCAAGGAGCTTACAATCTAGATTCATATGAGTATTCACAAAACACTTAAGACATAAGTCTAATATTTTGGGGGGGCACTAGCAGGCACACGGTGCAGTGAGAAGAGGTCCCCCATCTGGGAGGTTCCTGCCAGGGCCAGAGGCCTGCTCAGTGTAGCCCAGTTCCTTTGAGGTCATTGCTCAGGGCCCCCTCCTCCCCAGCTGCCTCCTTCCTCTCTCATTCACTGACACCACTTAACTCTCCTTTAGGCCCGTCTCTCCTGGCAGCCACACAGGGGTGGATTCTTTATGTAAGTTCACATCAACATCTCCAGCACAGAGCTTTGACAAGGCTGCTGTTTATGAAGAGTTCCTCAGACTGACAAGCAACGGCACCAAGCTAAAGGACTTTACTCTGGATCAGGACAGTGTCCTGGTGGATGGTGAGGGGGCAGAGTGGGAGGCTGGCCCTCCAGCCTGGTCTCTCTGTCCTTTTAAGGGGGTTCTTGGGGAATGAACACTGATGGGCTGTGAGGAGGGATGATAAATTCCTGCAATGCTAGACTTCTGACATCTCAATCCCAAAAGACTCTCCTTCAACATTCCCTCTTCCCTCCCTGACCCCCTCCCCCACCCCATTGCCATCCCTGTCCCCTACCATGATCTATCTTCATGATCCCCATATCTTTGTCTTTGTCCCCTATGGTCTCTCCACCTCTTGTCCTCTCAGCCAACCCTTCCTCACCCATTCTAGCTCCTCAAATCAAGACCATAGGTTTCTTACCTTTATTTCATATTTCTCTGTCCTCAGAGTATCCTGCCAACAAAATAGATGGAAGTAAGAAAAGTGGTGAGTGTGGCATCAGCCTTGACCCATGCCAGTTGCTGGGGTGGGGGAGGGGAGCTGGAGCAGATCCTTAAGCATAGGAGAAGTGGGGGGAGGGCACTCAATGCTGAGCATCCAAGAATACTGCCTTGGACAGTACTCATCAGACAAGTGGACAGCGGTCATTCCTACCAGTTGTCAGATCTCTGAGTGAATCTCCATTTCCTGAGCACCTTGGGAAGGGTGGGTGGCCATGGGGACCATTATGTGCCCCGTACTTTAAGCCATTCCCCTGTCACTGGGTATGACTCAGGATCACTGTCCGCTTGCTCTGTTCTGACCTTGGGTCTCTGCACTATCACCCTTCCTTGTCTCAGGGTTGTGTCACCGGGTTCCCTGAACCATCTCTTCTGCCTCCCAGTGACCTTCCCTCAGTTTGCCCAGCTTCTTTTATCCTATGACCTGAGCCCCATCTCCTTTCTCTAAATTCACTATCATAATCTGACCACCCCCTCTCCTCTAGGTCATCTTCTTCTGAAGGACAAAGGTCTGGTGGTGTGGGAGGTGGGGGGATGCTCTGGGTGGGGTCCTTCAGCCCTCAGCCTCCAGCCTCCCCAGGTATTTCTCTTTTTCTGCTACCTTCCCATAGGGAGGGAATTCCCAAGGACACGCCCCACTCTGCTGTCCCCCCATCCCCATGATGGCCCCTCAGCATTACTTCTTTTTCCCCAGGCATGCCTTTCTGGGGCATCATCCTCATTTGCCTTGGTATGTTCCTGGGACTCATGGCAAGTCTTGTGATCTGCTTTATGGTAAGACAACTTGGGGAACAACTAAGTGCCAGTAAGGATTGTGTGTGTGAGAGACAGAGAGAGTATCCCTATGGGAGGAAGTCTTTGTAGTGGCACAGTGGAAAGATCACTATATTAGGAGCCAGAGGACCTGGATTCAAATCCTGATTATAGATGTGAGCATTATCAGGAGCCCTCTATGGACTTCAGCTTCCTCATCTGTATAAAATGGAGAGATTGGAATGGATGGGCTCCAATATCCCTTCCAGCTCTAAATTTGTGATCTCATGACCCAGTATGCCTCTCAGAGAGTCAGTGAGCATATGTGTGTGTGAAGGTAGGTGTGGTTATGGCTGCACGTATGCACCCACGTGGAGGAGAGGAGCAGTCAATGGGAACCAGAGTGAAATTTAGGAAGTGTAAGGCGCTAGAGAGTGTGTCTGTTCATGTGTGAAGGAGCAGGGTGAGGGTGCCTGAGTGAGAACTGCAGAGAGATGTCTGTGTGTCAGAGAGAGACAGAGAAAGAGAGTGAATGCCCTACCTGTAAGTAGGTGCTTAACAAATGCTTATGGAGCAGAACTGAAAATGGAGGGGCAGAGCTGGAGAAAGAATCAGAGACAGACACAGAGAGACAGAGACCAAGATAGTCAGAAAGAAACAAAGATAGAAACAGAGATGGAGAAAGGGATAAAGATGGAGAGACAGGCAGAAACGGAGGCAGAAGCAGAGCTAGAGAGAGACAGAGACACACAGAGAGAATGAATTCACATAGGAGAGAGTTCCAGGTTGTCTTCCTTCAGACTCTCCCTATTCTGTTCTCAATTAGTGGAGAGTTCCCTCAAGGAGGCTCATGAATACTCTACCTGGGTGCTTTCCCCTAAGGCTGACCTTAGGTTTTTGGGGGTAGGGCTGGGAAGAAATGTACAAAGCTAACAAGGAAGACCAGTCCCAATACCCTTGGCTGCTGGCTATGCTCCTGGGGTTCACCAGGGCTGCTTTCGTGCCTCCCCTGGGGAGCAAGGCTGGGTCCACAGCTATGCACAAGAGGCTCTCAGCAAGGGTCATGCCCCCATAACTCCTGACCATCCTCCATCCCTCAACCCTGTATAGGTCACCACATGCCTGCGGAAAAAAAAGGAAGACTACAAGGTCCAAAGACAAACCATCGGCTCTTACCTCTCCCACCTAGACCTGAGGAAAATTCATTAATGATGGACCACACTAAAGATGTAACACATTGTAGCCAGATAATATCCCGGAGTAGACTGGAATAAACATGGATCTTGCCCATTCTGGATTGGCCAGAACATACTGACTCTGCCTCTTTCTTACCATTTGCCCTGGGGTGGGTGAATCCTCAGAATGGCCTACAGGGACTGAGGAGAGAGAAGTCTAGGGCCTAGTGTTCATTATACCTCCTCAGGGGTCATCATTCCTCTCTGGCAGTGTGCCAGGCTTTCATCTGTTTCATCCCATTGCCAAAGGCAACGAAGCCAAGCTTGGAGGATGAAGTTAAAGCCTGGTGCCCATATTGGTCCTGAACACAATGGCTAGGGCTAATCGACCAGATAAGCACCCCTGAAAGACCAATTGGCTTGTAATTATGCACCAGTGGAGGAGCCCGAAGACCCTGGATGCATTGGCACCAGGACCCTTCCAATGTGTGATTCCCCCAACCCCTGGCTTCAAATCAAACAACCCTAGTCTCCCTTTCCCTCTCTGACCTCCTGCTGGGATGTGATCATCCACCTATCCCTATTTTCTAAGGGTCTTTCCTTGCCCACCAGCTTCACATCACCCTTGCTCACACTCCTAGCTTCCTGTTTCTCAGAAGCCTCCCATCTTGCCCCTTCCATCTATCCTCCAATAGATCCCCAACTGCTTTCTGTCTCACCCTGCTCTTTACTGTGACCAGCTCATCAGGCTCCCACTGTGACCTCCAAACCAACTTCCCACCACCCTCCTGTTATAGCCCTTCATGGCCATAACCTTCAATTACCTTCCCCCTTCTGTGATCAGTCTCCACTTCTGACCTTCCCCTAAGTCTCACATTCCCCTTTACCCAGGGCTAAGTGCCTTCAACAAGGCTACCCATTCCATTATTTCTAGCTTATTCTCTGGGCCAGTAAAATGAGAGATTTGGGCTATACAATCCAAGGAAGGAAGATCCTTTCTAGCCTGTGGGGAGACTCCCCATCACCAAATCCCTTCCTTGAACTCTCTTCTATGTTACCTGCTCCCTCAGGGCAACTTCATGGCCTCCCTAAGCCTTCAACTTCCTTCCAACTGATTGCATGTTTCCTTTGTCATTTTTGACGCTAGTGATCTTATATCTCTTTCCCTGAGCATATCATGTATGACTCCCTCTTCCCATTGGGAAAAATATTTTACATTTGACCAAAGTAGGCATTCCCCTGAAGTCCAAATAGAGTAGGTCAGTGTACAAGTCCTTCTGTCTGAGTATTTCTTTCATTCCCTGATCTCACCTATGTTTTTTCTAAAATTCATTTGGATAAAACAAGAATGTTGATAAGAATATACCACATCCTTTCAGAATCTCTTGATATTTGGTAACTTTCTAATGAGAACTGGAGGCTAGTAGCCAAGTGTCAAAGATAATAGCTTATTTCACTTTGTGAGCTTGCTTTAACCAAGGCTCTGTCTAAGCAAGTTAAGTTCTGTAATTTTGGATGGAGTCTGTACCAGTCCAGTTCCCTGATCCATGTTCCTGGATTGGATGTCAGGAGAATTTCAACTTAAGAAATGATACTATTAAACACAAAGACCCCAGCTTTTGGGATAAGAACTCACTATTTGGCAAAAACTTCTGGGAAAACTGGAAAATAGTATGGCAGAAACTGGGCATACACCAATATCTTATACCATATACCAAACTCAAGTCTAAATGGGTGCAAGATCTAGGTATAAAGGCTGATACTATAAGCAATCTGGGAGAGCAAGGAATAGTTTACCTGTCAGATTTATGGAGATGGGAAGATTTTTATGACTAAACAAGAATTAGAGAGCATTATGAAACGCAAAATGGATAATTTTGTTTACATCAAATTGAAAAGTTTCTGTACAAATAAAGCCAATGTAACCAAGAGGGAGGGGTAAAATTGGGAAATAATTTTTTCAACCAGTGTCTCTGATAAAGGCCTCATTTAAAAAATGTACAGAGAAATGAGTTAAATCTATAAGAATACAGGTCATTAGGGATGGCTGCAGTGAACAGTGCACCGGCCCTTGGAGTCAGGAGAACCCGAGTTTAAATCTGGCCTCAGACACCTAACACAAAAAACTAACTGTGTGACCTTGGGCAAGTTACTTAACCCCAATTGCCCTGCCTTCCCTCCCCTCCAAAAGGAAAAAGAAAACAAAGAATAGAGATCATTCCCCAATTGATAAATGGTCAAAGGATATGAATAGGCAGTTTTCAGAGGAAGAAATTGAAGATATCTATAAGCATATGAAAAAGTGCTTTCAATTACTATTGATTACAGAAATACAAGTCAAAAGAACTCTGAGGTACCACATCTTACCAGTCAGATTGGCTAAGATGACAAAACAGGAAAATGATAAATGCTGAAGAGGATGTGGAGAAATTGGAACACTAATGCATGGAGTTGAGAATTGATTCCACCATTCTGGAGAGCCATCTGGAACAATGCCCAAAGGCCTATAAATAAGTGCATTCATTTTTTTGGTGGTAGGACTTTGTATTTTTTTTTCTTTTTTCAGAGTACATGAAATGGTAAATGTGCTACATGCCTTACTTAGAATACAATTGTTATTATTTTATAGAAGTATGAGATTGGAGGGAGGGAAAGAAAGACAGAGTGGGGACAACAGACACAGTGAAAAACCCCACAAAGGCTCATGACAAACTGGAAGGGATGGGGGAACATGGGGAAATCTGCTTCATTTGGCTGGAAAGTCGTGGGTATACAACAGCATTTTTACCCATGCATGGGGATGATAGCAAAGAGATGGACTCAGGTCAGGTGGTGAGAAAGTAGGAGGAAGGCATTCTCCCCCCACCCCACCTCCCATCCCTCCAAATACAGCAAACCTTGGAGAATCTATTCTGGTCACTGGATGGGAGCTATTAAACCACAAAAGAAACCCAGAGTGCAAAATCCTTTGACAAAGTGATGAAGAGGCTGGGGTTTTAAGAGCCCAGGGGGCTGGTTTGTTCTTGGCTCTAGAGGCATCGAGGTCAGAGGTGATTCTTCTGCAGCAGTGTCCCCCCAAGAGAGGAAGGCGCCCAGAGGATTTGACCCAGCAATACCACTTCTAAGGCTGTATCTGAAAGAGGTCATAGAAGTGGGAAAAAGACTTGTATGTACAAAAATATTTATAGGGGCACTTTTTGTGGTGACAAAGAATTGGAATCAAGGGGATGCCCATTAATTGGGGAATGTCTAAATAAGTTGTGGTATATGAATGCAATGGAATACTATTGTTGTATAGGAAAAGAGGAGAAGATGGACTTTGTACACAATTACAGACACATTGCATGTGTGATGACTGACTTCGATAGACTGGGCTCTTCTCAGCAATGCAAGGTTATAAGACAACTCTAAAAGACTCAAGATGGACAGGGATATCAACATCCAGAGAAAGAACTACAGAGTCTGATGCAGACTGAAGCAAACTAATTGCTCTCTTTCTTTTTTTTGTTTCTTCTTTCTTATTGTTCACTCCGTTGGTTATAGTCATTTTTTACAACTCGACTAATGTTTAATGGGAAGGTATTTCTAGATCCTATATTTGATTACATGCTGCCATGGAGGGGGTGGAGGGAGCAGAGGGAGAGGGGTAAAATGTGAAACTCAAGGGTTTGTGGAACTGAATGCTGTAAACTAGAAGTAAATAAATAAATTTTTAAAAAGACTAAAATAAGCCCATACAATAAAAAAGAAATGATACTGTTTATGTCCTCTAGTATATGCTTTCCCCTTTCATTCAATTCATTCATTTTTTTTTCTTCACACATGCATGAATTTATTCATTCCCCAAGCCATTGTGAGGTCAGGTGATTCTCAAGATTTAAAAGATGGATCTTGGGATGAAGCAGGTAACCTCTGTGTGACTATGGATCCATTGATTGATCAACGTAGTCACCCCAGAGTAGCAGTAGTCATGGTTTCCAATGATTCCCTTTGGTGGATGAACTTGATTATCAGGGAAGAGGTGTCTATGTAAACCATTGAAGGAGAAAGTGAAGTGGTCGGCTGGTCTCCCCAAGGAGGAATTGGGTTATTGAGGAGAAATGAGGATGAATAAACTCCCCTTCTTCCTTCCCTACATTCTTACACATGTCCCGACCAATTGCTTGATCTCCAAATCCCCCAGCAAAAGTACCCAGGCAGGAGGCTCATCTCCCAAAACCTGAGACTTCCTAGGGCCCACCACCACCTCTGTGATCCACTGAGTCGGAGCCTCTTTTTCTTTTTTGTAGTTTATTTTTTTAGTTGACAACATTCATTTCCACAAGATTTTGAGTTCCAAATTTTCTCCCCATTTTCCCCTACCCACCGCCCCAAAACATCAATCCCACTGAATATCCCCTCCCCCAATCTGTTCTCTCCTATTACTTCCCCATCCTCCCTCTGACTTTCTACAAGGGCATGGTAGATCTCTATGCCCCAGTGCCTGTATATCTTATTTCCCATTTACATGTAAAATAATAATAACATATTTTTAAACATTTGATTTTAAAACTTTGAATTCCAGATTTTTTCCCTACCTCCCTCCTCACCCACTTTTACTGGGAAGATAAGCTATTCAATATACCTTGTACACGTGTATGTGTAAGCTATGCAAAACGTTTCTATAGTGGATATATTGTGAAAGACTGATTATATTTCCCTCCATCCCATCCCACACCCCACTTCTTCTATTCTCTACTTTGACCTTGTCTCTTTTCAAAAGCAGGTGCTTCCAGCTTTCCTCACCCCCCCCACCCTGCCCTCCCTTTCATCATCCCTCCTTTCATCCCCTTCGCCCTACTCTCCTGTAGGGTGAGATACACCATTTAGAATGTATGTCATGCCCTCTCTAAGCTAAATTCATTGAGAATAAGGTTGACTCATTCCCTTTTGCCTTTCTGTTCTTCCCCTCCATTGTAACAATTTTCCCTTGCCTCTTCTATATGAGATAATTTACCCCATTCTATCTCTCCCGATCTGCTCTCATTATATTCCTCTCTCACCTCTTAATTTCACCTTTTAAGTATCATCCCTTCCTATTCAATTGGTCCTGTACCCTCTGTCTATGTATACCTATACACATATATACACACACTCACATATGTATTCATACACCCTAATACCCTCTTATATAGACATATGTATTCATACATATACAAACACACATTTCTATTCCTTTTAACTATTCTCATACTAAGAAAAGGTTCGTAAGTTACAATGATCATTTTTTTCATGTAGGAATGTATATGGCTCAACTTTGATAAGTTCCTTATGATTTCTTTTCCCTGTTTATCTTCTTGTGCTTCTCTTGCTTCTTGTATCTGAATGTCAAATTTTCTATTCAACTCTGGTTTTTTCATCAAGAATGCTTGAAAGTCCTTTATTTCATTGAATGATCCTATTTTCCTCTGAAACATGATACTCAGTTTTCCTGGCTAGGTAATTCTTGGGTTTAATCCCATTTCCTTTGACCTCCAGAATATCATATTCCAAGGCCTTCGATCCCTCAGTGTAGAAGCGGCCAGATCCTGTGTTTTCCTGATTGTGTTTCCACAATATTCAAATTGTTTCTTCCTGGCTGCTTATAATATTTTCTCCTTGATCTAGGAACTCTGGAACCTGGCTACCGTATTCCTAGAAGTTTTCTTTCTGGGATCTTTTTCAGGAGGTGATCCGTGGATTCTTTCTACCTCTATTTTGCCCTCTGGTTCTAAAACATCAGGGCAATTTTCCTTGAGAATTTCTTGGAGGATGATTTCTAGGTCCTTTTTTGATCATGGGTTTCAGGTAGTCCAATAATTTTTAGATTATCTCTCCTGGATCTATTTTCCAGGTCAGTGGCTTTTTCGATGAGGTATTTCACACTGCCTTCTATTTTTTCATTTGTTTAGATCTGTTTAATAGTATCTTGATTTCTCAGAAATTCACTAGCTTCCATTTGCTCCAATCTAATTCTGAAGGAATGATTCTCTTCAGTGAGCTTTTGAGATTCTTTTTTCCATCTGGCAAATTTGATTCTTTAAGCCATTCTTCTCATTGGCTTTTTGAGCCTCTTTTGCCATTTGAGTTAGTCTATTTTTATGGTGTTATATTCTTCAGTCAGGTTGTTGACTCTCATGTTATAATTTTCCTGTGTCATTCTCATTTCTCTTCTCAATTTTTCCTCCATTGCTTTTATTTGGTTTTCAAAATCCTTCTTAAGCTCCTCTATGGCCTGTAAGCAGCTTATTCTTTTCTTGGATGCTTTTGGTGCAGGAATTCTGACTTCATTGTCTTCCTCCTATTCCATGCCCTGATCCTTTTTGTCTCCAAAAAAGGAATCCAGAGTTGGACCACTGTGCTTGCCTTGCTTTCCTCTTTTGCTCATGTTTCCACTCAATTCCTGGAATTTTGAGATTTTTTTTTGCCACAGTAGGACTCTGCTACCAGACAGGGCATCTTCATCCCAATCGCTGAGGTTTTCTCAGCTGCTGAAGGTATTAGTTGGGTGCGTTCTGTGAAGCCTCCACATGCTCTGGCAAACTGGTCACACACCCCAGGACTTCCAGCCTAGACTAAAATCCAGTTCCAAGCATTTTAAATCAAGAGTGATTACCGCTCAGCCTGGTCACCTGGTCCCCCTATAATCTGCAGGCCAGGAGCTCTGAAGCATCCACATGGCTGCAGCTGCACAGCTGCAGCTCCTCAGCCACTTCTCCATCCAGGGGTAAAGGACTGACCACACTCCCTAACTCCGGGTTCACAAACTCCACACTGCACTGACCTCTCACTTTGTCCTTAGCCTCTATGGGTTGATAATTCTGGAAACTGTGATCTGAATTCTCTCCGGCCTGGTTGGGCTGGTTGTGGCTGCCCTGAGGCTAAGACCTCCAGCTTGAGTGGGGCTGGGCTAGGCGCTGCACAAGCTGCTCTGGTCACTTACTGCCGGCCTGCTGGGTTGTTCTCACTGGGTGGTTAGCTTCTCTTGAAATGGACAAATGAAATGGACATGGCAGCCAAGCCAATTATAATTTGATAGGAGTGTTTATTAACCAGCTGGTGACTGCCTCCCCAGTAGGGAAGACAGCATCGAGTCTCCTGAAAGGTGCATTTGTATAGTGTAATATGTTGCTAACAACAAAGTGTGGTTCCAAGCGGGGGATGCCATTTCTACTAAAATCTTGTATACCTAACAACAACAGACTTGTATCTGGGCTAACAAGAACAGATGTGTATCTGGTGTATGTTTCTAGCAACACATATGAAAAGTTCCCTCACTATTTTGGCCCATCAGGTGATTTTCCAGGGACCCTGGTAGGGGCCCCTTCTGGCAGGTTTAGGGGGCTTTGGTGTATAATTTCTGGTGGGCACTTCACTCCCCCCTTTTTCTTGTTCATAGTTGAAACTCATACTCAACTGAGTCCAGGGGACTGTTCTCTTGCACTAGGGCTGTGGTACCCATTGCTGCTGATCCTGGAATAACAAGGCCAACTAGGAGAGGGACTAAAATGGAGGCTGCCAGTAAAAGGGTGATGGTAGGACTGGATTGGGACTGGTGGGAGTAAGATCCCTTGGCACCAGAGTGCATTGAATAATGAACAAGGCCCCAGGGTCCCTTCCTGTGACATAAAACCTAATTCCCCAAGGTATCCCAGTTTTCCAATCCTGTTTGGTCCAATCCAAAACCCTGATGACAACTGGGTTACATGACTTAAGGGTAAGTGAAATGTGCTGGTCATGTCTGCCGCCGGAGACCTAGTCAGCAATGGTTATACAATCCCAATTGGCACCGTGATATTTCCCTGTCCCCCACAGTCTGGAGACCCATCCTCAGGGCAGACACATGACTAGGTTGACCAAAGGCTGCTTTTCTGCCCACCTCTCCACAAGCAGCATCATCAGTCCCCACAGAATATATGCCTGTGTAGGGAAACAACATGAATCTGGGGCACAGCGATCAAAGAAAAAGGGTGGGCTGCCTGAGTCACATTCTTTGCTAGCAGAGTCCCATCAATTGTCTTAGTAAGAGTCCAAGAGTGCAAGGTGGGAGCATAGGAGTTGGAACTGGCCAAAGGCAGAAATGCCAGGAACAGGAGCATCAGGGCAGTCTCTTAATCTTCAGGTGTAAGACACCTGGCTCTGTTACCCACAGGTCTGATGGGTCGAGAGGAGCCGTCACCTTGATGTGTGAGGGGTGTATCCAGGCTTTTATTCTGGCCACATTAATAGTGGAGTGGTCTGGTACACCACTCGGGCTGCATCCTGGATATTTCGGAGCACTTGGGGGGGGACTTGAAAAATAAATCATTAACAGTCATACATAACAGCATTCGTCACCCAAAATACAATAAAAGGTGGGGTGCCAAACAGAATTTCAAAAAGGGGAATGAATTTTACACATATGTCTTCAATTACAAATATTAACACTTGCTTAAATAATGCATCAAAATAGCAAGTTCTTTTATGCTTTACAACTTGTTACATCAATTTTCCAAGTGTAGGTTTTAGTGGGTCTCTTAAAATCACACTAGAGATTTAAAAAATTTCTTCTAAAAATATTTTTCTTCTTCAAAACAATTTCAAGATTTATAAATAATCACTAAACTTTTATAAAGAAAATTGATTGAGGGGGACGGAGCCAAGATGGCGGAGTAGAAACTCGACCCTCCCGCCTCCGGCTTCCACCCTCCCCAATCCATGTAAAAAGGGGACTCTAAACAAACTTTGGAGCTGCAGAACCCACAAAATGACACAGAGAAGCTAACCTCCCGCTGAGAACAGCCCGGCAGGCCGGCAGGAATCGGCCAGCGCAACACTCTGGGAGCCGAGCCCAGCCCCACGCCGAGGCTTTAGCCCCAGGGGGGGCCTGACCAGCCGCCAGCCAGAGGGACTCCAGATCAGCAGCAGCTGTGGCCGTTTCCAGATTTATCAATACATAGATGCGAAGGACAAGTTCTAATAAGAAATAATAGCGGGCGACGGCGCGGTGGCCTGCGCGGGAAGGCGTGGCAGACGCAGGCCTGGAAGGGGCCTGATCAACTCGGAGGGCAAGTCTTCCCACCAACCACAAGGTCCACTACCAGGCCTATCACCAAAGGGCTGGGACTGGAAAGAGCAAGATAAGAAGCAAATACAGGGGCCCCTATATTGGACAGCAAACACTCCTGGGGCTACCACTTCATAGCCCAGAAATCTTTTTTTTTTTAAGCCCCTTTAAGGGCCTCCAAAGACAAGGATGGCAGAGTGAACCCCACTTGCTCCAAACCCCCCTCTGACCCTGAAAATATAGTAACTCTTGCCCCAGGGCAAAACCCTCTACAATAAAGGCTTGGGATCCTAGAGGAAGGGCGTGGCTAGAACACTGCCTCAAAATGGGTCGAAAGCAGACTACAAAGACAAAGACTCTAGAGTCCTACTATCCTCAGAGGGAGGAACCAACCTCAGAGGGAGACACTGTAGACTCCACACCCACAGCTGAGACTTCAACAGGGAATGGATCCCAAGCACAGAAGGCTCTCCTAGATGAGATCAAAAGGAACTTTGAAAGCAAAATGAGAGAGATAGAAGACAAAATGAATCATTCTCTCAAAATGAAAATAGCAGAATTCGAAAAACATTATAATGAGGAAAACATCTCTCTAAAAAGAAAAGTGTATGATATGGAAAAGGAGCTTCAAAAATTAACCAAGGAAAATGATTTGCTAAAAACCAGAATTAAACAAATGGAAACAAATAACTCTATGAGGAACCAAGAATTAGCCAAGCAAAACAACAAAAATGAAAAATTAGAAAAAGAGGTAAAATACCTCAAAGAAAAAATAATTGACCTGGAAAACAGATCCAGGAGAGATAATCTGAGAATCATAGGCCTACCAGAAAATTATGATGAAAAAATGAGCCTGGACAACATTCTCCAAGAGCTCGTTAAGGAAAACTGCCCTGAGATACTAGAACCTGAGGGGAAAATAGAAATCGACAGAATCCACCGGACACCTGCTGTAAGAGATCCCAAACTGAAAAATCCTCGAAATGTTGTGGCCAAACTCCAGAACTACCAGATAAAAGAGAAAATACTTCAAGCAGCCAGAAAGAAACAATTCAAATATCGAGGGTCCACAGTGAGGATTGCACAGGATTTGTCAGCCTCCACACTGAAAGATCGGAGGCAGTGGAATACAATTTTCAGGAAGGCAAAACAGCTCAGATTACAACCAAGGGTCACATACCCAGCAAGACTGAGCATATTCTTCCAGGCAAAGAGATGGTCATTCAATGATATAACAGAGTTCCAGACCTTCTTGATAAAAAAGCCAGAACTCAATGGAAAATTCAACGTCCAATTACCAGAAGCAACAGTGACTTAGAAAGGTAAACAAGGAGAACACACATCATTTTAGAGGGAAAGAGGGGAGGGAGAGGAGCTTCGCATGAGATCTGTTCCTGTCATTCTTGATGCGAAGAAAAAAGAGCATACCTCATTAAGTATAACAATATCCTACAGGCAGTAGGAGGGGGAAAGGGTTACAAAAAAGGGGGTGGGAGTGATTTGCAGGGAGGGAAGTAGTAAGGGGAAAAGGGGAGGAAAAGGGAGGGGGGCCGAAAAGGGAACACTGAGGGAGGCGGTGGTCAAAAGGAAAACTATTAAGGGGGGGAAGGGAGAAGGGAGGGAAAATACAAACATTAACAGGGGCAGGAATAGGATGAGGGGAAAGAAACAGATAACAATCATAACTGTAAATGTGAATGGAATGAACTCTCCTATAAAACGGAGACGGATAGCAGAATGGATTAGAAATCATAATCCTACAATATGCTGTTTACAAGAAACACATTTGAAACAGAGGGATATACACAAGGTAAAGGTAAAAGGTTGGAGTAAAATATATCATGCCTCAGCTAAAGTAAAAAAAGCAGGGGTAGCAATCCTTATCTCAGATAAAGCAAATGCAAAATTAAATTAAAATTAAAAGAGATAAGGAAGGAAACTATATCCTGTTAAAAGGCACCATCGAGAATGAAGCAATATCACTACTTAACATATATGCACCAAGTGGGGTAGCATCCAAATTCCTAGAGGTGAAGGTAAAGGAATTAGAGGAAGAAATAGATAGCAAAACTATACTAGTGGGAGACCTTAATCTCCCCCTATCTGAACTTGATAAATCCAACCTCAAAATAAACAAGAAAGAAGTTAAGGAGGTGAACAGGATTTTAGAGAGGATAGGTATGATAGATCTCTGGAGAAAACTGAATGGGGATAAAAAGGAATATACTTTCTTCTCAACAGTTCATGGCCCATATTAAAAAACTGACCATGTTCTAGGGCATAAAAACCTCACAATTCTATGCAGTAAGGCAGAAATATTAAACACAGCATTCTCAGATCATGATGCAATAAAAATTATATGCAATAAAGGGCCAGGGAAAGACAGACTAAAAACTAACTGGAAATTAAACAATTTGATCCTAAAGAATGAGTGGGTCAAACAAGAAATTATAGAAACAATCAGTAATTTCATTCAAGAGAATGATAATAATGAGACAACATACCAAAATCTGTGGGATGCATTAAAGGCAGTTCTTAGGGGAAGTTTTATATCCCTGAGTGCATACGTGATTAAATTAGAGAAAAGGGAGCTCAACGAATTGGGCATGCAATTAAAAAACCTAGAAAAAGAACAAATTCAAAATCCCCAATTAAATACTAAACTAGAAATATTGAAGACTAAAGGAGAGATTAATAAAATCGAAATTAAGAAAACTATTGAACTAATAAATAAAACCAAGAGCTGGTTTTATGAAAAAACCAACAAAATTGATAGACCCTTAGTCAATATGATAAAAAAAAAAGAAAGAAGAAAACCAAATTATGAGTATCAAAAATGAAAAGGGTGAATCTACCTCCAATGAAGAGGAAATCAAAACAATAATTAGGAATTATTTTTCCCAATTGTATGCACATAAATTTGACAATCTTAGGGAAATGGATGAATATTTAGAAACATACAAGTTGCCCAGATTAACTAAAGAGGAAGTAAATTACTTAAATAATCCCATCTCAGAAAAAGAAATTGAACAAGCCATCAGTCACCTCCTTAGGAAAAAATCTCCAGGGCCAGATGGATTCACTAGTGAATTCTATCAAACATTTAAAGAACAATTGATTCCAATACTCTACAAATTATTTGGGAAAATTAGTGAAGAAGGAGTCCTACCAAATTCTTTTTATGACACAAATATGGTACTGATACCTAAATCAGGAAGAGATAAAACAGAGAAAGAAAATTATAGACCAATCTCCCTCATGAATATAGATGCAAAAATTCTAAATAAAATACTAGCCAAAAGACTACAGCAACTTATCTCAAGAATAATACACTTTGATCAGATAGGATTTATTCCAGGAATGCCAGGATGCTTTAATATTAGGAAAACCATCAGTATAATTGATCATATCAACAATAAAACTAGCAGAAACCACATGATCATCTCAATAGATGCAGAAAAGGCTTTTGACAAAATACAACATCCATTCCTATTAAAAACACTAGACAGTATAGGAATAAATGGAGCCTTCCTTAAAATAATAGGTAGCATCTATTTAAAGCCATCAGCAAGTATTATATGCAATGGGGAGAAGCTGGAAGCATTTCCCATAAGATCAGGGGTGAAACAAGGGTGTCCCCTATCACCCCTCTTATTCAATCTGGTCCTAGAAATGTTAGCAGTAGCAATTAGAGAAGAAAAAGAAATCAAAGGAATCAAGTTAGGCAAAGAAGAGACCAAGCTATCACTCTTTGCAGATGATATGATGATATACTTAGAGAATCCTAGAAAATCAAGTAAAAAACTGCTTGAGACAATAAATTAATTTGGCAAAGTTGCAGGATATAAAATAAACCCACATAAATCCTCGGCATTCCTATATATTTCCAATGAAACTCAACAGCAAGAAGTAGAAAGAGAAATCCCATTTAAAGTTACTGTAGACATTATAAAATATTTGGGAATCTACCTGCCAAAACAAACCCAGGACCTGTATGATCATAACTACAAAACACTTTTCACACAAATAAAGTCAGATCTAACTAATTGGAAAAATATCAATTGCTCATGGCTGGGTCATAATAAAAATGACAATTTTACCTAAATTAAATTATATATTTAGTGCCATACCAATTAATTTACCAAAAAACTACTTTATAGAGTTAGAAAAAATAGTAACAAAATTCATCTGGAAGAATAAACGATCCAGAATATCAAGGGAATTAATGAAAAAAAATGCTAGGGAAGGTGGACTAGCTTTACCAGATTTCAATCTGTACTATAAAGCAGCAGTCATCAAAACTACTTGGTACTGGCTGAGGAATAGAGGAGTGGATCAATGGAATAGATTAGGCACATGAGATTCAGAAGTCAACGACTACAGTAATGTATTGTTTGATAAACCCCCAGACCCTGGTTTTTGGGATAAGAACTCACTATTTGACAAAAACTGCTGGGAAAACTGCAATATAGTATGGCAGAAACTGGACATAGACCATTATCTAACACCATATACCAAAATCAAGTCTAAATGGGTTTATGATCTAGGTATAAAGGTTGATACTGTAAGCAGTCTGCTAAAACAAGGAATGGTTTACCTATCAGACTTGTGGAGAGGGAATGACTTTATGACGAAACAGGAATTAGAGAACATTATAAAATGTAAAATGGATAATTTTGACTACATGAAATTTAAAAGTTTCTGTACAAATAAAGCCAATGTAACCAAGATTAGGAGGGAGGTGGGAAATTGGGAAAGAATCTTTACAACCTATATCTCTGACAAAGGACTCATCTCTAAAATATACAGAGAACTGAGTCAAATTTATAAGAATACAAGTCATTCCCCAATTGATAAATGGTCAAAGGATATGAACAGGCAGTTTTCAGAGAAATAAATTAAAGCTATCTATAAGCACATGAAGAAATGCTCTAATTCACTATTGATTAGAGAAATGCAAATCAAAACAACTCTGAGGTACCACATCTCACCAGTCAGATTGGCTAAGATGACAAAACAGGAAAATGACAAATGCTGGAGAGGATGTGGGCAAACGGGAACACTAATGCATTGTTGGTGGAGTTGTGAACTGATCCAGACTTTCTGGAAAGCAATCTGGAACTATGCCCAAAGGGCTATAAATAAATACTTTCATACCCTTTGATCCAGCAATACCACTCCTAGGGTTATATCCCAAAGAGATCATAGAAATGGGAGAAAGACCCATATGTACAAAAATGTTTATAGCAGCTCTTTTTGTTGTGGCAAAGAATTGGAAATTAAGGGGGTGCCCATCAATTGGGGAATGGCTGAACAAGTTGTGATATATGCATGTTATGGAATATTATTGTGCTATAAGAAACGGGGAGCAGGCGGTCTTCATATTTACCTGGAGAGGCTTAAAAGAACTGATGCTGAGTGAGAAGAGTAGAACCAGGAGGAATTTGTACACAATTACAGACACAACGTATGTGTGATGACCAACTTTGATAGACTGGACTCTTCTCAACAATGCAGGGATATAAGTCAATCCCAAAAGATGCATGATGGAGAGAAAAACGTGCATCCAGAGAAAGAACTAGAAAGAACTAATTTTATATCCAGGTGGAAGCAAAATACCTGATCTTTTTCGTTCTCTTATTTGATTTTATGTCCTCTTTACCATTTTTCATTCCAGCTGGTACAATCCATCCTTATAACCTGACCATTGTATAATGTGAAAGTATTTACAGATCCTATACTTGATTATAAGATGACATGGGGGGGAGGGGAAGGAGGGGGACAAAATGTGAAATTCAAGGAATTGTGGAATTTAATCCTGTAAACTAAAAGGAAACAAACAAATTAATAAATTAAAAATTGAATTAAAAAAACATAAAAAAAGAAAATTGATTGAAGCCTTTTAATGATCTTAAGCAGTTTGCATAACTTTCTGTACAAATTTTAATTCTAGATGAGAAATAATATTAGATTTTCCAATAAGCTAACATGAAAAAAGGTCACATCTTTTACTGAATACTTCCTCTGAGGATAGAAACCTGTTATAGAGGGGAAAATAGCAAGGACATGTGACATTCCAAATGTGCCAAGAGAAAAAGTCCTTGGCTCTCTATAATTTCAGGTACAGTTACAGATATCCAACCAGGCAGCATCTGTTCCATCTCATAGCTAAACTCAGGAATAGGTGGGAAACATTCCTTTTCAAAGGAAACTCATAGGTAAACTGAGCCAGGGGGGATCCCATCCCAGAGAGAGGCTTAGATTGGCCCTTTGGCCTTCACCAAATATAGACTTCCACCTGTTGACAGTACAGGATCACATTTCCTCTGAGTAGCTAGTGGCATTTTCTCTCAGACACTGATTTAATGCAGAAAACTATACCCAAATTCAGACTCAAAATAAAATTTAGTAATGGTCCCAAGTGCTTTTTACCTTAAACAACAAGCTTAACACATCTCAGCTTAGACCAGTTATAATTATTTCTATTCTCATGGGGCTGCAATAAATAATAAAGATGTATCAGATCTTGTAATGTAAGGAAATCCATTTACCATCCTTCTAAAATATAAAAGCCAATTTATAGAAATTATTTTTACTCTTTACAACTTTTGTAGCAGCAAGCACCCCAGGGTCCCCAGGGTGGCTGCCAATACAGGTTCTTAGATCTGCTTTGGTAAAGGAAAGTAACTCAAAATGGGTTAACAAGCTTACTTTAATCAGTCAAATATGTATTGTTTCCCTAGTTCAGGGGGAAAAGGTCAGCACCCCGAACTTCAAAGTATACAGACAGAATTATCAAGACAGAGAAACAGATCAAATAGACAGATTTCCAAACTGTTTAACCATTACATCCATACCAAATCAAAATCTGGGTTTTTCAAAGGGGGGGGGTGGCTCTCAACAATGACTTTCCAGAGTCTCATCTGATCAAATCACAAAACACTTCTCAAAGTGAGCCCCAAAACAAAGCCTCACATGAGGGCTTATATACCCTTCTCCTGGCTCAGACAATGTAACAACTTTCTTGACCCACTCGCCAATCACAAAGTATCTACTGAAAAACAAGCCTCCCACCCCAGGCTCCAGGTGTACTTTCGCCTAGGGGCAGGAAAGATCTTAAAAATTTACATTCCCATTACAACTTCTTAAAAAGTTAGGTTCATTTAAAATTTACATGACTAAAACAAGTTCCTTTCTCAGGCTGAATGACCTTGCCTGGAGATAGTTTCTAGGGGACTTGATAGTTTTACAACATAAGGAAAATTTATGTGAATTATAAGCA
The DNA here is from genome assembly GCF_028583685.1 of Petaurus breviceps papuanus. Classification (NCBI taxonomy): domain Eukaryota; kingdom Metazoa; phylum Chordata; class Mammalia; order Diprotodontia; family Petauridae; genus Petaurus; species Petaurus breviceps. Next base: position 4,938,854 of record NW_027185588.1, on the reverse strand, counting down.
GGAGAGAGTGCTCTGCATGGGCAGAACTAGTCAGACAAGTTTTCATCCAGTTAGAGCTTGTAATTTCTGAAAAACATTAAAAGATCTGTATTCTGAGGGTGTTTAACAATATCAAATATTTTGGCATATGAACACTGAATATTTGCTATCTGACTCAATATCAGAAGGAAAGGAAAACATCATTTAACAGTAATATCGTAGCTAAAAGCTTTGTGTTATAAGCAGGAGTAAAGTGAGTAATAACTTTATAATTAGAATCAATTTAGTAAGCTATATTTCTAGTTTTAAGATTTATCAAAAGATCATCAAAACTTTTGCGAGAAAAGAAAAAAATTAGTTAAAATCTTATAATTTAACAGTTTTGTGTATACTTTAGAGCAAAACAAACTTTTAAAATTGAGATTATTAAGACTAAGTTTTTATAAAAATTTTCTTAAGTAACAAAAATTTCCCAAATCGATATTTTAATCCTTGCTTCCTCCATTTACGATTTTGGGGTCTCAACTTCCTTCCTCTTTAAAAGGAAAGGGTTGGTCTAGAGTTCCCTTTCAGCTCTAGTCTGCAACCTTTGATCCTTGAATTAATAAATAATTAATAAATAAGATAAAGACTGGATTATTGTTGATTAGTTCTTTCTGTCACAACTCTTCATGACCATGTAGAACTTTATCCATTGGGTTTTTCAAGGCAAAGATACAAGTGGTTTGCCATTTCCTCCTCCAGTGGCAAGCAGAGGTCAAGTGACTTGTCCAAGGTCACACAGCTAGGAAGTTTTTGAGGCCAGATTTGAACTCTGGTCTTTCTGATTCCTAGGTGTCACAATGGATAGAGTGCTGGACCTGGAGCCAGAAAGACTTATTCTCCATCAGTTCAAATTCAGCTTCAGACGCTTACTAGCTGTGTGACCCTGACAGAGTCACGCTATACCTCTGCCTCCATTTCCTCCACTGTAAAATGAGGGTGATAACAACATGTATTTCTCTCTCAGGGTTGTTGTGAGGGTCAAATGAGATCATGTCTGTAAAGCTTGGCACATTAGTAGGTGCTATATGAATAAATATTCTCTTCCCCTTCCCTTGTAAGATCATGAGAAAATGGATGTACTTTCTTTCCATCTCGGGAGATAAGGAGCAGACTCATGGCAGACCCAGTCTGGATCCACAGGGGACTGTTTTCGGTCTTTCTTAGGGCTCTCACCTCAATGAGGTCAGCCTGCATCCAAAGTAAGTAGAGGCAAGCCCACTCTTCTTGAATTATTCTCTGAACTGGAAAAGAAAGAAGGGGGAAAGGTGTGAGTAAATAAATTCAAAGGACAAAGCTGGACCCTAGTCCTAAGAAAGGTAGCCATGTGGGAGAACATGGCATAGGGAAAGTCACCAGGTTCAGCAGGGTTTGCTTTATGGAACTGAACTGCCCCGAGTCTGGATTTTCCCACTCTTCAGTGAATGGCAGATTAGTTGTTGTGAAGATCATAGTAAACAGTTGCAGTCTGGTTCTCCCAGGTTTTATAAAGCAGGGACCAAATCCTCAAATATGATCTTTGGGCACTTGCCCAAACAACAAGTGTCACTGTCCCATCAGTGTCCTGGACTCAAAAGCTCCTCTGCCCTTCCTGACTCTTCCCTTTCCTTCACCTCTCTCATCCAATAGGCACCAAGTCCTGGTGAAGATACACTCACAACTTCTCTACCACCTGTTCCCTTTCTCCCCACATTATATGGCCCTTCCTAGTCCAGGCACCCATCAACACCTCTCAACTGAACTATTTGGGCTTTTCTTGGCAAACATACTGGAGTAGTTTGCCATTTTTTTTCTCCAGTTCCTTTTGTAAATGAGGAAACTGAGTTAAGTGACTTGCCCAGGGTCACACAGCTAGTAAGTGTCTGAGGCCAGATTTGGACTCAGGTCTTTCTCATTCCAGGTCCAGTCCTCTATTCACACTGTGCAGCCTAGCTGCCATCCTCCAACTCAGCTTTCTATCTGTCACCATGCCTTTGTTATACATTCTTCCTGAATTGCCTTCCCACCTGATCTTCTTATTAGATGCTCTACTTCTAGTGACCGTGGAGAGGTCACCTAGCTGTAGGCATTCTGGACAGTTCTCTAAGTCTGTCCCTTATAGAGGAGGTACCACTTCATTAGGAGAAGGAATTCCCACATTTGGTAGTTCCCTAAACCAGTCAAATCACAAGTCTAGACCTTAATCTTCTTTCCCAGCTCAGTGTCTAACAGTTAGCGATTCATAAATTGACATGGGACAGACAGACAGGAGGAGCCAATGAGGGATTTTTCAATGAAGCGTTTGAGGACCCCTCTTCCTCAAACACCTCAGACCAATAAGCAAGATGCTGACAAGAGGTGTCCTGGTGTCTCAAGGAGTGCCGAATTCCCCAATAACATGGCTGATTTTCTGTGAAAAATAGATGCCTAAATTCTCCTGGCTCAGACTGGTTGACTGCCAAGGGCAACAGGAAATTCATTCTGGTCCTTCTAGGGATCAGGTTGGAGGTGGCTCAGTTACCTTCCCTAGAGTTTCTCACCCAGAGAATGACTTGATGGTCTGCCTCTCTTCCTGAACTAGGACCATCTGGAGGCATTTGTCCCCTCGCCCTCATCTGCCCCACACCTCGAATCTTGACCTCCTTCACCAGGCTAACTGACTGCAGACACATGAGGACAGTGAGATCAGAGAGGCCCAGGTGTCCTTTCTTCCTTCAGACCAGCTCCAGGATCCCCTGGTTATTACAGGAGCTTTGGGAAACAGAGGCCAGAGCAGTATAAAACCAAGTCATGGAATTGTTGATCTAATTATGATGGAACTGACTCATAAATTGTGGTCCAAGAAGGATCCCTGGATGGAGAACTATGCCTCAGAAAGAACCAGATTAAGATATGAATCCTCGATCTGGCAGTAGAAGGGTGAGACAAAACAGTCACCAAAGGCCCAAGGAAATGATGACAGCAAGGTGAGGAAGCAGATCCTGAAATCCTGCCTTGTAGGCAGGTACCACAACGCTTGTTCTGCCCATTTTAGGAAGCTCATGCTCTCAGAGATGAATGAAGTGACTTGCCCATATCTGCATCATTTACCTTCTCTGAAGTTCCTTGCCAAGGGCCATGGCCTTTTTGTCTGTCCCCATTCCTAACCTAAGAACACCTCTAGGCGTTTGTCTCCTTTCTCCTGTCTACCCCCACACCTGGGTCTTTGACCTTGGTTGCTCTAACTAAAGAGGCAGATAGTAGGCACTAGAGAGTGCTGGACCTGGAGTCAGGAAGATCTGAGTTCAAATCTGTCCTTAGACACTTACTAGCTGTGTGACTCCTGGCCAAGTCACTTAACCCTGTTTTTGCCCTCAGTTTCCTCATCTGCAAAATGGGACTAATAATAGCACCTACCTCCCAGAGTTGCAAGGATCAAATGAAATCATTGCAAAGCTCTTAGCACAGTGCCTGGCACAGTATATGCACTATAAAAAAGCTTATTCCCTCCTGCTTCCCTTCTCAGTGGGCAAGCAGGTTTGTGAGGGTAAAGGGGGAGAATTTGAAACCACATTTTCCTAGTACTGGATCCCATCAATGCACCCACAATGTCAATCAGTCAATCAATCTAAACTGATTAAGCATTTATTACATACCAGGCCCTGTGCTAAGTGCTGAGGAGGTAAAAGAAAATTTAAAAATCCATTCTTTTCCCTCAGTCTACAGAAGGGACTTTCCTTTGGATGGAAAGATCCCTGGGAGTCATTGAGTGTGACTCAAGATCTAGGTCTGAATTTAAAGCTCTGTCTCTCACACTCTTTTGTGACCTTGAGGTTCACATAACAGATTAGAAAGAACAGAGACTCTTAAGTTAGAGGTCCTGGGTTCAAATCTCACCTCTGATGCTTTCTACCTGTGTGACCGTGGGGCATGTCACTTAAGTTCCCTTGGATCTCCATTTCTCCATTTGTAAAATGAAGTGGTTGAGCCAGGTGGTCTATCAGTATCCCTTCAAGCTCCAGATTCAGGATCCAATCACCCTGAGCCAATCACTTTCCATCTCTGGGCCTCAGTTTCCATGCCTGTAAAATGGGCTAGACTTCTAAGGTCCCTTCCAGCTTTAAATCTATGATTCTATGTAGGATCTTCACATGGGAAGCTGACTGCTCACTCTGCAACTCCTACCCAGGAAGGGCATAGAAAGCAATCAGGGCCACCCTGGAGGATTCTTTCCTTGGATGCTTGGTTCAGGGGATGACCTCAGAGACAGAACTGAAAGAAAAGCAGCCACAAACTGAATGTAAACTACTGATCATATCAATGAATGACTGTTATAGGTAAGGCCACAGCCTATGGAATGTGGGTGGGTGTGGGGGTCACAGGTTCTGCTTGGATTGGCCAGTGAATCACATGGTGAGAGAATGGGGGGGCCCTTCTCCATTCTGAGCTCTGGTGGGGGGGGCTGTTCATTTTGGCACACACACACACACACAACCCAAGGCAATGCACAAGGCACCGTAAATGCTTGAGTTGGGTTCAAGTGAATTAGGATGGAGAATTGGCTTTTCTGGGTGCCTTCCCTGCTCTTCTGTTCCCCACTATGGAGCAGGGAAAGCAAGGAAAGGGGCAACAAAATTATTTCCTGTGTAGAACCTGCAAGACATGAATGGGGGAATTGGGATCTTGGCTGCTTACTGTTTGTGGAAGAGGCTGATAATCTGAACACTCTAATCTGTGGGGAGAGAGTGTGATATTTGTTTTTTAAAAAAAGATGTAGTGAAGAAAGAAGAGAGGCAAAGGGTAGATCATGAACAATCAAGAATACTGAATTTCTTGCCACTCTAAGTGGAAAGATTTAATTGAATGGTTACCTCGGCAGGGTATCCTACAGAAGAGCAGCTTCCAAGACCCATCCTTCTTTGTTTTAAAAATAAAGCTTAATCATGCCTTGAGTTTCTCCACCTATCACTTCTGGATTTATGGCCATCTACTCCACTCCTAGAATCAAAACTTTTGTCATAAAGAAAAGCAATTCAAACAATACTACCAACAATTAATACTGGGACCACATTTGACAATATTTTCAACATTCTGTCCTCATATGGTCAGTCTTCCACCTCTCTGCCAACATTTCCTGCCTGTCTTCACTTCTCACTTCATACCCTACATTATATAGGGGATGAGAAAATCATAAAGGCAAAGCTCCTCTGGGGAAAAAAATGAGGAGTCAGAAGGGCTCAAGCCCAGATCAGGGCAAATGAGACTGGCTCTCTAATAGGGAGGAAAGGAAATGAATGTAAAAGACCATGCCTCAAAAGGGGGACCAATCCAAGGACAAAAAGGAGGTGAGTCTGTATAGCAGGTTTCTCACCATCAAGAGAGAGACTGTCCTTGTCAAGGAGGTAGGGACCCAACTTGGTGATGCCATTGGTCTGCTTGCTGGAATCCCAGTAAAGTTTTTTCTCCACCTAAAATATGGTTATTGGCGTCTTGCTATGGAACTCACAAAATTCATTCCAGTTGCCACTTTATTGTTCATGGGTCTGGGAAAGAACATGATAGTTTTTGGTTCTGAGAATACCAAGAAGGCTATTGAGAAAGCTTAATTCACCAGTCACTAGGACATGGAATAGAGTGGGGCAGAGCAGCCATGACATAGGCTACCACTGGAGAACCTCACTGGATTGCCATTAAAGATTTTTCTTTATCTAAATCATAATTTGAAGCATGTGATTATTTTTCTTAAAAAAATAATGAACACATTACCTTTCCTTCTCAAGAGACTCTAATGGTTCCCTATGGCCTCTAGGGTAAAAACAAAACTCTTTTGCCACTGGAAACTCTACATAATATGACTACCTCATCTTTCACATTATCCTTAACAAACTATACATTCTAACTAAACTAACCTGTTCATTATAGGTCACATCCCACCTCCCACTTTCATGGCTTAACAGGTATTGCCTACACCTCAAATGTCCTCATTCCTCATTCCCACTTCATGGAGTCATCCCCTATATCCCTCTCAAGATTCAACTCAAATACCACTTCCTTGCATGAAGATTTTTCAAATTCCTTTGATTTTTCCTGCTTCCCACACTCTGCTTTCAAAGTACATTTTAATATACTTTCTATATATTATGTATTTCTTATCTGAATAATGTTTCCCCCTGCCCAGCCCCCCATAGAATTCAAACTCCTTAAGCACAGGAACGGTTTCATATCTAAGTCTTTGTACCTCCACAGGCGAGAACAGTATCTGGCACTCAGCATCTACTTCATAAACCTATTCGACTTGAACTGAATTGAGGAGGACAGGCAAAAAAACTGGGATCTTGAAAATGAAGGAAATAGCACCAAAAGAACAAAAGTGTGGTGGAGACACCTTTTGGGTTAGCCAGGGGAAGTCTAAAGTGTGTCCCCCAGGACCTCGGACTCACCTCTTCAGGGAAGGGTCTTACATCATCATGATCAGCCCACACCCTGAATAGGATGACCCAAGACTGCCATTCTTGAACAAGGGATTGAGCTGGCAAAAGAAGAAGAGTGTGAGAAAATGTGTGGCTGGGGTGAAAACAAGAGCTAAGAAAGAAGGGCAGGGGCAACTAGGTGGCACAATGACTAGAGCAGCAGCCCTGAAGCCAGCAGGATCTAACTTCAAATCGGGCCTCAGACACTTGACACTTAAACCAGCTGTGTGACCTTGAGCAAGTCCCTAAATCCCAGCTGCCTTGCCCTCTCCCACAAAAAAAGGACAGTGAGCAGGCAGTCTCAGCAGGTGCTGCAGGTCTTTCTTTATGTCATCAAATGTGCTGGAGCATGGATCCCTCATATCTGATATGCAGGATAGGTTTGTGATTGTAAAATTCAGGGAGAAAGATTCCATATGCCCAGCAGTTGCTGTAATAAGAAAATGGAAAAGTCTTTTAAAAATGTTTTCTTTTTTAATGTGAACTTTTCCCCATCCTTCTTGTCCTTTTAAATTTTATTTTCAGTTCCAAATACTCTCTTTCTCTCCTCTCTCTGTCTCTGTCTGTCTGTCTCTGTCTCTCTCTCTGTCTCTGTCTCTCTCTGCACACACACACACACAAACAAACATGCACACACCAAATGTTTTAGTATAATTTAGCTTAAAACTGAACGAAGATCTTTGGACCACCTTTTATATAATCTAGTGCTAGGCTTGGAACCAAACAATTCCATATTTTTGTTCCCCTCTGCATCTTCCTTTTAATTTTTTAACTCAGTTTGTCATATTGACTCTCTGTCAATAGGTGGGAGGTATATTTCCCAATTGAGTCTTTTTTCAACAAGTCACACTTGTATGGTGAAAAAGAAAAGTACATTCAATTGTGCCCACAGTAAAGTCAATGTGGATGTTTCCATTTCAATTTTGAAATGTAAAAGATGTCTTGGGGGTGTGCTTTCCAGGAGGATGCTAGATTTAGTGCTGGGAGGGGACTTAGAAATTGAAAAGTGCAGTCCCCTCCCTTTATTTATAGATGAGGAAACTGAGACCCAGGGAGGGATGTAAAAAACCTTGCCCGAGGTCATAGGGCTAAGAGAGCTGGATTTGAACTCAGAAAAAAATGTATACTTGACATGAGAGTACTTAGGTGAGAATCCTGGCTCTAATACTCTCTGTGCCTCCAGAGAGATCTCTCTTAACCATTTGGTGCTGGGTAAGTTCCAGATAAGCAGTTGGTCTTGGCAGTGAGGGAGGACAGTGGATAGAATTTTGGGCCGGTAATCAAGAGGAACTGATTTGGGGGCGGAGCTTCAATGGTGGAGTAAAGGCAGGGACTGGCTTGAACTCCCACCCTAACTGCTTCCAGTACCTCTAAAAAGTGACTGTATTCAAATTTTATAGCGACAGAATACACAAAGTGTCAGAAAGAAACAAATCTCCCACTGAAGGCAGGCTGGCAGGCCAACAGGAAGGGTCCATGATACTGAGATGGGAGTGGAGAACAGTACTACCCAGACTCATGGAGACCCACAGCAGCCCAGACTTGCGCCAGCCCTGACTCGCAGCGGCCTACACTCAGGGAAGTACAGACCCACAGCATCACAGACCCAGGACACAGACTCACCAGAGCAGACTTCAGGAGAATGAATCACTGGCAGTTGTAGCAGTTTCCAGACTTCACTATCCATAAATGCCAAAGACAAAGTAAAAGGTCAGTGGGGAACTCTGTTGGAACTGTGTGAGAGAAGAACGTGGTCCGGCTCCTGCCCCCAGGGAGGTAGAGGTGGCCACAGATGCAGCTACTCCCGCATGTCTGCCTCCTGAGCTTCAGCCCTACAGATCACAGGGGGAACAAACAACCATTCAGAGGGTAATTGTTCTTGCTTTGACCTGCTGTAGCAGCAAACACCCCAAGCGTCCTCAGGGTTGCTACCAACACAGGTTCTTGGATCTGCTTTGATACAGGCAAGCAACTCAAAATGGGTTAACAAGCTTACTTTAATGAGTCAAACATATATCTTTTACCTAGTTCAGGGGAAAAAGGTTAGCACCCCAAACTTCAGAGTATACAGACAGAATTATCAAGACAGAGAAACAGATAAAGTAGACAGTTTCCAAACTGTCCAACCATTACATCCATACCAAATCAACATCTGGGTTTTTCAAAGCCGGGGGAGGGGGGAGGGCTCTCAACAACCAGCTTCCCAGAGTTTCATCTGAGCAAATCACAGAACACTTCTCAAAGTGAGCCCCAAAACAAAGCCTCAAATCAGGGTTTATGTAGCCTTCTGGCTCAGAGAATGCAACAACCTTCTGGACCCACTGGCCAATCAAAAAGTATCTACTGAAAAACAAGCCTCCCACCCCAGGCTCCAGGTGCACTTTAGCCTAGGGGCAGGGAAGATCTTTAAATTTGCATTTCCATTACACCTGCTTGGATCTGGGTCACAGTCTTGGGTGACAGTCCTGGGGTGAAGAATGCTAGCATGACAGAGCTGTTGTAATTGTAGAGAAGGTATCTTCCTCATAGCTCTGACAACAGTTTCACAGAACCCCAGAAATTTGGGTCATGGCACTCCCCACTCTGGAAGCAAAGTTCTACCATGGCAAAGAATTCAAAAGTCAAGTAATCAGCTGGCAAGATGAGCAAACAGAGGAAGTGCAATCAGACTACAGAATCTTTTTGGGGGACAAAGAGTATCAAAACACAGAAGCAGGAGAAGACAACAAATCACAACTTTTGCATCAAAAGCCTCCATGGTTGTACGTCATGGAGGAGCTCAAGAAGGATTTTGAAAGTCAAGTAAGAAAATTAGAGGAAAAATTGGGAAGAGAAATGAGAATGATGCAAGAAAATCATGAAAAACAATTCAACAGCCAGACTGAAGAAAATAACACCTTACAAAAAAGACTAACTCAAATGGCAAAAGAGGTCCAAAAAGCCAGTGAGGAGAACAATGCCTTAAAATCAGAATTGGTCAGATGGAAAAAGAATTTTAAAAGCTCACTGAAGAAAATAATTCCTTCAAAATTAGATTGGAGTCAATGGAAGCTAATAACTTTATGAGAAATCAAGAAGAAGCAACTCAAATCCAGCTCCAGACATTTGCTAGCTGCGTGACCTGGACAAGTCACATAATTAACCTCTGTCTACCTCAATTTCCTTATTTGTAAAATGGAAAAATAATAGCACCTATCTCCAAAGGTGTTGTAAGATTTAAATTAGATAACAATTATAAAGTACCCAGCACATATTAGGAGATGTATGTATATGTTAGATAGTATTGATCTGCCAGTAGTGTAAATGTGGCCCTGGACATATCCTCAAGCTTATCAACAAGGTGTGTGGAGCTATATTGATGACTTCCAAATGGATGTGTACTCAGAATCCCAAACAAAAACTTACACTTTATCTGCTGAATCTCCACCCTTATTGATCTGGCCTTCTTCCCAGGAGCAGAGCTGAGACTGGAGTTCAGAAGGCCACAAGTGATTCCCATCAGTTCCTCTGCTGAAGTCCACTGCGGCTGTGGACTCAACCAGGGCTGGCTCTTTCCTTTCAGTCACCTTGGCCATTAGGGTCTCTGAGGCCGATGAGTCCAGAAAGGCAAGTGGTCTCGTCTCTTCTATACTAATGCTGGGAAGAACATTTTTCTGAAGAACTTGGGGAGGTGAAAGGCAAGGTTGATGCTGTTGGTGTTGAAGACAGCAGTGGATAAAGGGATTTACTCTTAACTGAGATAGCCTCCCAGAAATGAAGTTTGTTTTGCTTGTGACTTTCCTCCCCACTTGTATTACCCCTGCCTTTTATTCTTTTTAAATCTATCTTTCCTCTTTCCCTATCTCCAACCTGTTTCCCTGTTGAGTTTCATGCACTTCCACATATAACTGTCTGCTTACTTGTGAAGAGGGTGGAGCTGCTTAGTAGGTACAAGAGCAGGAACAGAGGCTGTCATCCCTGCCCTGGCACTGCTGTCCTCTGAGACTATGTACACTGGGCTGAAAGATATCACTGATGCTGTCCCACCTGCCTGTGTTGTGGCTGGAGGCAAGGTGATAACTAAAGTTGGTGCTTTGACAGAAATTGTTTCAGATCTGGTATTCCAGCTGGTTGTCCTAGGGGCCCCATCTTGGGTGGAGCTAGCAGGCACACGGGTGAAAGAGGCTGTCATCCCTTTGTCCTGGGCTGCACTGCTGACCTCTAAGACTTTGAATACTGGTGTAGGAGACATCACTGATGCCCATGTGGCTGGAGGCAAGTGTACTGCTAAAGTGGGTGTTTCTACAACGATCTTTTCAGATCCAGGATTCAAGCTGATTATAAGAGAGGCCTCTTTTGGCGTAGAACTGTTAGCAGGAACAGGGGTGGGAATAGAGATAAAGAGAGAGCACCACTGTCCTCTAAGACTTAGATCACTGGGGTTGGAAATATGCCCGGAATGGAGCTGGAGCCAAGTTGATAGATAAAATTGTCAGTTTTACAGAAATCTTGTTAGATCTTGTATTTTCTGCCTTATGGGCCCACCAAGAAGGAGTAATCCTGGAAGGAATTAGGCCTTTCTAGGTTGTTGGAGTAGTGAAGACAGGATTTAGGTGTTGGCTTGCAGAATCAGGGGCTTGGGAGGGCTCACATTCCTCCAAGTTGATGTTATCAATGATACATGGAGAGTTGTTGTAGGAAATGTGGGATGGTGTCTGAGGCTGCAGGGCTACCTGCTCTGCTGGTCTCCCACACTGGGGTGCTGGTGGAGGCCAAACTACTTTGTAATTCTCCACCATCCCTGGTTCTGAATATAATCATTGGTGCAAAACAGGAAGTGTCCCCCTTCACGAGGTATGGGCTCTGGGAGCTCTGGGGACTCTGGAGGGTGAAGGCGATGGGTCAGCTGTGCTTATCTGGGATCCAGTCATGGCCATGCTTGTCATGCTCCCACAAAAAGTAGAGAGAGACAGTTGGGGTAGCTGGTTTACACAAACATTCTGACTGTTGATAAGGAAAAGGTAAAGTCACAGCAACAGCCATCTGCCAGAGAAGTGTTGGCCTTCAGGCTAGATGTACTTAGACCCTCAAAGACCTCTGTGTGCTGATTAATCCCTGGTGATGATGCAGTGACTTCAGTAAGCTTTGTGGAAACAGAGGCAGCTGAGCACCACAGCAGTACTGAATTCCCCAGTGATTTCTCAGTTGGCAAAATGCTTGCTTAGAGCTGGGTCAGGACTAGTGGTGTGTGTCCTAGTGTTTTCTAATGCAGGGAATAAGATGCCCATGGAAGCCTGGGGATCTCCTAGTCCTGGGCTCAGAGTAAAAGCTGTTATGGCCTCTGATCCAGAGGCTTTTACTGTAGTAAGAGACAACAAAGATTCTGTCACTCACCTGTAAAATTTTAGTGGTCACTAGACTTTGAGTCTCCAACTGTTCATCTTGGGTCCTGGTAGCCAGACTTGTATCTCATCCAACATCAGGTGGTCACCATGGGCCTCCTGGACACAGAACGTTTCTCTCTGGCAGTCTGAACCTCAGAACATGCTAAAGTTTCTCCTAAGCTTAGTACTAGGAGAAACTGAAGGTCTCACTTCAGTTTTGGTGCTGAGCCTCCGAGGAAATGCAGACATGTCTCTAGTCATCTTACTTAGTACAAATATGGCTTCTATGGTTCAGGTGGTTAGGGACAACTATGAAGTTTTTTCTATGCCTATACATGGCATACCACTAGGCATTTTCCCTAGGGGAATCAGGAGAACAGTCTGACAACAGTGGAGCTGTAGGAGAGGAATTGGTCAGTAGGGAATCTGTGCTGCTCTCTGCCACTGTACTTGGGCCCTCAGGGCTAAGAGTGACTGGATGGGATAAAGGGACAACGTTTGTGATTTTAGTGCTGAGGGTCATTGTGGTGACAGACACAGGGATAGCTGAGCTCATGCCCTCAGCCTTCTAGGTAAGCCCTGTGTGGAAGTTATAATGATTGAAAGAGAGAGTAACCTTGGCCATGCAGGGGTGGTATCTGATAAGGTATGGGCTCTGGGAGCCCCCCTTGATCTCTCCTTGGGTCCTGGAGGTACAGGTTCTGAGAACCTCCATGGACTCTTGATTAAATTGTCTCATTTGATAAGGCATTTGCATGAGGCAATAAGCCTTATATTGTGGCTGGGCCCAGACCTCTAGCCTAGTTACCCTCTTCCCCTTTACAGGGTCTAGATTTCTCTTCATGGGGACTAATTAGAGTGTTCCATCAGACTTCTGGATCATGTGGAGATTTCAACCAGCTAAACTCTTATCTAGGTTACTCCGCTTGAATTCATTCTAGTCATGTCTCCACCATCCTCGGGTCAGGCAGTTCACTTTGTCAGTCTGCATCCATATTTTTATCTTACGTTTGTTCAATGTCAGGTTCTCAGATTTGATCCACCTTTGTCATCTTTATTGAGTATGAACTCTGACTAACAATGTTAGCCACCCGACCCTCCTAGTTTTCTGTCCTTTGTACATTTTCTTCCATCTATGACTTGGTCCAATTGATTGCTAAAATATAGCATATGAGAGGAGGACAAGCAGAGATCAGGAGTGGGCACTAATTGAAAAAAGTCAGGGAATGAAAAGAAATGGGTTAAATTAACGAGGGAAGACATATTGGTATGACCCATTTTTTGCTGGACAAGGGAGCATTGGGAACATAAGGATCTGCAGTGAGGAGGGGTGGTCCTTAGTGCCTGAATCAGATTGGGGATAAAAGGAATAGATACTATTGTTGGGACTTTGGTCCCATTACAAAGCTTATGCTAAAGGGAAAGTGGTAAGTTATTGCCAAAGTGAGGAATCTTACCATCCTGGTAGAAAGTCTTCTGCTCCAGAAGTTAATCGCCCAGTCTGGTGAGGCCATCAGTCTGGTTGCTTATCTGCCAATACAACTTCTCCTTGTCTAGAGAGGGATGGGTTGGCCCCGCTTGGTAGTTGCACACAGAACTGACTCCAGTGGCTGAGCCTCCCTTCGTAGATCTGTGGAACAAAACAACTTTTGAGGCCCCAGAGAATAAAAGCTGAGAGATTTCTTTGAGGGAGAGATTGGGGACAGTTCAGCTCAGATGAAGTGAAACCAAAAAGGCTTATGGTGAGTCCATGATGGTGGAAAAGCCCCCATTCCTGGTGTGGGCAGGATGGATGTATAGGCACAGATCTCCCCCTGAAGAGAAGTATTTCCCCAGGATAACATCTGTTCCCATTCATGACAGACAAGGGGAATCACATTCCTAAAGACAGCGGAAGGAAGAGGATGGGAAGGAAATCGTTTCCAGATTTTAAAATGGAGGAAGTGGACACTATGTGGAGACACTGCCTCTGCTCCTTGACAACCCTGAGCTTAGCCATGACCCTGAGGGATCAAGGGAGATGATCTCGGGGCTCAGGATTTTATTCTCAGGCCTTATCGTAGGGCAATGACTCTGCAACCCAGATAAGAGGAACCAATACTGCTGTCTTTGAACAATGGCTTCAGCTGTCAAGGAAATAAGAAGAGCAAAGAGTAACCAGCTTTTCAGCCTCCACAGTGGAGAAGTTTTCTGGACATGAGTGGGGTTGGGCAGGCCCCATGGAATCTCACTGCTTGCGGAAGCATTTTCTCAGTGGAATTAAAAGGGCCAGAGCTGGGGTAATTCATGTCTCTTCTGAAGAGCAGGTTGGTGATGGTGAAATCCATTATGAAAAATTTCAGTCTGTGTCCACCAGCTGTAATAGAGGAGAGAAACAGAAGACCCACATGTGAACCCTAGGCACATCAAACAAATAGACCCTCTGACCCCCTCTTGCGGTATTGTTTTATTCTTTCCTGAAAGGAAAACTCATGCTCCATAGTCACATTCACATCCATATCAAGGGACCTCTCCCCTTTCCCAAAACTTCCTGACAAGTCGTCCTTTAGCCTCCATTTGAAGGCTGCCAGTGAGAGAGGTCTTTCTCCCTCTTTACTCTCCCAACACTGCTCATTCTATTTGTTGGATCCCTTTCTCATAATACCTGAATGAATTACAGGCTCAGGGGCATAGGCAAAGGTATTGGGTCCAACTGCAGAAAGAAATAAAGTTCAGGGTTCCCACATGGCCCATGATCATGATGAGATTAGAGTGTCAACATACTTACAAGGAAGGGGTTGTTCTGGACCATGTTCATTATACCCTGGAAACCAAAAGGCAGAAAATGAGGGGAGTGAGCCTGACATGGTAGAAGTGAAAAAAAGGAAAGCTCAGACTACAAAACCCAGTCAAAAGGATCCAGTCTGTTGTACCAGATCACTTGGGAGACAGAACTGCTTCTTAGAGGAGAGCTTTTACTCTCTGGAATGAGATAGGAAGCTTGCACCTTGGGAGGACTGAGAATGAGAGAAAGAGAAGCTACGTGCCAGTAACAATGCATTCTCTTTACTCTGGCTTATAGGAAAATAGGAATGGTCTATATAGCTGCTCTCATCACTCTCCTAGCTTGATGGGAAGCTTACAGTCATAAGTAAAAAATTGGAAAGGACTTCAGAGGCTCTCTGATGCAACCCCTTCCTTCTCCAGATGAGCAAATCGATTCAGACAAGCAAGTGAATTATCCTTCACAGCAGCAGACAGGATTTGGGTGTTGGCTTGGAGATTCAGGGGCTTGGGAGGGCTCACATTCCTCCAAGTTGATGTTAGCAATGATACATGGAGAGTTTATTTCTCCCTGGCCAGGCAGCTGACCATTTCCACATCTGTTTTGGAAGCAGTGACCTTGGATAATGAAATGATCAAGGTCACACTGGTCTCTACTGCAGGGGCAGTGCTGGCCTCCTGAGTAGATGCATTTAGCGTGTCAGAGGACCTTTGGATCCCTTCTCCTGGTGTTGTTGCAGTGACTTCAGGCAGTTTTGAGGAAATGAAAGCAGCTGAATTTGTGTCTACTTCCAATAATTTCTCAATTTACAGATGGGATATTGCCCTCTTAGGACTGGTGACATGTGTCCTTGGGCTTTCTGAGGGAGAGGGCAAGGTGAAGAAAGTTTTGCCAGCCTCTGTCCCTAAGAAAACCTGGCTCAGCTTAAGGTTCTAGGGTCAGAGTAGAAGCTATTCCTGCTCCAGAGGCCTCAGTTACAGTAGGAGATAATGGGAATTCTGTGTCATTCTCCTGGTGGATTTTATTAATTTATGCTAATGTTAATGAAACACTTTCAGTCTCAGATACCTCATCCTGGGTCATAGAAGAAAGGCTTGAATCTGATCCTAATCCAACACAGGCAGGGGTCACTGTGATCACCAATGGCCCCATGAAAGCTGAGCTGTTCTCCATGTAAGTCAAACCCTCAGAATTTCTTTGAATTTCTTCACTACTACTAGGAAGAAAGACTCAACTTACATTGAGCCCTGAAAGAGTCACAGAGATGGATTTAACTGTATTGGTCATGATCAAATTCACTGATCTCTCTAGTTATGTTAGCCAGAGGGACCCCGAGTCGGGTCTCTCATCATTAAGTCGATATGTGGGATGCATCATGGCATCCAAAAGAATTGAGTGAGTATGGGCAGTGGCTGCTGGTGGAGCTTTGCTGTTGCTTTCTGCCACTGTATTTGAAAGGTCAGAAAAGAAAAGGTTGATGATGTGGGAAGGAGAGACACCTACAGGAAGGTATGTGACCTTGCTCCTAATCTGAGAATAATGACATTAGTCCCAGAGGTAACTGCGGTCTTGTCCTCAATCTTAAAAGTCACCCCTAAGTCATCTCTGGTTTCATTGCAAATTGGGGGGAACTCTGTTATTGTTCTTGTTCCAGGCAGAGCCCCCGAGATGTTGGTAACAGAGAGAGTGGGTAATGCTATGGTCAGTTCTAAGGATGTCTGTTTCATTCCCAGGGGTAGCTGAGCTCATGTCCTCAGTCACCCCTGATAAGGTTATAGGAGGTGAATAAGACAGTGTCCTTGGCCATATAGGGATTGGGGGGTATCTGCCTCAGTCATGATGAAATCTGTATCTGTGGCATCAGTGGGGGTTGGGAGGAACTCTGTTCCAAGCAGAGCCCCACAGACATTAGTGATGTCAGCAGGTGCTGCTGAGGCTAATACCAAGAATGAGTCTGTTTCAGGTGCTCCAAGCCTGGTTCCTGTAGTCTCTGTAGTACCGGGAGTGTGGGATGGAGTTGTGTAGACAACTGGCGCTGGGCTAGACAACCACTAGAGAACATGACATGAGGTTAGCCATGCTCTCAACAGGATGAAACTTCCCTAGGAAATGTGTGATGGTGTCTGAGGCTGCAGGGCTACCTGCTCTGCTGGTCTCCCACATTGGGGTGCTGGTGGAGGCCAAACAATTTTGTAACATTCCACCATCCCTGGTTCTGAATATAATCATTGCTGCAACACAAAGAGCGTCCCCCTTCAAGAGGTGTGGGCTCTGGGAGCTCTGGGGATTCTGGGGGTGAAGGTGATGGGTCAGCTGTGCTTATCTGGGATCCAGTCATGGCCATGCTTGTCATGCACCCCCACAAGGTGGAGAGAGACAGTTGGGGTAGCTGGTTCCTTCATTTATGTTGGGTAAAGAAGAGAAGTCCCTGTCATGACAGGAAGTTAATCCTTCACTTGGGGAGTGCATGTCTTCTCTGTGAATGCTTCCAGAATCAAGGAGGTGTCAGGATATTCCTTAGCTATTTCTATTACAATTGTGTATGTACAGAGTGTATAAGGAGTTTTCTCAACTGAGTTGGTCTTTATAGGAACACAGGGGTCTAAGCTGACTGTGTGTTCTACTGGCCTCAGGGAGAGTGGGACGTTAGCAATCAGAGATGTTTGAGGTGGAGCTAAGGCTTCTGGGGGGGGGTGGGGAGATGGTATGGTTCTCCTGTGTGTCTCAAGCCTAAGGCCCTCTCTTATTGTGGCCACAGTGAGAAATGGGGGATGAATTATGTAGTTATATCTGGAGTGTGAATTGTCTCTGTGGTGACTGCCTCTGTTGAAGGCACCAAAATTTTCCTTCCTTTCACTGTGCTTCTTGCGGAGAATTCTGGGACCAGAGTGTAAAGGGAATGGGAATTTGAAATCTTCCCTGCCCCTTAATAGACTTAAGGGGAAATTGAAGACATTCCCTGCTTTCAAAGTAAACTTTCCCATCTAATAGGCTAAATGCAGTCACATGGAGGCTATGGTGGGAGGAGTTTGCTGAAAAGGGTGGAGCAGAGTCACAGGAAGCTCAGAGCCAGATCCAGAGAGACAGTGGGAGAGAATGGAACTCAGGCAAGGAGACAGAGAGGTTTGTGAGTAAATATTGATCTTGTCTTGGTTTGTGGGAAGGCAAAAGAATGGAGTGGCTCTATGTTACTTTGTGGTGCATTAACTAAACTTTTATGTTGGTTTGATGGATTTGGTTTCCTGGTGTTGGGATTCAGTTTTATGTAGTTCAAATAAATGTTGTGCTTCTGTCCTCTATGTGAAGAGTCTATTATATTTTATAAACAAGCACGAAGTGATATTTATACTCATGGTCTTTATCCTGAAGACTCCAGAAGCATGGCTAACCCTACATTTCTTTCTTTTGATTTTTTGTCTGATAAACTTGTTTGCAAGATTTGTTTCCTGCAGGCTTGGTACCCTCTTCCTGCAGATGCCTGATTGCTTATGTCAGATGTCATCCCCTCTCTGTGACTCTGATGAGCCACCACCTGGACCTGCAGTTGACTGAGCTCCAGATGCCAGCTAAAGAACTGACCTTTAGAGCCGACCTCGTGGACCTGGCATTGACCAATCTCCAGATGGCCGGTAAAGAACTGACCACTAGAATGGGACCTCTTGGGGCAGGGACAGGCAAACGACCATTTTCAGCTTGAAGCAGTTTGGAGAAAAAACTTTTGCCCCTTATCCCAAGATTTTGAGCCCCATTCGTTCGAGGGGGGAAGGATGGAGTGCTTTTACCCAAGCCCCCACTCTACGGTACTGTTTTTTGTGCTCATCCTTGATTATTCCTGTTATGTTGTTGTTGAAAAGTTTTTCTCTTTTCCCTGTTATATTGTTGCAAAGTTCTGTTGACACCAGTTACCCCACCAGTTAACTCTAAACTCTCATTAATCTATGTGATGCAATGTACTGTTAAGGTCGAACGTCATGTGATATTTACAGTCACGGTCTTTATCCTGATTTTGGGTGCTGTAGATATTGCAGGGGCACTACCCAGAGTACTCTGTTGGGATGTACCTAAGAGCTGATAGGGAGGGCTTGCAGTGTTTCTGCAGAGATTCTGACTCTTCTCAACAAGACTCCTCCTGTACTAGGCATATCACCCTACCTCACCATTCACATTCCTCACCAAGGGTCAGTATGAACGTCCAGCCTCTGACAGGCACTTCGTACTATTTTTTTAAGCAATGAGGGTGAAGTAACTTGCTCAAGGTTACATGGCCAGGTGTTTCTGGGTGGGTGATAAGTGTCTGAACCCGGATTCATTACCCAGGTCACCCCGACACTGGAGCCGGTGCTCTTACTCTCTGTGCTACCTGGCCACCCACTGATAGGCACTTCCACCCTCTGAGGGACTGGGATCCCCTTCTGCTTTAAGCACACCTTGAAAATTACTCATAATAGGAAGAGAACATTGCTTAAATGTATATGGCCTAACACCCAAATTCAAAATAAGATGGGAACCTGGAGCTTTGAGAGACTGCCTGATGGATACTAGTCCTGCTACCAAATTAGCAGTTCCTGCTGATAGAGGCCTTTTTAAAAGTCACTGTCACAATCTAGCTCTAGTTCTCTGGGGACGCAGGATGTTTGTGACCAGTTATTGATATAATCCTATAGCTTAAACCTTCAGCTAGTCGGTGCTGGGTAAAAGATGCCAACAAGAGCAAGGTTTTTTCTTACCCAGGCTAGGGAGTGGAGGAGTTCAGTTTGGGATTAAATGAAATATACAGTCTATAAACAGAAAACCAAATTCTAAAGTAAAAACCCTAGTAATTCCTCCACAACATCCATGAACTTCAACAACACATAGAGCTTGAGAGAAAGCAGTGGGGGCATCTCTTAGCAGTCTGATGAGAAGTCCCTTCTGACTTTCTCAAACCATGTGGATAATTCCATCTATCACTTATGAAGAGCAGGAAACAAGGGCTAAGGCGATGTAACCTCAGAAGAGAAGGCAGAAATGAGGCTTCTACTTACTTGTGGAGCTATGAGAAGACAAAGTCACCAAGGGATCATATATCAGTGTTGCAATGCTACTTGTGGCAACTTCAACAGCCATGGATGAGATGGTCACAACAGCACCTGTAAAAATGAATGGAAGATTCAATTGGAGAATGGGATTGGTGTTGTAGTACTGGGCTTGGAATCAGAAAAACTCATCTGAGGGAGGAACTGCTCAGTGGGGCATCTGTGCTGCTCTCTGCCACTGTACTTGGGAGCTCAGGGCTAAGAGTGACTGGATGGGAAAGAGGGACAATGTTTGTGATTTTAGTGCTGATAGTCATTGTGATCACAGACACAGGGATAACTGAGCCCATGTCCTCAGCCTTCTAGGTAACCCCACATGAAGTTATTAGAATTGAAAGAGAGAGTGGCCTTGACCATGTAGGAGTGGCATCTGCACAAGTGTTGAAGACAACCTCATCTTTAGCTAAAGTAGAGGACCAGAGAACTCCTGTTCTTGTTTTCGGAGGATCCCCAGAGATACTGGTTATGGAGACAGCAGGTACTGGTATAGTTAATACCAAGCATGAGTCTGTTTCTTCTCCAAGTCTGGTCCCTGTAGTACTTGGGGTTTGGGCTGGAGGTCTGTAGACAGCAGTCTCTGGGCTGGTCACTCCCACAGGATTTGACATGAGGTCACCTGTGCTCTCAGCAGGATGAAACTTCCCTGTGATGAGTGAGCTGGTATCTGAGGCTGCAGGACTACCTACTCTGCTAGGCTGTTGGAGTTCAAACTCTTCTGTAACTTTCCACTGTCCTTGGTTATGAATTCAGTCTTTGGTTCAGGGAGTGCCCCCCTCAGGAGGTGTGGGCTCTGCAGGCCATGTGGGCTCTTGGGTAGGAGGTTCATCTGGGCTTGTCTAAGCTCCAGTTATGGTCATGCTTGTCATGCTCCCCACAGAGGGTGAGGAGACAGTCCTAGTGTAGCTGGGTCCTTCAGTTAGGCTGCGCAGAGAAGTGGAGTTCCTGTCAGACCAGAGTTACTCCTGTGCTTGGGGCATGCATGTGTTCTCTTTCAGTGATTCCAGGGGTGTCTGCATTCTCTGGAAAGGTGCTGGGCACAGTTTTACCTTCTGTTGGCCCTTCTGTAGACACCAAGAAAGTGCTTATGTCCCCTCCACCATCTATGGGGATAATTCTGGGAGTAGTAAAGGACAAGGCAGCTGAGCAGGACTATGGTTCTGGCTGAGCATCCCATATCACTATTGTGACCTTTCAAGGCTCACTGGATCCTTGGCTGTCAACTCTAATGGAGTCAAGGAGCACGGGAGGTTTATATTACCCATGTTCCCTCCAGAGTATCCCGCAGGTGGAACTTATGTTTCTATGGGAAGTGATATTGTTCCTCTGTGTGTCTCAGGTCTGAACCCATTCATGACCATGGTCACAGTGAGAAGAATGCCCCAAATGGTAGCTAGACTGGAGAGATTTCTATGAGAAATGTCTCTCTTGCCGTCTCTGAAACAGAATTTCTCACTGTGGAGTCAGTCATGGGAATGCTGGTAGACTCTGTTGATTTGCTTGTCACATCAGACCCACTAACTCTCTTCAGTGTTACTGTGCTCCTGATGGAAAATGCTATGACCAGAGTAGTTGGTTAGTATGGGAGAAGATTTGCTGTGATTCTGTCCTTAAAGAGCTGAGGTCCACTGTTAATTCCCCCGATCATCCCATGGGGATGCCTTGCTATCACCATGCAGCCTCAGACAGAGGACCTGGAATCCTCAGCAAGAGAATGTAAACAGCTTTCAGAGAAAAACTGTTTCCTTTTTAGATTCTACACTCTGAGCACCTAGTTCTGGGGCTGAATGAGAGATGAAACTTAATAAATTTTTGCGGAGTAAGTTATTGATTCGGAAGACAGTTTAACTAGTCATCTCCACCCAATTTCTTTCTTTCTCTTTATCTTTTTGGAAGGGGGAAAGTAGGGCAATTGGGGTTAAGTGATTTGCCCAAGGTCACCTAGCCAGTAAATGTTAAGTGTCTGAGGCCATATTTGAACTCAGCTCCTCCTGACTCCAGGGACCCTGCTCTATTCACTGTGCCACCTAGCTGCCCCTCCACCCAATTTCTAACAAAGGAAGTGGAAATATTGGAATGTGAGGACATGGCCCCAGGGCAAAGGGGACTAGAATGGTCTTGAGTGCCCTTTCCCTTAACTGGAGCCTTTTCTTCACAGAAGTCAGAGCACATCTAGTTGTTTCTCCCTCATTATTTCCCCAAAGCTGCTCAATCTACTTCTTGGATTCCTTTCTCAGTATACCCGAATGGATTACAGGTTCAGGGGCATAGGCAAAGGCATTGGGGTCCAACTGCAGGGGTAAAGAAAGGAATAAAGTTCAGGGTTCCCACATGGGCCATGATTATGATGAGATTAGAGTGTCAACATACTTGCCAGGAAGGATTTGTTCTGGACCGTGTTCATTATAACCTGGAAACCAAAAGGCAGACAATGAGGGTAGTGAACCCAACATGGCAGAAGAGAAAAAAAGAAAGCTCAGAATACAAGACCCACATAAACAGGATCCAGTCTGCTACACCTGATCATTTAGGAGACAGAACTGCTTTTTGGAGGAGAGTCTTACCTCTCTGGAATGAGACAAGGAGAATAGGAAGCTTGAAGTTTGGGAGATATTTGAATGAGAAAAAGAGAAGCTATGTGCCTGAAACAATGCAATCTTTTTATTTTTGTCTATAGAAAGATACGAATTGTCTATATAGCTGCTCTCATTATCCTCCTGGCTTGATGGGAAGCTTAGAATCATAAATAAAGAATTGGAAAGGACTTGAGAGGCTCTCTGATACTACTGCTTCCTTCTCCATATAAGGAAACAGATTCAGAGAAGCTAAGTGACTTATCCTTCAGAGCACTAGACTGGATTGTGTGCTGAGCTTGGAGTCAGGAAGATCTGAGTTTGAACTCTAACTCAGGACCTTGCTTGCTGGTCTTGACCTCTCTCTCAGTCTCATTTTCCTCATATGGAAAATTAGGACAATAATAGCATCTACTTCACAGGGTTATTGTGAGGACCAAATGAGATGACATATTTAGTGTTAAGAAAGCCATTACTATTATTCTAACCACTTTCATTATTACAATATTACATTATTATCAAGGTCACCCAGCTAGTAATTGTCTAAGGGTCAGATTTGAACAAGATCTTCTTGACCCCAAGCTCAGTGCCCCTTCCACTAAGAAAAGCTAACTTTTGGTCACACAGGTCACACAGATAATAAGTGGCAGGACAGGATCTGAATCCAGATTCCCTGACTCCCAATCTAGTACATTTCCCACATGTAGTCTTTCACTAAGAGGACTGAGGATATCTGATAGGATTTTCCTCACCGCGAGGAAACTAGGACATGAGTAAAGAACCCCCGAAATGACATCAGAAACCTGTACAAACTCCCTGTGTAAAATCTCAGATGTGGAAAGGGCATGGAATGTCTCAAATCCAATTTCAACATGAACCATTGATAAATATGTTGAACAAGATAGGACCAAGGACAGTGCTCTACAGTGGCCATCAGGTGAAAGCAAAGCAAAAATCTCTAAGAAAATGGTTCCTTAAGAGAATTGATATGGTTTCTAGAGCCTGTAATTCTGTCTTCTGAGTTTCTGAATGAGATTAGGACCTTGTTCATAGTTGAAATGTCAGAAGAAAATGCTAATTTTCAGATTAAAACACATGAGGAAGGGACAGAGGCAGAGATGGGGGAATTAAGACTTTCCTCCATGAGGCTGCTTACCACCAATAAAAAGACTGTCTTTATCAAGCGAGTAGTGGCCCAATTGCCCGCTGCCATGAATCTGGTTGCTGAACTCATGGAAAACCTCTTCAGTATCCAAACCAGTACTGTTGGTGAACTGGTGATAGGTGCAGACACCACTCAGAGCTGTATGTGCTCCTTTCTCCACAGGCCTAGGAAAGGAGATACTATAGATAAACCTAGAAATACTGGAAGGGATATAATTCTTTGCAAGTATTTTTAAAATGAGAAAAACAGTAACAACTCTCATTTCTGGAGTGACAATGAAAAGTGCTCCCTTTAAGCAACTTTATAAAGAAGATGGTGTGAGTGTTATCTTCTCTGCTCTATAGATGAGGAACCTGAGATAAGGGAGGTCAAGTTACTCATCCAAGTTCATACAGTTCATATGTTTTAAAGCTGGAAGTAGGACTCAGACCTTCTGACTCCAATGCAATTAGGAGCAATAGAAGCAAGAAAGGACTCAAGCATAGCCAAAATTGTGCTCAGATTACAATGACTACTTTGCTTACTCCCCAAAAGAATGCAAGCTCCTTGGGGACAAGGAATGTTAGGGGGGTTTTTGTGGAGGGGGAAGATGTTTGGTTTGGTTTTGCATTTTTATGCCCTTTGTCTAACATTGTGTCCAGAACAGAGATAATACTAAATAAATGCTGCTGGATGGATGGATGGATGCATGGATTGATGGATGGATAGAGCATGTTAAGAACAGAAATGGTTTGAGATAGAAATCCCAAACAAAAGTTGTTTAGAGGGCTGAGAAAGGAGAATGGATACCTTTGTGGTTGAGTATTGTGAAACTAGAGGAAACAGAATTTGTCGGCTAATGGTTAGAGAAGAAATCTTTGGAGTCTGTGGGTCAGACCCAGAGCACCTTCCCAGGGAAAGTCCCTAGTTCAATAGCCTCATCTGAGTTCAGTCACCTGCATCCTGCATACATCAATATTACTATTTTTTAATTTTTTTGTTTTCTTTTTTTAAAATTTTTCGTCTTTATTAATTTGTTTACTTTTAGTTTACAATATTCAGATCCACAATTCCTTGAGTTTCAAATGTTCTCTCCCTCCCTTCTCTACCCTCCCCCCCCATGATGTCATATACCATTAGACATTAGTCAGGTTATAAAGAAGGACTGAATCAAATGAAATGAACAATGGGAAAGAGGAAAAAATCAAACAAGCAAAAGAAAAAGATCAAGTAGTTTGCATCAATCTGGATTCAAACTCAGTTCTTTCTACTCCTTTCTCTGGATGTATACGTCTCTCTCCATCATGAGTCTTTTGGGGTTGACTTATAACCCTGCATTGCTGAGAAGAGTTCAGTCTATCAAAGTTGGTTGTCAAACATATGTTGTGTCTGAAATTGTGTACAGGTTTTTCCTGGTTCCACTCTTCTCACTTACCATCAGTTTGTATAAACTTCTCCAGGTAAATATGAAGTCCATCTGCTCCTCATTTCTTATAGCACAATAGTATTCCATTGCATTCATATACCACAACTTGTTCAGCCATTCCCCAATTGATGAGTACCCCCTTAATTTCCAATTCTTTGACACCACAAAAAGAGCTGCTATAAATATTTTGTACATATGGCTATTCTTCCCACTTCTATGATCTCTTTGGGATACAACTCTAGAAGTGGTATTGCTGCGTCAAAGGTTATGAAATTATTCCTAGCCTTTTGGTCATAACTCCAGATTGCTCTCCAGAATGGTTGGATCAGTTCACAACTCCACCAGCAATGCATTAGTGTTCCCATTTTTCCACATCTTCCCCAGCATTTGTCATTTGCCAGTTTGTCATCTTAGTCAATCTGACTGGTGAGATGTGGTACCTCAGAGTTGTTTTGATTTGCATTTCTCTAATCAATAGTGATTTAGAGCATTTTTTCATATGCTTATCGATATCTTTAATTTTTTCCTCTGAAAAATGCCTTTTCATATCCTTTGACCATTTATCAGTTGGGGAATGACTTGTATTCTTATGGATTTGACTCAATTCTCTGTATATTTTAGAAATGAGGCTTTTATCAGAGACATAGGTTGTAAAAATTCTTTCCCAGTTCCCCACTTCCTTCTTAATCTTGGTTACATTGGCTTTGTTTGTACAGAAACTTTTCAATTTGATATAATCAAAATTTTCCATGTTGCATTTTATAGCGCTCTCTAATTCTTGTTTGGTCATAAACTCTTCCCCTCTCCACAGATCTGACAGGTAAACTATTCCTTGCTTTCTGAGATTGCTTATAGTATTCAGCCTTTATCACTAAATCATGAATTCAACAGTTTTCTTAATTTCAATTTTATTAATCTCTCCTTTGGTTTTCATTATTTCTAATTTAGTATTTAATTGGGGATTTTCAATTTGTTCTTTTTCTAGCTTTTTCAATTGCATCCACAATTCATTGACCTCCCTTTTCTCTAATTCATTCATGTATGCACTCAGGGATAGAAACTTCCCCTAAGAACTGCCTTTGCTGCCTCCCACAAATTTTGGTATGTTGTCTCATTATTGTCATTCTCTTGAATGAAGTTACTGATTGTTTCTGTAATTTTTTTGTTTGACCCACTCATTCTTTAGGATTAAATTGTTTAATTTCCAATTAGTTTTTAGTCTATCTTTCCATGGCTCTTTATTGCATATGATTCTTATTGCATCATGATCTGAGAACGATGCATTTAATATTTCTTCCTTTCTGCACTGAATTGTGAGGTTTTTATGTCCTAGTACATGGTCAATTTTGAGTATGTGCCATGAACTGCTGAGAAGGAAGTATATTGCTTTTTATCACCATTCAGTTTTCTCCAGAGATCTATTATACCTACCCTCTCTAAAATTCTATTAGCCTCCTTAACTTCTGTCTTGTTTATTTTGAGGTTAGAATTATTAAGTTCAGAGAGTATAGTATAGTTTTGCTCTCTCTTCCTTTAATTCCCTTAACTTCTCCTCTAGGCATTTGGACACTATACCACTTGTTGCATATATGTTAAGTACTGATATTGCTTCATTCTCTATGGTGCCTTTTACGAGGATGCAGTTCCCTTACTTATCTCTTTTAATTAGATCTGTTTTTGCTTTTCCTTTACCTGTTATAAGGATTGCTACCCCTGCTTTTTTTCTTACTTTAGCTGAAGCATAATATATTCTACTCCAGTCTTTTACCTTTACCCTGTGCGTATCCCTTTGTTTCAAATGTATTTCTTGTAACCAGCATATTGTAGGATTATGGTTTTTAATGCATTCTGGTATCCACCTGTGTTTTATGGGAGAGTTCATCCCATTTACATTCACAGTAATGATTACTATATGTCTCTTTGCCTCCATCCTATTCCCTCCTGTTTATGTTTTTGTTTCTTCCTTCTCCCTTCCCCTCCGTAAGGGTTTTCCTTTTGACCACCACCTCCCTCAGTGTTCCCTCCTGGTGTCCCCCACTTCTTTACCTACCCTCTCCCGTTACTACTATTTCCCTCCCTTCTAATTCCCTCCTCTTCTTATC
This sequence comes from Petaurus breviceps papuanus, assembly GCF_028583685.1. Lineage (NCBI taxonomy): Eukaryota > Metazoa > Chordata > Mammalia > Diprotodontia > Petauridae > Petaurus > Petaurus breviceps. The sequence goes on along the minus strand of NW_027185588.1, from coordinate 4,911,961 downwards.
CCCCTTTACCTTCCTACTGCCTATAGACACAATAAATTTTTATACTTATCAGAGTATATCATTTCCCTTTGACTCCAAACCAATGAGAGTAAATTTCATACACTGCTCCTCTCCATCCCTCCTTTCCCTTTATTTAATAAGTTTTTGTGTCTTTTCACATTAGAATTTTAAATTTAACTGATTATGTTGATTCCTCTTTGAACCAGAACCAGTGAGAATAATGTTCAAATGATGTTCCTCTCCCTCTTTCCTTCCCCTCTACTATAGTGTGTTTTTATGCCTCTTCATATGGCATAATTTAAATTTTTCTGTCTTATCCTTCCCTTTTATCTCATTACAGTCCCTTTGGGCCCCTTGATAAGGTTTTTTTTTTTTTTAAATCTTCAGATTAGGTCGTTTATACCCACACCCTCTATCTATGTATAACCCTTTTAAAGGCCATGATAACCATATAAATTTTAATATCGACAGTTATCAGCTTCTCATGTAGGGATGTAAACAATTTGCTCTTATTGAATTCCAAGTTATATGTATGTGTGCATGAGGGTGCTTATGTGCATGGTGTGTATGTATGAGTGTGTGTTTTCCTTGTTTGCCTTTTTATGTCTTTCTTGAGTCTTGTGATTGGAGATCAAATTTTCCACTGTGCTCTGGCTTTTTCATCAGGAAAGTCAGTAAGTCCCTTATTTCATTAAATGACCATCTCCTTGCCTGAAAGATTATGCTAAGTTTTGCCAGGTAGTTAATCCTTGGTTGCAGTCTTTTTCCCCTGCGAAAAATCAAATTCCAATCCCTCTGATCTTTTGATGTGAAGCTGCTAGGTCCTGTGTAATCCTGATTGTAATTCCATGATATTTGAATTGTTTCTTTTTGGCTGCTTGCAATGTTTTCTCCTTAATCTTGTAATTCTGGAATTTGGGTACTATATTTCTTGGAGTTTTCAATTTAGGACCTCTTTCAGGAGGAGACCAGTGAATTCTTTCAATAACTACTTTGCCTTCTGATTCTAGGACTTCAGGACAGTTTTCTTTGACAATCTCTTGGAGGATGTTTTCCAGGCTGCTTTTTTCATCATGGCTTTCCGGTAGACCAATAATTATTAAGTTATCTCTCCTGGATCTGTTCTCCAGGTCAGTTGTTTTTCCAGTGAGATACTTTACAATTTCTTCCAGTTTTTCAATCTTCATGTTTTGTTTGATTGACTCTTGGTGCATTATAGAGTCCTGAGCTTTGATTTGACTGATTCTAATTTTTAGTGAATTATTCTCTTTGGTTAGTTTTTGAAGGTCCTTTATTAGGGAGATATTTTCTCCAATTAGTTCATTAATTTTACTTTTTAAGGATTTGTTTTCTTCAGTGAGACTTTTTTTTTTTAATTTGGTCACTGTAGATTTAAATTTATCTTCTACCTCCTGAATCTGCCTCATAAAATCTTTCTTGAGTTCCTCCAAAAACGTTTTTGGGGCTTGAGGCCAGTTCATATTTCCATCTGTGGTCTCAGGTGTGGACACAGAGTCCATGGTGTTTCCTGAAAGTGATTCTTCTCATTCATAATAATAGGCTTATATTGTCTTTGTTCTTGCCTTTGCAAGTGGCTTCCAGCTCATTGTAATTACCTATTTCCTGTCCTTTAAGGTGTATTTCTGCTCCTAGAGTACAGAGGGCTCTGACCCAAGCTTCTCAGGCTGAGAGCTAGGTGTCTGGTTGATGGCTTTGTGTGCTGTAGCCTCTGGGTGTCTAGATCGAGGCCAAGGCCAGGATTCTCAATGTTTCCCCTGAGTTACACTGAGACTCACAGAGAAATCTATGGGGGAGGAGTGCTCTGGCCACTTCATATTTCTGCCTCTATGCCCTTGGGCTACAGCTCAGGCAGGCTTTTGCTAGTCAGGTGAGGTGAGGCTTTTTGGGACTCCTCCAACTCTTCTCTTCAGACTCCTTACTGCCCCAGTTACACTATTTCTTTGTGACTCCTAAGCCTGAGGCTATTTCTGCTATTTCAGGATTTTACTCTGATGGGACATTTATCTCTGGATTTTCTTGGTCAGGGAGGGGGAATCAGAGCAGCCAGAGTATACTTTGCCATCCTGGCCCCTGGAAAATCAGGCACATGATTTTTAAATTTCCAGGCTGGGGGCTGATAGCCCCAGGAGAAGCTGCTGTCTCTGCTGTGGGTCCTGAGCTTTCTCTTACCCAGCTCCGAAGGATCCTCCTGTCCCCTAGTGAGACACTGGTGAGATGGCTGCAAGTAGCTCTTGGGGTGGGTGAGTCTGCTGCCTAGGGCTCCTTCTCTCTGTGTTGTAGTCTGCTTTCTAGTCTGAGCTGCTCCATGCTTCCCCTACCCCGACCCACATGGGCACTTTCCTGGGCTGGATTCTGCCAGGCTCTATCTCCCAGTGTATTCTGACACTCCAAAACCCTTTCAGATTCACTTTTTAAAGTTTAGTGACAGGATTCATGGAGGAGCATAGAAAAGTTACTGCTTCCATTCCGCCATCTTGGCTCCATCCCTCAATGTTACTATTTTTGAATGCATGACCAAGCTGGTAAAAAAAAAAAAGAAACAAAAGATTAGTATGTCAGGTGGATAGCCAGAAAGTGAGGGAAGGTAGGCAGGAGGGCGAGAAGCAGGCAATCTCACCACACGCTGCATGACAGTGTCTGTGGTATTAAATTTAACTGAACTTTGGAGTCCAATCTCTGCTGCATAACAGAGGTTAGGTTGGTGATAGTGAAATTCACTATAAAAGGCTGCAGACTGCATTCCATGGCTACAGGTTCTCAACTTGAGTAGACATTTGTCTAGTTCCTCTTGTATGTGGAGTAGAGCCCTACTGGGTCAATGCCTGAGTTTGGACTCAGGAATACCTGGTTTCACTTCTGACAGTAGCTGGGTGATCCCTGGCAGGTCACTTGGCCCCACTGATGCTCAGGCAAATATATAAAACTAATTTGAAGAAAGGATGCAATAAGTATCTTTGACATCTTTGATTGTGGTGAACACTGGAGTAAATACAAAGTTTAGATAAGATGTGGTCATAGAATTCATAATACAGTTTAATTTGCCCTCATAGAATCAGAATCAAGCATGTAATATTCATAGGGCAAGAAACATTCATCAGGTCATAACCTATTAGAGCTGGAAGGAACCTTATTTTCTTAGTTATCTAATCCAACCCCTTAATTTTAGGAAAATAAAACTATAGCCCAGGAAAGAAAAGGGACTTACTCAAGTCTACAAAAATGAATGAAGGGACGTAAGTCTGATTGGGGAGAGCCTTTTGGAGAGTAGTATTGCATAGATTAGAAACACAGATGGGCCTGACAAGAAAATTCCTGAAAGCTAATACAAAGAGCTTCAATCCAGTATGGTGAGAGTGAGTCAATGTAATGTAGGAAGAGTGGGCATAATTTTAGGAAAGCTGGAAAAATGTCTCCAGCTCCTCCTTATGCTTCCCAATCTTTCTGAGTCAATCTCAGTAGTCTACATGGCCATGTACCTATAGGTATGATTGCAGGTGAAAGGAATCTATTGGGTAAATAATTCATATGTGAGGTAATTCTGGAGGAGACGTTGCTGCAGGGAAAGCAAAGTAGTCCCCCAAAAGAACTACTTGACCTGAAAGTTGTTTGCTGTGGTGACTAGTAAAGCTGTGGATCTGACTCATAAGTAGGTTGAAATTTCTCTGGGGCTATGGCCTAGCCTAGGAAAGAGATGGAATCACTCTTCTGTACTGAAGTGGTCCCTAAGTAGCTACAATCCACTGAAGAAGCCACAGAGAAACAGCACTGGATAATGGCTCATGACCTATAGCTTTTTGAAAAGATGCCGACCCCAAAAATATCTTGAACATAAGGATACCATGTTTGAGTCAGCCATGTCCCAGAGTAGGTGGCTTTTTGGTTTGTTTCATTCTGCAGCACAGCATGGTAAAAGCTTAGGTTTTTTGCTTCTGGTTTTTTTTTGGAGGGGGGAAAGCAAGGCAATTGGGGTTAAGTAACTTCCCCAAGGTGACACAGTTAGTAAGTGTCAAGTGTCTGAGGCCAGACTTGAACTCAGCTTCTCCTGACTCCAGGGCCAGTGTTCTATTCACTGCTCCATCTAGCTGCCCCAAAGGCCTAGTTTAAAGAAGATAATTGTATTACTATTATGTGGGTATTAAGTTGTGTCCTGGATCAGACAGGAGGAAGAAGTTGGCTGGGTTGTTTCTGGCAACTGGGTAATTATGTAACGCTTTTAATGATCCCAAACTAGTTCATGATACAAAAAGGCCATTGCTTTACAAGAGTGATTCTATCATGGAATAACACAATTTTTGAAGGAACAAAATTGTTGCTACACAACAGTGGAGACATGGCAGAGATAATTAGGTTGCCGTATGGTGGCTGTGATGACAGGGGAAAGGTTAGCAGGAGTGGGATCAAGCAGGAGTCAAAATTCAAGTCCTGGGCAGGGCTGGCCGCTCACCGTTGATATAGAGGCTCTTCTTGCTCATCACATAGGGCCCCAGCCTGGTAATACCACGCGTATGCTTCCTAATAGTCCTGTAGAGATGTTTTTCATCCAGGCTAAGAAGGGTGGGCGATTTCCAGTACAAACAAATGACCTTCACCTCAAAGACTTTCTTGACAAACCTGAGAAAGGACACATGGCAATGACTGTGAAATACCTGGCTTGCCAGAGGCATGAAAAAGTTACCTGCAGTGAGAAGGAACAGTCAAAGTTCTGCAAAGTAATTCAGGTTTTTACAAATCATGATTTACTATCAAAGAAGGTTTTGCTCCAACTATCATTTTATTGATTTAAGAAGTTGAGGGCATAGGCCTTCCTTGACTAATGCAGGTCAGCATCTTCCCTGCAACATAAAGACTCAGACCATTGCCTGGGGTCACATAGCTAGTCTGGGTCAGAGAGGGGTCCTGAACCCAGGGCACTGGGCATGACCAATGAAATCTCTAGCCTCTTATGTGAGAAAGGAAAGGCTGGGACAGGTGGAGACAGGTGAGACCTGCGGGACAAGGCCTGAGTCTATTTGGGTGCACTCCTTCCAGAAGGTAGGAGACAGCAGAAAGGATTGAATACTTTCCACAGTAACTACCTAGACAACCTATTCTATGAGGCTGACTTCTCTTGTAGAATTTTCGTATACTGGATCCTACCCAAATCTTCACATGAACTTTTGGAACTCTTGGAAGACTGGCCAAGGAGCCCAGGACTTCTGAGCATTTGCAAGGTTTTTAGCTGATGCATGATGTTCATGTGGATTTTGGATCATGTATATATGTTCTGTGATTGACTTATCTGCTAATCACTTGATGAATCTGATAATTTTTGTCACTTTTATTACATAATGATGGTCTGTGCTCCAAAAAACATTTGGCAATTTCACAACAGCATTAACAGCCAATGAGTATTCCTATTTATCCACAAATTTGAGTGTCATTTCTTTGAATTATTTCTACCATTTTGAGTATAAGTTAAATTTTCAGTAGTGTTTAATTCGCATCTCTATTGATTATTAGTGAGATCGGACAGTTTTCCAAGTGATTATTTACAATTTGTGTTGGATCTTTTGAAAATTGCCTGCACTTAGCTGTGTGTGTGTGTGTGTGTGTGTGTGATCCCACTAGTAAAATGAACTTTTGAAATGTCCCAAACTTGTCTTTGGGTGAACTAAGTACAAAAAGTTTCTCCCCATCTGTGTGTACTACTACCATCTCAAACACAGACTATACAAGATGGAATTTGGTATCTCTTTCCTCCCCCCTGTCACCTCCTCCACAAGCCTGGCTCTCTTCCAGACTTCCTTATTTCTGTTAAAGGAAGCACAGCCTTTCCAATCACCAGGTTTGAAACCTCAGAGTCACCCTTGCTTCTTCCTTTTTTCTCCATCCCATGACCAGTCTATTGTCCATTTGATTTCCATAATAGCTCTTTCACATTTTTTTTTCATTCAAAGGCCCACATCTACAACCCTTACCTAGAGGCTTTAATAACCCACTAAGTCTATCCATCCCTGCAATCACCACCGTTCTCTCCCTCTGTCCAACCCATCTTTCACACAGCTGCCAAAATGATCTTAAGACACATCCCTCACTGTGTCATTCACCCCCTTGCTCAACACCTCTAGTATCTCCCTATTTCCTCTAACGTTAAATCCAAACCCCTTAGACTGATCTGCAAAGTTCTCAATCTCACTTCAGTGCATATTTCCAGCCTGATGGTTATTCTGCTCACTTCCATTCTAACCAGACTGGCCAACTAGCTGACTTTGAACTCCTGTTTTGCTTAACACCTTTGCATGAGATTTCTCCCATTGCCTGGAATGTGCTCCCTCTTCAACATTGCCTCTTGGAGTCCTTAGTCTCCTTCAGGGACGCCAGGCTCAGATGCCACTGATGAAAAATCTCCCCCAATCCCTCCCAGGTGTCAGTGTTTTCTCTCTCCTTGGATCACCCATGTATTTGTTTATCTGTATAACATTGCATCCCCTTAACACCAACAGAATATAAACTCCTTAAGGTCAGGGACTGCTTTGTCTTTATATTTCATACCCAGCCCTGCACTTGGCACCTGCGGGGCAGTAACTAAATGCCTCTTGAAATAAAGCCTGGTTAGACAGCCCTGGTGGTCGGCTGTTTGAGGGCTGTAGTCTTCCTGGCTTTGTGGATAAGAAGTGACCATAGGACCAATGAAAAGAAGGACTGCACCAGACCTCATCTGGGTCCCTGACAAACTGGGCCCATCTCTCCCAAGGTCCTTACCTCAGCAAAGTCAGCTTGCATCCCGAATAGTGAGAGCCAATGTTAGTCTTTGGAAACAAGTGATTGAGCTGAAAAGGAAGAGAGAGACTGAGCAAGCCCTGAACACCTGGGGGTTGGAGTCCCAAACAAGAGGAAGGCAGGACAGGAAGTAAGGAATCTCACCAGTTTCTGTAGGATGCTTTCGGTAGCATTGAACTTCTGGGACCCTGGCTCTGCCATGTCTGCGGTGTACAGAAAAATTTTTATGGCAAAATTCATGCTGAAGGCATGCAGGCTCACACTGTTGGCTGCTATGGGGGAAGGAAAGAAACCCTTATGGGTGAGCCTTGGATACCAGGACCATAGGATTATAGATTTCAACCTGGAATGGACCTTCTAATCCCCTCATCTTACAAGTGAGGAAACTGAGACCCAGGGAGAATTCAATGAAGTGTACACATGTTGAGAGCTAAAATATTTTGTTCACCACTCAGATACCTTACAGGCGGTCAGCTCTAAGTATGATACCTTTGATGACGTGGCTTCTGCTTTGAAGCCTGCTCTCTCTCCACTGTATCCTTTGAAGATGTGGCTGCATAAGGAGCTATCTGACTGCTAGATCAAAGGCTTTACCCTAAGATTTTAGTCACCTAGAAGACAAATCCTTATTGAATTAGCCATTCTGTGCTACTTCCAGGATATGACAGACTAAGATAATGATAAAAAAAAAATCTTGAGTCCTATTCATTTGAAGTATTGCTGTATAAAAACCTTGTTGTAAAAATCAACAAACGGAGTTCGTGTTTGGACTATCCATATGGCTTGGTCCATTCTTCTTCTCGCGGCATACAAGGTCCCATCACCACTTTCTTTGGTGAGATTTGAGCCTGTCTTCTTAACTTTTAGACCAATTCCCTCCCAGCCATTCATCAACTCACCCAGGGATACCCAACTGAAGTTGATCTATTCTTTATTGGAAGTAAAACTGACCATCCTGACTCCAATGATGCATCTGTGATAGAACCTACCTCTCGAACTCCCTCTTCCCATACTCCACCACCACCTTACTTTACAATTCCCATATCTCCTCCTCTTACTGTCAGCTTCCCAAAGAAAATATTCAATTCAGACTTCACAAGAGACAGCAGAGATATATCAGATTGGTACCTGAGGTACTGGTTAATAGCACTAGAAGAGAAGAATGTTGGGGAGTCAATGTGGACAGGAAGGACAGGAGCTGAAGTGGGAAAAAATTAAGAATGAAAATGGGAAGATAATGCTTAAGTGTGGAATATGGGGAAATGGACTCTCCTGAGCTAGGTCACTAAACCATGCCATGGAAATTGAAGGTTCAAATGCTGAGACCCCACAGGCCATTCCTTTCCCCCCCCACCCCCCATCCCTTCACTTTCTTTCCAGAGTACTGAGTGAAATAGGATGGAGTGGAGAATATCAGTTGTTTCCTGTCAGGTCATGGATTGATAGAGAAATCAAGTCACTGAATACTCACTGCTTGTTTCTGGGACAGAGCACTGATGATTGCAACCTAGAAAGACAGAGACAGCAACACGGAGAGACAAAGAGGGAGAGACAGAGAGAGAGACAGAGAGAGGGGATGGGGCTGGGTTAGGTGGCCCATATGGTTTCCTTGGGTGCCTTGCTTAGCTTTGTTGTGTTTAATTTCCAGTGGGAAGAGAATAAGGGAGGGATAATTTGGGGCAGGATGACTGTTTTCTGAACAAAATCAAGGATATGACCCAAGGGGCATGTCCTCAGTGAGGCTACTCACCGTAAAAATAGAAGCTATCCCTGTCCAGGATGTAAGGTCCAAGCTTGGTGAGGCCAGCAGTCTCGTTAATTAGATGCCAATAAATCTTTGCTTTATCCAGTGAAGGACCAGAGGGATCCCTCTGATAAAGGCAGATGACATTTGCTCTAGTTGTTATCTCGTTTTTCATAGGTTTGGGAAAAGACACATTGATAGGGCCTTTGAAACTATCTGAGAGTGGTTCCTTAGGAGACCACTGGTTGCCTAATGGATCCTTCTCTGGGTTGGGGCTAGAATCAATAACCCCACAGTTTTAATCTACTGAAAAACAAGCCTCCCACCCCAGGCTTCAGGTGCACTTTAGCCTACGGGCAGGGAAGATCTTTAAAATTTACATTCCCATTACACTATGACCCCCTTAATTCTCAAGTAAGCCCTCTGAATTCTGGTGTCCTTTCTTGTTGATCATCTCCAATTTATCATGTATTTGGCTCAAGCCTTCCACAGTGTTTGTCATGAGATCAGCTGTCAGCTCATCAGGAGAGACTTCCCTGATAAAATTTTGCTGGGCTCTGAGAGAGCTGCCCTACTGACTGGGAACATTTGGGTCCTGGTGAAGGTAAAACCATTGCTGAGCTGTCCACTGTCCCTGGTGCTAAGTTCAGGCACTACTTCAGTTGGGCTCTCTGGGTTCAGTCACAAAAGGTAGGGGTGGGTTTCTCTGAGTTCCAGTCATACTCACTACTGAGGGTGAAGGGACAGTCTTGGATTTATTGGTACCTTCACTGAGGTTGGGGCAGGGAGGAGGTGAAGGTCCTATCAGGTCAAAAAACTTATTCCTGGGCCTATGGAGGGCATTGTGTGATTCTGGGGGTATCTTGTGGTCTCCAGGAAGATGCTGAACACCATTTTACCCTCCCATGACCTTTCTGGAACCACTAAGAAAGTACTCATGTCTCTTCCAGCAGATGTTGGGATGACACTGGGACCAACAGAGGACAGGGCAGCTGAGTCTGGCTCTCTTACTGTCTAGGGCAGGCATCCTGCTTCTCTGGGGTGGTCCACCTCAAAGGCAGAGCTGGGCTTGGCCCAATTTCCTGGCACTGATCAGGCTGTAAGAGTTGAAGACAGAGGCAAAATGGGGCTGGTTTCAATTCCTGCAATTCAGACAGTGGTAGTGGAAGAATCAACTGGAGTGGGCCCTGGAGTCAAGCTGGTGGTGGAACTGTCCCTGGGGGCAGTTTCTGATTTAGGTGTATCAGCAGTGATCTCAGTATGGAAGAAGTCACCTGGAGGTGTCTCCGCATCCTTTGTGGTGTCGGGGTCTCTCCCCGTTGTTGTGGCTGCACTAGGGGTGCTTATGGGGAAAAGGAGGAGATTGTTCCTTGTGTGCTGCAGTCCAAGGGACCACTGGAACCTGGAAATGCTTGTACCACAGCTGAAAGAGGAGTAAGTGGGAGGGAGGCAGTGGCCATGGCCATGCCAGCAGAAGGCTCAGTGGAAGTCGGGCTCCTGCAAGAGAGGACATGGTCATCGGGAGTGTCTGCACAGCTTGGTGCCCTGAAGCAGAGCCAACAGCAAGGCTGGAAGACTGAGCAGACAGGATGAGCCGGGAGCCCTGTCTAAGGGGATGGTCACTGCTGGTGTCCTAAAAGTGGAGGTTCCCATGGTGGATGTATCCGCAGGCACACTGGTGGGCACCATGCCCTCTCAGCTTGCAGGGGATGGTTCCCTGGTACCTGCTGCCACTGGGGTCCTGCTGGTCAGTCCAGTGTCTCAAAGAGGGGATTGGTTGCCACATGAGGAAGTGTCTAGTGGGTGTATGGGAATCACCTCACAATCACCCTCATCTCCTCTCTGCAAGGCTCCCTCCTCCTTGGGGATGACTTTGCCCTCTCTCTCCCACACACACCATTGGTACCTCTGCCAGGACAAAACCTTCATCACTCAAGTTCCTGGACACAGACAGGGAGGCTCAGCCTGCCTCTGATGCTGACACATTTATATGGACAGACTCAGAACGCGGGTCTGTCACTTGGCTGCCCTGACCCCTCTTCACTACGCTCTCAGTCACTGCTAGGCTGAACACGCCTCCTCCTCCAATCTATTTCCTCTGGTTCATCCTGTGCAGCCTGCTGGATGCCGTCATCTTACCTCTGTGCACTAAGTGAAAATATGACCCAAGGCAAGCCATGGACAAACCTTTCCTTCCCCACCAATTCCCAAAGAAAAGGAGTCAGGGTTTTCAATCACAAAAGAATGGAGATAAAGAGAAAGACTTTCTCCTTGCCCACCCCAGGACCCTCTAACTCAACCCCGCCCCTTTCACTCCATCCCGGCCCCTAGAGCCTTGCTCTGGTCTTTGCCCCGCCCCCTACTTCAGACTGCCTAGTCTCCTATCCCTCCCTTCTTCTTTTCCTCCAGTCCCGCCCCCACATCAGTCTTTTCTCTCGCCCCGCCCCCAAACCTCAGCCTCCTACAGGCCTGGGCCATGCTCCGCCCCTTTCCGTCGGCCCCGCCCCTGAACCTCAGCCTCCCTCAGGTGGCACAGCCCCCGCCTCAACTACAGAGACACTGGGTCCCGCTCCCCGGCTCGCGCCTGCAGGAAATGGAGGAGTTGCTGCTTCTCCTGTGGGGTCCAGAGCTTGGTCGTGCGGACCACGGTCGGGGTCAGCACTCGGGACCGCGCCTGGACCGCGCGTCGCCTCACAGGAAGCTGCATGGTGGCCTGAGCCAGGAGCAGAAGCCTCCAGTCTTTACATGGGCCAACGTTCAATTCCGGATACGCCCTGCTACGGCGGCTGTTACGAGCCAACAATAGCCAATGAGGAGTCCTTGGCAGCTTCGCTTTTCATTAGCACTATTAGGTGAGCCTTTGCCCCATGGGAAGAGCAGAGGAGTGAAGCCTAGTCCAAGGTGAAAAGCCAATCCTTTATTCAAAGGCATGAAATTGATTGCTGCATCTGGATTGTAACTTCTACAAGATCTGAGATCAGCTGTAATGAACAATTGCAACAGACAAATACCTGTTTGAAAAGGCAGCAGCGTCCTCAGACGCTTGGAAACGTTCTTTCCGAGGCTGGAGCTCCCCATTCCCCCAAAGTTCGCCACATTCAGCGGCTCCCCATTGCCCGAGAGATCGTTTGTACAGAGTTGTTGGTATGCTGTCTTCCCCATTAGACTGTAAGCTGTGTGAGGGCAGGGAATGTCTTCCTTTTCTTCTTGCCCCAGTGCCGCCCTGAACCTGCATTTCCTATATAAGCATTTAGTAAGCTCCTACCATGCTAAGCTCTGAGAATAGAGGGGGAAGGCAGCCCCTGCCTTCAAGGAGCTTACAATCTAATGGAGACAAGGAGCAAAGAAACGTGCCCTAACCAATTCCATCCCAGATAAGTCGGACATAATTAACACAGGGAAGGCACTAGATCCTGTTTGAGATATCTGAAAGATATCTCAATATACAAGACTGCAGAGGAGCAGAAAGGGTGGGGCAGGAACAGTAGATTTGGCAATCTGCAGCGTAGAGATAGAAATTAAATCTGTGGGAGGTGATGAGATCACCATATGCAGCAGAACAGAGGGAGAAGAGAAGAGAGCCCAGGACAGGACCCTAAGGGACACCTCAGGTGAGAGGGCTTGATCTGGAGGATCCAGCAAAGGAACCCAAGAAGGAGCCGTCAGAGGGGTAGGAGGAGAACTTAGAAAGCTAGAGAGGAGAGGGTTTCAATGAAGAATGATCCTCGGTGTCAGAGGCTGTCATTGGATTTGGCAACTAAGAAGTCACTGAAACTTGGAGAGAGCAGTTTTGGTGGAATACTGAGGTCATTACCAAGACTGTAAGAGTGAGAACAGAGTAGGTGGAGTCTCCTATTGCAGACTGCCTTTCCAAGGGGTTTGGCCATAAAGGGTAGAAGAGATAGAATATGATAGCAGGAACTTTTTTGGGTTTTTGTTTTGTTTTGTTTTTTGGGGGGGGGGGGGGTTGTTGCTGTTTTTAAGGATAGGGGAGAGGAGGAGGGCATATTTATAAGCAGTAGGGAAGGAGTCACTAGAGAGGAAGAGGTTGAAAATAAGTGATAGAGTGGGGATGAGTGAGGCAGTCAGCTGTTGCAGGAGACAAGCTGGAATGGGATCCACTGTGTAGGTAGAGGGGTTAGCCTTAGTAAGGAGTGAGGCTGCCCCTCTTTGTGAGACAGGATAAAGGAGATCACAGCAAGAAGTCATCCCAGAGCCTCAGTGCTCCACATTATTCATGGAAGTACTATTTTGTGGTAGCAGAGATCTTGAAATAAAGACCTCCAATGAAGAAGCCTTTTCCACTGATTGTTAGGTAGTTGTTTCCAATATCTAGCCTACATTTTCTTCTTTGTAGCATCTCCCCGCTACCATGGATTTGAGTCTCCTTTCTTTAGTCCAACAAACAGTCTCATCTTATTTCTAAATGGCAGCTTTTCACATATTTAAAGACAGCAAAGACATAGGAGTAAAAAGATTCGGTTGAACCATTGAGATCATCTACTGCAGAGAAGGAGTTCTCAGAACATCTGAGTAAAATCTAAACTACAAGTAACCTAGCGTTCACCCCTGGGCCATTTGCATAAGACTTTAACCTGGGGTGGAGAACCTGTGACCCTAAGTATTTGTTCTGGAAAGTTTGGATTAAGTCAAAGGGCCGCACCTGAAGACCTAGAGGGCCACATGTGGCCTCAAAGTTCAGGTTCCTCATCCATAGGTCATCATTGGAGATAGTGATTACTTGATTCTCAGTCTCGATGAGAGGCAGAGCTGGTAAGGGCTTTGGAGAAGAGAGGTCCTTCTGTTCTATTCCAGCTCTGAGAGAGGATTCACCAGGATTCCAGACGTGGAATCAAGAAGACTCAACTTCCTGAGTTCAAATCTGTTCTCAGACACTTACTAGCTGTGTGACTCTGGGCAAGTCAGTCATCCCACTTTGCCTCAGTTTCCTCATCTATAAAATGACCTGGAAAAGGAAATGGCAAAAGTTCCCCCCCCCAAAAAAAAACCAAATGGGGTCACAAAAAGTCAGAAACGACTGAAAAAGCACTGAACAACAACAATGTACTAAGTACTGTCCTTCACCTTAACATTGACTAATACGGACCCTTGTGATTGACCTGAGTTTTGTTACCTCTCCATTTTATAGTTATAGTTGTTGGGTGTATGGTTCTAGATGTGGTGTGTCTGGTTCTTTTGCCTCCACATTCTTCACTCTGTGTTACTTTCCATATTTCTCTGAATTAATTCTTTGTGTTTATCATTCCTTGTGGTGCAGTAATATTCTTTTACTTTCATAGCCCCTGGTAGTAACAGAGTGGATAGAGCCCTGGGCCCAGCATCAGGAAGATCTAAAATCAAATCTGCCTCAGACACTATCTGCTATGTGACCCTAGGCAAGTCACTTCAGCTCTGTCTGCCTCAATTTCCTTAACTGTAAAATGGGGATCATAAGAGCACCTACCTTCCAGGGGTGTTGTGATGGTAAAATGTGATAATAATTATGAAACACTTATCACAGAGCCTGGCGTTTAATAAATGTTTGTTTCCTTCCTCTTAGGAAAGTTCATCAGAGAAGATGGCAGAGTAAAAACAGGACTTCCACTGGGTTCCCGGTTCCACCTCCTCCAATTCATGTAAAAGGTGAGTCTAAACAAACTTTGGAGCTTCAGAACCCACAAAATGACACAGAGAAGCTAACCTCCCGCTGAGGACAGCCTGGCAAGCCGGAAGGATGCGCCCAGTGTAGTACTCTGGTAACCAAGCCCAGACCTTTGGAATCCCGAGGTTTTAGCCTCAGAGTGGCTACAACAAGCCACCTGCTGGGGGGACTTCAGATCATCAGCAGCTTTGGTGGTTTGCAGAATTATCAACCCATAGATGCTAAGGACAAAGTGAGAGGCCAGTGCAGTTTGAACTTTGGGAATTCAGGAATGTGGTTGGCCTTTACCCCCAGGGCAAGAAATTGCTGAGGTGCACAGGCCATTCTGCCGCCGCCACATAGCTACTTCAGAGCTCCTGGCCTTCAGATTGTGGGGGACCAAGCCACCAGTCTGAGGGGTAATCACTCTTGTTTTAACCTGCTTGGATCTGGATTGTGCTCTTGGGTGGAGGTCCTGGGGTGCGGGACCAGTTTGCCAGAGCATGGCGAGCCTTCCAAGAAGGCACCCAACTAATAGCTCCAGCAGCGAAGAAGACCCCAGTGATTTAGAACAAAGCTCCCCGCTCGGGTAGCAGAGTTCTACTGTGGCAAAAAGCTCAAAATTCAAATAGTTGAGTGGCAACATGAGCAAACGAGGGAAGCAAGGCAAGCGCAGTAATCCGAATTTGGACTCCTTTTTGGAGGACAAAAAGCATCAGGACATAGAACAGACAGAAGACAGCAAAGTCAGAACTCCTGCACCAGAAGCTTCCAGGAAAAGAATCAGCTGCTTACAGGCCATAGAGGAGCTTAAGAAGGATTTTGAAAACCAAATAAGAGAAATGGAGGAAAAATTGGGAAGAGAAATGAGAATGATACAAGAAAATTATGAAATGAAAGTCAACAACCTGACTGAAGGAAAAAACACCTTAAAAATAGATTAATTCAAGTGGCAAAAGAAACTCACTCAATGAGGAGAAGAATGCTTAAAAAGCCGAACTTGCTGGATGGAAAAAGAATCTCAAAACCTCACTGAGGAGAATTATTCCTTCAGAATTAGATTGGAGCAAATGGAAGCTAATGCCTTTATGAGAAATCAAGATCACTATTAAACAGATAGAAACAAATGAAAAAATAGAAGGCAACGTGAAATATCTCATTGAAAAAACCACTGACCTGAAAAATAGATCCAAGAGAGATCATTTAAAAATTATTGGACTACCTGAAAACCATGATCAACAAAAGAACCTAGAAATCATCCCCCAAGAAATTCGCAAGGAAAATTGCCCTGATGATTTAGAGCTAGAGGGCAATATAGAGGGTGAAAGAATCCACTGTTCACCTCCTGAAAAAGATCCCAAAAAGAAAACTCCTAGGAATATTATAGCCACATTCCAGAATTCCCAGATCAAAGAAGAAATAGTACATGCAGCCAGGAAGAAGCAATTTGAATACTGTGGAAATACAGTCAGGATAACATAGGATCTGGTAGCTTCTACACTGAGGGATTGAAGATCTTGGAATATAATATTCTGGAGGTCAAGGAGCTGAGATTAAAACCAAGAATCACCAACCCAGCAAACTGAGTATCATGTTTCAGGGCAAAATATGGTCATTCAATGGAATAGAGGACTTTCAAGCATTCTTGATGAAAAAAAACAGAGTTGAATAGAAAATTTGACATTCAAATACAACAAGCCAGAGAAGCATGAGAAGGTAAACAGGGAAAAGAAATCATAAGGAACTTATCAAAGTTGAACTATTTATATTCCTACATGGAAAAATGATTATTTTAATTTATGAACTTTTCTCAGTATGAGAATAGTTGAAGGGAATAGATATGTGTGTGTATACATATATATATATGTACACATACATACATATATATGTCTATATAGCAGGGTATATGGGCCTATGAATACATATGGGAGTATGTATATATATATATATACACACATATATGTGTGTGTGTGTACATGTATCCATAGACAGAAGGTACAGGACCAGTTGAATAGAATGGGATGATATTTAAAATGTGTAATTAAGATGTGAGAAAGGAATATAATGACAAGAGATGGGGAGAGATAGAATGGGGTAAATTATCTCATATAGAAGAGGCAAGGGAAAGCTGTTACAATGGAAGGGAAGGACCAGAAGGCAAAAGGGAATGAGTCAACCTTATTCTTATTGAATTTGGCTTAGGGATGGAATGACATACACATTAAATATGGTGTCTCAGTCTACAGGAGAGAAGGGGGGAAGGGGATGAGAGGGGGGATGATGGAAGTGAGGGCAGCCTGGGGGGAAGGGAAGTTGGAAGCACCCACTTTTGAAAAGTGACAGGATCAAAGTAAAGAATAGAACAAGTGGGGGGGTGGGATGGGATGGGATGGAGTGAAATATAGTCAGTCTTTCACAACATATCCACTATGGAAATGTTTTGCATAGCTACACATGTACAGCCTATATTGAATTGCTTGTCTTCCCAGTAAGGGTGTGTGACATGGGAGGTAGGGAAACAATCTGGAATTCAAAGGTTTAAAATCAAATGTTTAAAAAATACATATTATTATTATTATTATTTTACATGTAAATGGGAAATAAGATATACAGGCACTGGGGCATAGAGATCCACCATGCCCTACTGGAAAGTCAGAGGGGGTTGGGGTAAGATATAGGAGAGAGCAGATTGAGAGCTGCTGAGGCCACAGGCTGGCTACCTTCTGGGTCATTTTGCCTCTCGTTCCATCCCCACCCTCACCCATATGCTTTTTTTCTCCTCCCCAACCTTGCCTCTGAAGGATCTGGCCCTTCCTTCATCCCTCCTTGCCTGGCACTCACTTGCTAGCCTTCCCACCACTGTGGCCCTGCAACCCTGGGGGGCTCTAATGGGAGAGGGCAGAAGTAATGACTTAGCCTAGGGAGAATTTTTAACCAGACCACAGGATCCCCCCAAGGTACTAAGGACTCAGTGAAACCCAGCTCACTGCTGGACTCATGGCCCGAACAACTCTCACATCCCTAAGGGGAATGTGGAAGGCCTCCCAGGCCTTGCTCTACACAGGAGGCTGCTGGACTCCCAGATCTTCTGTGCTGAGCTCTTTTATCGAGGGTCACGTGGTGGATGTGACCAGCCTTGTCCATCTGACTGGGCACCGAGGAGGTCTCTGCCGATCCTCAGAAGGAACTCAAGATCCCTTCTCCCTCTACTGGGCCTGATGGTCCAGGTCTAGGGAGAGCAGTGGTGCTTTATCCTGGACTGAGTCAGCTGTCAGCCATTCTCCTTGGGCCTTGACCTCATGCACGTATCAGGAGAATGCCCAGCAGTGTCCCCCTTGCCAGTGAGGGGCAAGCATAGTTACTAAAGCAATAACATCTGGTACCAGAGCAGCCTTAAAGCCGGATGCCCCAGAGCCGATGGGCTTCTCCTCTGGCCTGCCTCCCTTTGGCCATCTGGCATTTCAGGAGCTCCGTGAGGGGGCTTCCAGGCCCTTTCTCACCACAGATGGAGTGAGGTTCTCATCACCCATGTTGAGGTCAGATATATGTATCTCAGGCTGTCCAGAAGGGGAGCAAGCTGCTTTTGTGGGGCAAGCCTTGGTGAGCTTCAGAATATTCCCCCAGAGCTGTAGCTCCCTTGTTGGGGCAGGGAGATGTGGGGATACATCTTACTTTGCATACAAGGAAGTGGGGGACAATACTCTTGTCTCTCTGTCCATTTGCCCCCCTCCCTGGACACAGCTTCCCAGCCACCCCATTGGGAATTCTGCATCCTCTGCCTTATCTGGATAACGTAATGGCCTCCCCAGAGTGAAAGGTCAAGGCCAGTGAACATCAGGGATTGGAGACCTGGGGGGGCCTTTGCTTCTGTTTTGGGGGGGTGGAGGCTCTGGTATGGTCTGTTATATCCCTGCCTCCCCCCAATTTTAGCTTGTTTTCTCTCAGTCTCTTCATCTCTTCCTCCTGGGACTTTTATGTGGCCCTGGGCATCTTCTAACGTCAGTCCCGGGCCTGTGTCCCCATTCCTCAACCTCCCCTAAAACTGCTGCCTGGGCCACAGCTTTCAATGACTGGGATGACCAAGGGAGGGCCTCCTGGGTGTTCTCCCCTGAGTCCTCGCTGAAGGCTTTGGGTCACGACTACAAGAGGAGACTGGGCCAGAAGTTTTTTGTACAAGGTGTCTGTCCCCGAGTCCAGAGCCAAGGCTGGAAGGGTAGGTCAGTAGGGTGTTGTGAACTGGGGCTTCTGCTTCGGGTGAGGCTCAAGGGCACATTCACCCTGCCCCCCTCACATCCCCAAGGACTGGGGAAGGGAGATTCAGAACTGTTACAGATTCCTTAATGCAACAGTGTTCAGGCCCCTAGTTCCCTGGGGAAGGGACAACGGGGGTTAGTTCAAAGTTGTCAGTCCAGTGCTCTCCTCTGGTAGGGTCATCTGCTCATGGGGGATAGAGTTGATCCCATTTCACTTTCTGCATCTCCTGAGGCCTGTTGCCCATGCAGTACCAGAAGAGCTTTAAGATTAGACGGGGTGGGCTGGGCTGCACTGCGCGAGCTCCAACGCTCAGTCCCAGAGTCCAGAGGGGCATAGTCCTGCACCTCCCCCAGACATTTCCTTATGCTCAAAACAGATTGATTGGGGGGGGGGTGATGAGAGGGATGTCACTATCTCCCCCAATACCCATCTGCCATATTCTGGGTTGGAAGCAGGGAGGACCAAGTGATAACTGCTCACAGCAGCTGTGGTGTCTTTGGCTTGGGGCCCATGTGTGTATATACATAGACATACATATCTATGTGTCTTTGTTAGGGATGGGTCCTTCTCTAGGATCTAGGGGGTGGGCAGAGCAGGCCAGGGATGTTAAGGGCTCCTCAAGGCTCAGGGCCTCTCTTCTGCCCCACCCCAAGGACACCTCTCTGGGGCTGCTTCAGCTCAGAGTGGGGGACCTCCTGGCTGCCTCCTTGGGGGTGGGGGGATGTTTTCAATTTGGGAGGCTATGTTTTTCCTCATGATGCAGGGGAGGGGACTGGAGGGGACTGCCAGGAATGGCAAAGGCTTTGTGTGGGAATTTCTCTAAATCATTTTAGCTACCTTCTTACTCCTTGAATTTATACTGTACCAAGAATTTTAAAAAATTTCTGACAAAAAAAAAGAAAGAAAATAAGGTTCCTTCCAGCTCTAATGGGTTATGAGCTGATGAATGTTTCTTGCTCTACGAATATTACATACTTGATTCTGACTCTATGAGGGCAAAAGAAACTCAATTATGAGTTCTAGGACCACATCTTATCTAAACTTTGTATTTACTCCTGTGTTCACCACAGTCCACATGTCGAAGATGCTTATTGTATCCTTTGTTCAAATTAGTTTTAGATATTTATTTGCTTGAGGATCAAAGGTGGCAGGTGACCTGCCAATGGTCACTCAGCTAGTGTCAGAAGTAAAACCAGGTCTTCCTGAGTCCAAAACCAGGCATTGTCCCAGTAGGAGTTACTGCTCCTCTACTCCACATACAAGAGGCACTAGACACATTTCAGCTAAAGTTGAAAACCTGGGAGTGTCTCTCACTCATTTCCTGCAGCCATGAAATCCAGTCTGCAGCCTTTTGTAGTGAATGTCTCTATCACCAAGCTCCGTTATGCAGCAGAGATGGGACTCCAGAATTCAGTTAAATTTGATATCACAGACACCGTCATGCAGCATCTGGTGAGACTGCCTGCTTCCTGCCCTCCTGCCTACCTTGCCTCATGTCCAGACCATCGACCTAATATCCTGATATACTAACCTTCTTTCTTTCTTTCTCTTTCTTTCTTTCTTTCTTTCTTTCTTTCTTTCTTTCTTTCTTTCTTTCTTTCTTTCTTTCTTTCTTTCTTTCTTTCTTTCTTTCTTCCTTCCTTCCTTCCTTCCTTCCTTCCTTCCTTCCTTCCTTCCTTCCTTCCTTCCTTCCTTCCTTCCTTCCTTCCTTCCTTCCTCCCTCCCTCT
>NW_027185588.1:4846996-4891714 GCF_028583685.1 Petaurus breviceps papuanus | reverse complement strand
TCCTTCCTTCCTTCCTTCCTTCCTTCCTTCCTTCCTTCCTTTCCAGAAGTGTCCATTCAGTCAGTGGTTTCTCAAATACTTACCAGGACTTTCCGACATGTGGAAGAATGAATTAATGACCACATAAATATGGGATGACCCCACATAGTTGTCGGGCACAATGGTCTCTGTCACTCTTCAATGTCACTACTTCTTCTTAATTTTTTACACCTTTTGGCGTACCCACTGTATCATCATTTATAACTCTCAAGTCATCCCCAGGGCCTGGAACCTCCACAGGTAGAAATTTGGCAACATTAGTAAGTACCCTGGGGAATGTCCACTGGGTCCTCCATGGAAGCTGAAGAGAGAATATAATGATGAAAAGGAAAATGACCTTAAACCTTAAGATCACATCACTCTTGAAATGGTCACCTTCCAAACAAGGGCAAAACAGTATCTGACCTTGGTGTAAGTAACATCTTGGGTGGGCGAGGGTGACCTTGGTATGGTGCATATCTCAAAGTCCTTTCCCCCAAAACACACAGTCTCACACCCCCTACGCCACCACATACACACACACACAAGAAGAAGGCAAAAGTTTCTGGCAGTTGATTTAACGGTTAATCCAAAAATATTCCCATAGTCTTTTGAAGTGAGACCATGTTTCCCATGCAAAACCTAAAGAAAGTGAAGGCCTGGGGCATTCTAGACAGCAAGCACAGAGTCTGCCTAGTTTGGTCAGTAGTAGCCTATTATAGAAATCTCTTTCCTACTGTGGTCCCTGAGCCTCACTACATGCTTTACTTCCTACCCAAGGGATTTTGTGACTAAGTGAAACTGACCATTTTTCTCCCATATCTAATATAACATTCTCCACCCTGTGGTTTTCTCAATGATTTCCATTCTTCATAATTTATCCTCAGCTCCAGTGAGAAACACTGTTGCTCTGGCCACCTGGTCAACTGCATCGCCATCATCTAGTACCTCAGGTACAAAAGGTGTATTCCCCGGAGTTTCTTATTGTGCTTAACTGGAAGAAGAGAAGAACAGTGGAAGGGGCATAGGCAAGTGTAGTGGAAAGCCCCCCAAGCATCCTCAAGGTGTCTGCCAACACAGGTTCTTGGATCTGCTTTGATAAAGGAAAGCAACTCAAAATGGGTTAACAAGCTTACTTTAATCAGTCAAACGTGTATCATTTACCTAGTTCAGGGGAAAGAGGTCAGCACCCCAAACTTCAGAATATACATACAGAATTATCAAGACAGAAACAGATCAAGTAGACAGATTTCAAACTGTCCAACCATTACATCCATACCCAATCAACATCTGGGTTTCAACATCTGGGTTTTTCATAGCTGAGGGTGGGGCTCTCAACAACGGCTTCCCAGAATCCAGATCAAATCACAGAACACTTCTCAAAGTGAGCCCCCAAAACAAA
Source organism: Petaurus breviceps papuanus (assembly GCF_028583685.1). Lineage (NCBI taxonomy): Eukaryota > Metazoa > Chordata > Mammalia > Diprotodontia > Petauridae > Petaurus > Petaurus breviceps. Next base: position 4,890,294 of record NW_027185588.1, on the reverse strand, counting down.
GCTACACATCAGGGCTCATATAGCCTTCTCCTGGCTCAGAGAATGTAACAACCTTATTGACTCACTGGCCAATCAAGAAGTATCTGCTGAAAAACAAGCCCCCCACCCCAGGCTCCAGGTGCACTTTAGCCTAGGGGCAGGGAAGATCTTAAAATTTACATTCCCATTACAGCAAGGAAGGTCTGGGAAATGGTAGACCTTTTTTGTATGCTTGTCAATGGGGCCATGGTGTATGAGTTTCCCTTTCAGGACAAGAGAACAGGACAATAGAAGACTAGGTGTCAGAGGGTCTATTTGTTTGATGTGCACGTGGCTCAGGCATGGGTCTTCTGTTTCCCTCCTCTGTGACAGCTGGTGGATACAGCCTGGAACTCTTCACATTGAACATTACTGTAATGAACTTAAGCTATTTGGAAGACGTGAATTACCCTGGCACAGGGATTTTTAATAATATCGAGAGAATGCTTCAGCGTGTGGTGAGATTCTATAGGCCCTGCACAATCCCACTGCTGCACAGCAAGCTTCTCCACTATGGGGGTGAAAAACTGTTTACTCATTGCTCTTCTTATTTCCTCAACAGCTAAACCAATTGTTCAAAGAAAGCAGCATCAGTTCTTCCTACATTGGATGTAAAATGATTGCACTGAGGTGAGACTTGAGAAGAAGATCTGGGGCCTTAGATCATCTCCCCTGATCCCACAGGTTCATTGCTAAGGTTCAGGGAGGGCAGACATCAGAGGCAGTGTCCACTCATAGGGTCCATTTCCTCCATTTTCAAATCTGAAATCGGTTTCTTTTCCATTCTCTTCATTCCTGGGTCCTTAGGAAAGTGATTCCCCTTGTCTGACATGATTGGGAACAAATGCTATCCTGGGGACATACTTCTCTCCAGGGGGAGATCTGTGGCTATATAGCCATCCCACACCAGGAATGCTAATTTTCACCATCATGGGCTCACTTTCAGTGTTTTTAATGTCATTTAATTTCAGTTTAACTGTCCCCAAACTCTCAAGCAAATCTCTCAGCATTTAAACTTGGGGGCGTCAACAACTGATTTCTTCCACAGATGTCTGAGGGGTGGGTCAGCAACACAGCAACTGAATGCTGTGTGCACCTACCAATCCTTCTCTAGACAAGGAGAAGTTGTATTGGGAGTTGAGCGACCAGACTCATGGCCTCACCAGACTGGGCCCCTACATTCTGGAAAGAAGAAGTTTCTACCTTGGTGGTAAGAGTCTTCAATATCTCCAACACAATTTCTGTAATGGGACCATAATCCCCACATTATTATCTTTTCCTTTCATCAGCAGTCTGATTCCGTTCCTAATTCCCCCCAAACCCAGTGCTCCCTCATCCAAGTACCTGCATCAAATGGGTCATAGCCATTCCTACTTCAGTGGTTCATTAACCCATTTCTTTCATTGTCTGCAATGTTTCCATTAGTGGCAGATCCTGAGCTCTGCCTTTGGTCCTTTTAGATGCAGTATTTTTGTACTCGATTGGATCAAATCATAGATCAAAGAAAATGTGCAAAGGGCAGGAAACCAGGAGAGTCAGGTGGTTAACAATGTTATTCAGAATTCAAAATCAATAAAGATGATAAAGGTGCATCACCTCTAAGGACCTGACATTTAACAAATGCTACGTCAGACTATAGATATAGGCATACAAAGTGAACTGCCTGACTAGAGGATGATGGGGATGTAGCACAAAAGAATTCACATTGAGAAAAACATAAGAGTTTAAAAACACATTAAAATCTCCACATGATCCAATAGTGTGATGGACCAATCCAGTTAGTCCCCATAAAGACAAATCTAGACCCTGTAAAGAGAAAGAATGTGGTTCCATTGTCCTCTGGTCTGATCTGCCCCCATTCACAATATTCTCTTGTTTTCTGTGCATACATGCTTTAGGAAGAACCTATGCAGAAAGAAAACGGTCATCATGGAAAGTTAAAACTGTACTAAAAGATAGTTTGAAGGAACGTGGTGTGTTTAGTTACCAATAAAAGAGGCTTAATGATTTGTCTTCAAATATTCAAAGGCCTCTCATGGAGCAAAGTATTTCACATCCTTCGACTTGACCTCAGAGAGTAGAATTATAAGTAATGTGTGAAAGTTGCTTTGGAATGTATTTAGATTTACAGTAAGGAAAAATTTCCCATAATCATAGCCATTCGAAAGTAGAATGCACAGTCTCAGGGAAGAGTGTGGGTCGGTCCCCTTAGACAAGGTCCTCATGCTAAGTCTGAATGGCATTCTTCTGGGAATAGAATTAGAAGACTTCTTCTCTAGGAAGCTTAGACTACAATGAATTAGTAAGTAATTACTGTTGTGCATAAGGGTTCATTCCTGCTCTTAGGGATGCCCGGGATACTCAGTAGGTGGCTTGATCTTGGCTATGTTTCTGCAGGCACCCAAAATAAAATTATTCGGGCCTCTCTTTGCTCCACCTAAATCCCCAAAGCTATAAGGGTCCATGTTACCTCTACCTTCATGGCAGAACTTCATGTAATAGAGTAAGGAAGTACCCAGAAGAAGGCTAATGTCCTCCCTTAAGGATATGACAAGAGAACCTTGTGTTCACTTCATGGCTAAGGCTCAGGGTGGGCAAGCACCAAAGGCAATGCCTCCACCTAGTGGCCATTTTCTACATTTCTAAATCAGAAAATGGTTTCATTCCCAGTGTCTTCATTCTTGAGTCCTTAAGACAGTGATTCCTCTTGTCTCTCTTGATTTGGCCCAAATGCAATCACATTGATAGCTCTTGATGCCATCCTAGCCTCTATGGAATTTCCTTCTTCTTCTTTTCTGATCTCCTTCATTGTATGTAATTTGGCTTTACAGGTTACAGTGAGTACCATACCCTGCATCTCAAAACCAGTATGTGTTTTGATATTCAAATTGACTTTCAATCCTATGTCCCTTCCATTTTTGTCACCTCTGGGGTCTTGAGAATGGAATTCTCAGGGGGTGGAGCCAACATGGCAGAGCCAAAGCAGTAACTTTTCTAAGCTCCTCCCTGAATCCTGTCACTAAACTTTTAAAATTGAATCTGAATGGATTTTGGAGTGTCAGAATCCACTTTGAGACAGAAGCGTGGCAGAATCCATCCCTGGAAAGTGCCTGCCTGGATTGGGGCATGGGGAGTGCAGAGCACACCGCAGCTGCGCAGCTCGGCCTAGAGAGCAGAGAGAGAAGGAGCCCCAGCCAGCAGGCTCACCCACCCCAAGGACAATTCACAGCTGTCTCACCAGCATCTCACCACAGGATGGGAGGATCCATCAGAGCTGGATAAGAGAAAGCTCAGGGCCCCCAGCAGAGACAGCAGCTTCTCCTGGGGCTATCAGCCCACAGCCTGGTAGTTTAAAAATCACCTGACTTTCCAGCGGCCAGGATGGCAAAGTAAACTCTGGCTGCTCCAATTCCCCCTGCCTGACCAAGAAAACCCAGAGATAAATGTCCTACCCAGAGTAAAATCCTGAAATAGCAGAAAAAGCCTCAGGCTTAGGAGTCACTCAGAACAGGTGTAACTGAGGCAGTAAGGAGTCTGAAGAGAAGAGGGGGAGGGGTCCCAACAAGCCCCACCTCACCTGACCAGCAAAAGTTTTCCTGAGCTGTAGCCCAGGGGCATAGAGGCAGAAATCTGAAGTGGCCAGACCACCCCTTCCCCACAGATTACTCTGTGAGTCTCAGGGTAACTCAGGGGAAACACTGAGAATCCTGGCCTTGGCCTCAATTTAGACACCCAGAGGCTACAGCACACAAAACCAACAACCAGGCACTTAGCTCCCAGCCTGAGAAGCTTGGATCAGAGCCCTCTGTACTCCAGGAGCAGAAATACACCTTAAAGGACAGGAAATAGGCAATTACAATGGTCTGGAAGCCACTTGCAAAGGCAAGACCAAAGACAATAGAAGCCTACTATTATGAATGAGAAGAATCATTTTCAGGAAACACCATGGACTCTGTGTCCACACCTGAGACCACAGATGGTAATATGAACTGTTCTCAAGCCCAAAAAGCATTCTTGGAGGAGCTCAAGGAAGATTTTAAAAGCCAAATTAGGGAGGTATAAGATAAATTTAAATGTACAGTGACCAAATTGGAAAAAAGTCTCACTAAAGAAAACAAATCATTAAAAAGTAAAATTAGTGAACTAATTGGAGAAAATATTTCCCTAAAAAAGGACTTTCAAAAACTAACCAAAGAGAATAATTCACTAAAAATTAGAATCAGTCAAATCGAAACTCAAGACTCTATGATGCACCAAGAGTCAATCAAACAGAACATGAAGATTGAAAAATTGGAAGAAAGTGTAAAATATCTCACTGGAGAAACAACTGACCTGGAGAACAGATCCAGGAGAGATAACTTAATAATTATTGGTCTACCGGAAAGCCATGATGAAAAAAGAAACCTCGACATCTTCCAAGAGATTGTCAAAGAAAACTGTCCTGAAGTCCTAGAATCAGAAGGTAAAATAGTTATCGAAAGAATTCACTAGACTTCCCCTGAAAGAGATCCCAAATTGAAAACTCTAAGAAATATAGTAGCCAAATTCCAGAATTACAAGATTAAGGAGAAAATATTGTAAGCAGCCAAAAAGAAACGATTCAAATATCGTGGAACTACAGTCAGGATTACACAGGACCTAGCAGCTTCTACATTATAAGATCAGAGGGATTGGAATTTGATATTTTGTAAGGCAAAAAGAGCTAGGACTGCAACCAAGGATTAACTACCCAGCAAAACTGAGCATAATCTTTCAGGCAAGGAGATGGTCATTTAATGAAAAAAGGGACTTCCAGACTTTCCTGATGAAAAAACCAGAGCTCAATGGAAAATTTGATCTCCAATTACAAGACTCAAGAATGACATAAAAAGGTAAACAAGGAAAACATACACTCACACATACACACAGGCACACACACATTCATGCACACATGCACATAACTTGGGATGCAATAAGAGCAAAATGTTTACATCCCTATATGAGAAGCTGATAACTGTCAATATTGAAATTTATATGATTATCATGACCTTTAAAAGGGTTATACATAGATAGAGGGTGTGGGTATAAATGAATTAATCTGATGATTAAAAAAAACCTTATTAAGGGGGTCAAAGGGATTGTAATGGGATAAAAGGAAAGGATGAGACAGAAAAAGGTAAATTATGCCATACTAAGAGGCATAAAAACACACTGTAGTAGAGGGGAAGGAAAGAGAGAAAGGAATATCATTTGAACATTATTCTCACTGGTTCTGGTTCAAAAAGGGATCAACATAATCAGTTAAGTTTAAGATTCTAATGTGAAAAGACACAAAAACTCATTAAATAGAGGGAAAGGAAGGAGGGAGAGGAGCACTGTATGAAATTTACTCTCATTGGTTTGGGGTCAAAGGGAGAATAACATACTCTGATAAGTATAAAAATATCTTGTGTCCTATAGGCAGTAGGAGGGTAAGAGGGGATAAGAAGGGGGTATTAGAAGGGAGGAAAATAGTAGTAAGGGGAGAGGGTAGGTAAAGAAGGGGGGTCACAGGGAGGGAACACTGAGGGAGGTGGTGGTCAAAAGGAAAACCCTTACGGAGGGGAAGGGAGAAGGAAGAAACAAAAACATAAGCAGGGGAGGGAATAAGATGGAGGGAAAGAGACAGATAGTAATCATTACTGTGAATGTGAATGGGATGAACTCTCCCATAAAACAGAGGCAGATAGCAGAATGGATTAAAAACTATAATCCTACAATATGCTGTCTACAAGAAACACATTTGAAACAAAGGGATATCCACAGGATGAAGGTAAAAGGCTGGAGTAGAATATATTATACTTCAGCTAAAATAAAAAAAAAAGCAGGGGTAGCAATCCTTATCTCAGATAAAGACAGGAATTCTCCACCTCCCCCCACCAAAGTGTGTCATGAGACATAGCAAATTTCCTACCACTAGAAATCATCAAGACACATGATGTTAAAAATGCTTTAGAAGAGGGATACATGCCCTCTGAGGGCTTTTCTTGTGCTGATATTCTATGAATAAATTGGCCCCTGTGGGAAAAAATGGGCTCTAGGTCCTCTGCCGGAGGCTGCATGGTGATTATTTAGCAAGGTATCCCCATGGGATGATCAGGGCAATTAACAGTTGATCTCATCTCCTTAAGAGAGATTCTCTGAAAGAGATCTCATAGTGATGTTTCTTGTACCCCTAAATGCCACTTCTGCTCATAGTGTCACCAGTAGGGCACTTTAGCCATGTCCTTATGAAACTGCTCCTGTGAGAACCCAGGCAGCCAAATCAGCCAGAAGTGTCTGTCTACATTCATTCAGTAAGTCCTTTGTCAAGCACTTTTCTGGCATTTCCTACATGTGGATCACTGAATTAATGGCCCCATAAATGTTGGGATGACCCCACGTAATTGTAGGCCACAATGGCCCCTGTCAGTTTTCAGTGTCACCTCTTCTTCTTCTTTATGTTTTAACAGCTTTTGGTGCACCTACTGTGCCATCCTTTATAACTCTCCAGGAGCCCTCAGGGCCTGAAAACTCCACAACATTATTCCACTGGGTCCCACATGGAAGATGTGGAGGGAATATGATTCTGAAAAATTTCCCTAAGCCTTAAAAATCACCTCATTCTAAGATATACTCACCTTCCAAACAGGGGCAAGCCAGTGTCTAAGACTTGGTGTTACAACTTGGGTGGGGGAATGTCACATTCTTGTGTTGCATATTTTAAGGCCCTCCCCCTGAACACACACACACACACACACACACACACACACACACACGAGAGAAGGACACGCATTTCTGGCAGTTTATTGAACAGCTATTCAAAAAATATTCCCATGGTTATATTGAAATGTGTCCCATACAACACTAAAGACCATGAAGGCTGGGGGCATTCTAGACAGGAAGCTCAGAGTCTGACAGGTTTTGCCAGTAGCAGCCCATTACACCATGATCTCTTTTCTCCTGTGTTTGCTGAGCATCATCCCACATGCTTTAGTCCTGCCCAAGGGATTCTGTGACTAAATCAAGTTGATTACTTTTATCCCACATCCAATAAGGAATTGTCCACATTGGTCTTTTTTGATGATTTCCATTGTTCATGATTTATCCTTAGCTCCTGTGAGAACCTCTTTTCCTCCAGACACCTGCCAACTCCATCACCATTGTCCAGTTCCTCATGTACAAAGGGTGCACCTAGTAAGCATTCCTGGGCGTGTCTTATTGTGCTTAACTAGAAGATGAGAAGAACAATGGGAGGGGCATAGGCAAAGAAGGTTCAGTAAAGGGCAGAGGTTCCTTGATATGGATATCAATGTGGTCATGGAGTATGAGTTTTCCTTCCAGGAAAGAATAGGGCAATGGAAGAATAAGGTGTCAGTGCGTCTATTTGTTTGATGTGCCCACACTTAGGCATTGGTATTATTTTCCTCTCCTACCATAGCTGGTGGCCACAGCATGAAATCTTTTACACTACTCTTCACTATCAACAATATGTCCTACAAAGAAGACGAGGCACACCCGAAATCTGTGTATTTTCGCTACACTGATAATACCTTTCTACAGCTGGTGAGATTTCTCAGTCCCTGCCCTGACCTTGGGATCCTCCAATGGAAAAGAACATGAAAAGTTAATGAGGGAGAGGATACGGGTTCTAGTCCTACCTCTGATGCTTCTTGCCTATGTGTTTTTGGACTATTAATCTAACCTCCCTGGGCCTCAGTTTTCCTCATCTGTAAAATTAAGACTGAAACAGCAGAATTCATAAATGAATGAATGCACATTTACTAATCAAGGACTTACTGTGTGCCTAGCACTCTGCCAAGCATTGGGAATACAAACAAAAGTAAACAAGACAGTCCCTCCTTCAAGGAACTTGTGTTCTAATGGCAGGAGGGTTCTAAGACAAGACATGAAGCAGATCTGGAAAAGCAGTAGATTGCATGCTGAAGGCTGCATGGAGTCACAATGTTTGAGAAATGTCATAGGGTCCTGGTTCTAGCAAAGATAAGGTGAAAGCTCACCTTTCAGCATCCAGGATTCTGTTGGGAAAGGTAAGAAAAGGAGGATGATGACCAGAGTGTAGGTAGTACTGTATGTAGCTAGCCAATAAGATGGCTGCTAAGGTCTTTCCGAGTTCTAGATTTATGGTCTCATGAACCCTCTTGTACAATAGTCTTCTCTATTCCTTAGGCTTCACCCTTACAAAGCCCATTTGCTCACTCACCTTTTCCCTTTTTTTCCAGCTTAGTCCCTTATTCATGAAGAGCAGCATTACTTCCTTCTACTCAGAATGCAAATTAACTTCACTGAGGTGAGACTTGGGAAGCTAAGACTTGGAGTTCTCAGACTGTCTTTCCTGGGGCTATATACACACAACCAGGGCTCATGGTAGACAAGATACAAATATAGTCTCCACAAAGTGACCTTTTCCTCCACTTTCATATTTCCCAGCTGCTTCATCTCCAACTTTCTTGTCCGTGGAGTCTCAGGAATGGAGATCTTTGGCTATTCCACACTGTTCTCTACAGAAGTGGTGTGGCTTTGGAAGCCCTCTTGGCATCCCTATTGACCAGTATCATATCATCTCAGATATCTCAGTTTCACTGCCCTGATGCCCAAGTCCCTTCAGGCCAGTCAGCAACAAACTTAGGAGATTTTATCAACATTTCCATTCCTAGACAATGAAGGGTGGCTTTGCAGCTAGAGTGGATGTTGTATGCACCTGCTGGCAAGATCCTGCCAGACCCTTCCTGGACATCAAGAAACTTTATTGGGAACTGGGTCACCAGACCTACGGCATCACCAGATTGGGCCCCTATAGACTGGACAGAGAGAGCCTCAATGGTGAGTTACCTTATTGAAGCAAGGCTTGGCTCCTGTGCCTTTGTCATGTTCTCTTTTGTTCTAATCATACCAATGTCTCTTCTCTCATTCTCATTATGATTTAGCCCCCAAACCACCCGAACTTTCTTCACATTCATCTCTTGTGTATTCAATCACACAAAACTCATCTTGCCCATACCTACTTGTCCAGAGAATGTGTTCTTAGTTTTCTTGATTATTTTCAATCAGTGGTAGTCACCAAGCTCTGATCTTGGTGTTGTTGGGTTCTACATATTTAACAATGATTTGGATGAAGACATAGATGAAAGGAAGCCAATATATGCATGATACAAAGTTGATAGGGTAGGTACCTACCATGTTGCAAAGAATCAGGATCTAGGAAGGGCTCAACTCACTCGGCATATGGGCTATGATACTTGACAAAATGAAATTTAGTGAAGATGAGCATAAAATTCTGTAATTAGGTCTTTTAAAAATCAACTGTATGTTGATACTATACAGGATGGTGTAGACATGGCTACACAGCATTCTGGGGGGGGGATTCTCATAAACTTCAAACTCAATAATGAATGATAAGCTCAATGTCAGTGACACAGGACAGTTGGAAGATATCCTGTAATATCGGGATGCTCAACGACAATTTTAACATCCAGAAGGTTAGAAGTGATAGTCCCACCATCCTCTGGACTCATCAGACTACATCTGGAATATTGCATCCAACCTCTTAGTTACAATTTAGGAGGGACTTGGGCAGGCTGTAGACCAATGTGATTATGGAATGGAATTCCATTCACTTCCAATCCAATAAGCATTTAATTAGCGTTTATTGAGTATCAGTCATTTTGCTGAGAACATACAGACAAAAATCAAATAGTCTTTGAACTTTAGGAGCTTACATGTATCCAGAAAGAAAAAAAAAACATAAAATATATTCACAGCAAATACAAAATCATTTCAGGGAGAGATCACTTAATAGTCAGGGACATCAAGAAAGAACTTATATAATAAATGATATTTAAGGTGAAGCATTGAGAGGATGAGGGGTTCCAAGCTGTGGAAGTGAGGATGGAGGGGAGCATTCTAGGTAGGTATGCACTTATGTAAGGTCAGTAGATGGAATGCCCCATATGGATAAAACATGACAACTAGAATATCTAGTATGTGAGAGGGAGTCATATGAATTAAGTCTATAAAGACCATTTGGAGCTAGCTCAATTGCTTTTATTGCCTTTAAATGTAAAATAGGAGCACTTGTATTTTATTCCCTAGGTAATCCTAAAGAAGTGGGTGTGCAAATTATAGACCCGTGAAGCTTCTTGAGAAAATGAGTGACATGGTCAGACCTGAGCTTGAGGAACATTAACAACTTTGTGTGGAAGATGGGTTGGAGTATAGAGAATCTAGAATCAGGAAGGCCAGTTTGGAGGCTATTTTTTTTAATGCTTTATTAACTTCTGATTTACATCATTCATTTCTGCCAGATTTTGAGTTACAAATTTTCTCCCCATTTTCCCCCCACCCATCCCCCCAAAACAGCAGTCCCACAGGATATCCCCACCTCCAATCTGCTCTCTCCCATATTTTCTCCCATACCCATTTCGACTTTTCCAGTGCATCTCTATGCCTCAGTGCCTGTATATCTTATTTCTTAATTACATGTAAGATGGTATTAATAATACTATATATACCATGTTTCCCCGATAATAAGACCTATCCCAAAAATAAGCCCTCCCCTTACTGTGTAAGATTCCTCTAAAATAAGCCCTCCCCCGAAAATAAGCCCTATTGAGATTGCTATTGTAATGAAGGTGATCCCCTGCGCTACACGCTACATTACAGTACCCTCTGTATGCACCGTCTCCCCCCCCTGGGTGAAACGTATGCCGCGCTCCAAGCTGCATCCAATCAGAGCTGCAGCAGTGAGCGCATCATCCTGTTCTTTCCCAGTGATTTGCTTGCTGGCGCCATTGAGAGCAGTGCCGCGGAGGAGAGCTGAGGCAGGACAACATAAGCCCTCCCCTGAAAATAAGCCCTCTGGTGTTTTTCTTTCCAAAAAAAATAATAAGACAGTGTCTTATTATTGGGGAAACACGGTATACACACACACACACACACACACACACACACACACATATATATATATATATATATTTTGAATATTTGATTTTAAAACTTTGAATTCCAGATTCACTCCCTTCCCCCCCTGCCACCCACCCCCACTGGGGAGACAAGCAGTTCACTATAGGTTGTACATGTGTGGATAATGCAAAACAATAACTTAGTAGATATATTGTAAAAGACTGACTATATTTCCCTCCCTCCTATCCCACCTCCCACTTGTTCTATTCTCTACTTTGATCCTGTCCCTTTTCAAAAGTGGGTGCTTCCAACTTCCCTCCCCCCCAGCCAGCCCTCCCTTCCATCATCTCCCCTCTCATCTCCTTCCCCCCCTATTCTCCTGGAGGGTGAGATCCCCTATTTAGTGTTTATTTCCCTCCCTCCTCAAGCCAGATTCAATAGGAATAAGGTTGACCCATTCCCTTTTGCCTTCCTATTCTTCCCCTCCATTGTAACCATTTTCCCTTGCCTCTTCTGTATGAGATAGTTTGCCCCAATCTGTCTCTCCCCATCTCCTCTCATTATATTCCTCTCACCTCTTAATTTCACCTTTTAAGTATCATCCCTTCCTGTTAAATTGGTCCCGTGCCCTCTATCTATGTATACCTGTAAACATATATACACACGTTCACATATGTATTCATATGCCCGCATACCCTCATATAAAGACATATATATATATATATTTCTAATCCCTTCAACTACTGAGAAAAGTTTCATAAGTTACAATTATTGTTTTTCCATGTAGGAATGTTAATAGTTCAACTTTGATAAGTTCCTTATGATTTCTTTTCCCTGTTTACCTTCTCATGCTTCTCTTGCTTCTTGTATCTGAATGTCAAATTTTCTATTCAACTCTGGTTTTTTCAGCAAGAATGCTTGAAAGTCCTGTATTCCACTGAATGACCATATTTTCCCCTGAAACATGATACTCAGTTTTGCTGGGTAGGTGACTCTTGGTTTTAATCCCAGCTCCCTTGACCTCTGGAATATCACATTCCAAGCCCTTCGATCCCTCAGTGTAGAAGCTGCCAGATCCTGGGTTATCCTGATTGTGTTTCCACAATATTCAAATTGTTTCTTCCTGGCTGCTTGTAATATTCTCTCCTTAATCTGGGAATTCCAGAACCTGGCTATAATATTCCTAGGAGTTTTCTTTTGGGGATCTTTTTCAGGAGGTGATAGGTGGATTCTTTCAACCTCTATTTTGCCCTCTTGTTCTAAAACATCAGGACAGTTTTCTTTGAGAACTTCCTGAAGGATGCTTTCTAGGTTCTTACTTGGGTCATGGCTTTCAGGTAGTCCAATAATTTTTAAATTATCTCTCCTGGATCTATTTTCCAGGTCAGTGGTTTTTCCCATGAGATATTTCACATTGCCTTCTATTCTTTCATTCGTTTGGATCTGTTTAACAGCATCTTGATTTCTCATAAAGTCATTAGCTTCCATTTGCTCCAATCTAATTCTGAAGCAATGATTCTCCTCAGTGAGCTTTTGAGATTCTTTTTCCATCTGGCAAATTCGACTTTTTAAGGCATTCTTCTCCTCATTGCCTTTCTGAGCCTCCTTTGCCATTTGAGTCAGTCTGTTTTTTAAGGTATTATTTTCTTCAGTCAGGCTGTTGACTCTCATTTCATAATTTTCTTGCATTGTTCTCATTTCTCTTCCCAATTTTTCCTCCACTTCTCTTATCTGCTTCTTAAGGTCCTCTATAGCCTGTAACCAGCTTGTATTTTCCTTTGAAGCTTTTGGTGCAGGAGTTCTGACTTCCCTGTTTTCCTCCTGTTCCATGCCTTGCTCCTTCTTATCCCCAAAATAGGAGTGTAATGTTGGAATCTTCTGTCTGCTTTGTTTCCTTTGCCTGCTCATTTTGCCACTCAATTATTTGACTTTTGGGCTTTTTGCCACAGTAGGACTCTGCCACCAGACAGGGGAGCTTTCGTCCCAAATGCTGGGGTTTTCTCAGCTGCCAGAGGTATTAGATGGGTGCCCTCTCTGAGGTCTCCACACGCTCTGGCAAGCTGGACCCACACCCCAGGACCTCCACCCTAGACTGCAATCCAGATCCAAGCAGGTTAAAGCAAGGGCGATTACCCCTCAGACTGGTGCTTGGTCCCCCTACACTCTGCAGGCCAGGAGCTGAAGCCTCCACGTGGTGCTGGCAGGCTGTGCTGGCGTCTCAGTGGTTTCTCGCCCCGGGGGTAAAAGCCACACACTCCCACTTACTGGGTCCCAAAGTCCAGACTGCATTGGCCTCTCACCTTGTCCTTCGCATCTATGTATTGATAAATCTGGAAACGGCCACAGCTGCTGCTGATCTGGAGTCCTTCTGGCTGTCGGGTGGTCAGGCCCGCCCTGGGGCTAAAGCCTCAGCGTGGTGCTGGGCTCGGCTCCCAGAGTGCTGCGATGGCCGATTCCTGCCGGCCTGCCGGGCTGTCCTCAGCAGGAGGTTAGCTTCTCTGTGTCATTTTGTGGGTTCTGCAGCTCCAAAGTTTGTTTAGAGTCCCCTTTTTACATGGATTGAGGAGGGTGGAAGCCAGAGCAGCGGGAAGGTCCTGCTTCTACTCCGCCATCTTGGCTCCGCCCCCCAGTTTGGAGGCTATTTTGACAGCCCATGTTAGCTAGTGGTGATGAGGACTTGAATCAGAGCAGTGGTTATGTGTGCATATATGAGTGGTGATGTAGAAATAAATTGACATTAATTTTCCAAATTGGGGGTAAGGGAGAAGAAGAGCTGAGGATGAGTGTGGTGAACCTGGTGATGATGGTGCCATCAACAGAAATAGGTAGAATATGGTGAGAGGTGGGTTTAGAAGGACATATGAGTCCCATTTTGGACATGTTGGGTTTAAGATGAGTTTACAACATTCATAGGGACATGTCCAGGAATCATCTGGTGATGTGGGACTTAAGTTCGAGAGACAAAAGACTGATTGTGCAGTTCTAGAATTTTTCTCTTTAAAGATAAATATTAAATCATTGAGAGCTGTTAAGGAGAGAACATTCAGGAGAAACAGTATGGTCAATAGTATTAAACATTGCAGAAAGGTCAAAGAGAGTGCTGAGAGAAGGCCATGGAATTTAGCAACTAAGAGATCATTTGTAAATTCAGAGAGCTTCAGTCAAATGGTTGGATCAGAAGTCAGATTGCAAGAGGTTGAGAAGTGAGGGGGAGAAGAGGAAGCATCTTTTTCTAGATTGACTGTGAAAGGGAGATATATAATGATAGCTTAAGGTGGTGACAGGATCGAGTGGAAATTATTTTTTTTCCCTAAGGATGGAGCACATTTGTAGTAACTACAAGAGGAACTGGTGCGTTTGCAAATGTTCCCATGCTAATGTCATAGACAAAGTGGATAAATGTGGACTAGATGGCAGCACAGTTAAGTAGTTTAAAATTAGTAAAATAACTTGACCAAAGAAGAGTCAGTAATAATTCAATGTCAGCTTCAAAGGAGGTATGTAGTAGATTGCCCCAGTGATACTTCTTTGTTTCAGATCCTCCAGATTCCAAGAGATAGCAAACTGAGCCACCGGGTCTTCTGTTCTCAATGTAGCCTCTCAAGTGTTCTCTTGGTTCTCTTCCCATCACATCTTCATGTGATATTTCCTCTCTGTCTGTCCTTTGCTTTCCAGGTTATAATGAGCACAGCCCCATTCAACCTATGACAATTAAGTGTCTTGTTATACAAATATCCTTTGATTCTCAGGCTAGTGAAACTTCTTCACATGTGGAATTGGTCTTCACTATGACTGAGCAAAGTGAAATCATCATGGCTTTCTCTACCTTGTAGCTCACTTGAGTGTTATTAGAAAGTACTCCCCATATTAGAATCAGCTACCTCAATATGGAATGAGTGTCCCATCATTGTAACTCTTCAGGCAGATAGTGGATATCCTTTTTCAGGGATATTAGGGAATTCCTGGTTTATATGGCCTCTGAGGAGGCTTGCAGTGCTAAAATTCTGGGTGGAAAAGATCCCATGTAGAGAAAAAGGACATCTTGGTCCTTCATGACCAGAGACATTGCCTCACTCCCTGGGATTCCCATGTCCTCTATCCAAGGCTGCATGGTGATAATGTCGTAATAAACTGTGCTAAAAGGAAAGTCAAAGGAATTGACATTTCACAGATGGACCTCAACTGTAAACGTGTGCCTGGAGCAGGAACTACATGATGGGATGCCTTGAGATCTTAATTCTATTTCTGCCCAGCAGTGAATGTAAACTTGGCCACTGAAAGCCCCTGCTATGGTCACTCAAGCAATTATCAAAGGAGTTTGATGACATTTACTTATTTATTTTGTGAAACATTATTAATCACTTCCTGCATATAGAATCCAGAGATGGCACCCTGTCAATAAGCATTTATTAATCTCCTACTATGTACCAAATAATGTGCTAAGTTCTGGGAATACAAATAAAGATGAAAAAATGCCCAGTCCCTGCCCTATAGGAGTTTGCAATCTTAACTGTATCCCCCTATATGTTCACCTTTTAATAATACTCTTCCTCTGCAGCTTCTGGATCAGCCACTGGATCAGCCTTCACATATTCCATGGGATCTACAGGTCCTGGAACCTCCACAGATAGGAATGTAGTGACTTCAGTGTTCTGGAAAGTGCTCACTGGGCTTTTCAAAGCTCTTGAAAGAAGGAAAAAGGAAACAAACTTAGACTTTCCAAACAAACTCTTCTTGCTCTAAAAAGTTGCAGCAGGACAAGATAGGAGGTATGTCCTCTGAAATTGTCTGTCATAAAAACCAGACAAGATTCAAACATCTGGTAATTTGCCGGAGAGACCCCTGCAGGCACTTGGCATAAATCTTTGCATGCCACTCAAAATATGAAGAAAATTAAAGCCTCTTCAAAAAGCCCCCCCTTGTCTGACCAACTTTAGTATTTCTCTAGTCCCTGACACCTCTTGTGATAATTCAACTTCATCTTATTCTCTTCTAGAACATGAGTTCCTGCTTGGTAATCTCCACGATTAGATTGTGAGGTCCTTGAAAGCAGGTACCATCTTTTGCCTCTTTTTGTATTTCTAGCACTTAGCATGCTATCTTGTCTTACTATAGTAAGTTCTTAATAAATGTTTTTGAATGATTGGTCAATCTTGACCAAGCCAAGCAGAACCCTTTTCCCATCTGATGGTCTTTTGATTCTATAGTTTTACCAGTTGTGGTTTGACCAAAGGTTTTCTTTCATTCTGATTTATTCTCACATCCTGTGTCAACCACTTTTGCTCCAGTAACATCTCCCAGTCCATTACCATTCTTTACCACCACAGGTATAAATTGCTAGCATCTATGAATCCTTCCCTGGAGTGTTTTAATGGACTTTGTCATGAGATTAGTACTTGAGGAAAAGCTGAATCAAGCAGAATTGGGGAAGTGGGAAATCTTTCCTACCAGGGATATCAGTGAAACCAGGGTAATGAGTTTTCCTTCCAGAAAGGAACAGAATATCCACTATGTGTGCCTGGGCGTGCCAGCAGATGTAGCTAATGCTAAAACCTAGATGTTTCTCTCCCTCTCTTATTTCAGTTAGTGGCACGGGTAGCTTGGAATCGTTTGTTCTGAACTTCACCATCACAAATTTATGCTACACAGAAGACATGGGGAAACCAAGTTCTGACACTTTCAACTCTACAGAGCAGGTCCTTCAGCACTTGGTTAGTCTTCCCCACTGTCTACCCCATTGCCTAACTGCACAGCTGCCTTCCCCATTCCTTGGCTGGGATCCATCTTCCCTCACCCCCAACTTCATTTGACTCTTTCCTTCCTTTGCCAGATTAATCTCTTGTTCAGGAAAAGCATTGGACCTTTCTTCTCTGGTTGCTGGGTGACTTATCTGAGGTAAGAATTGGAGCATTTTCCCCAAACGCTTGAGGACAAACCTCCAAAGGAGTGCTATCAGATAAAAAGGCAACTTGTTGACACACTTGCCTTTAGTCTAATTTTCTCTACTTTCAAATTCCCAAACAACTTTATCCCAGTCCCTCTCATCCCTGAATTCTCAGGAAAAGATGATTTCATTCATAAGTAATGATTTAGAACAAGCAGTCTAATGTCAAGAATGTTCTCTCCAATTGGGGTCCTCTGGCTTCTCAGTACTCCTACCTACACAAGTAATGCTAGCTCATCAAACATTCCAAGGTCACTATCAGCCTTTCCCAGGTCACCTGAAGGCATATGTTTAACCATCTCTATACCCAGAATAATCCCATCAGATTTCTCAGCACTAATTTCATAGGTGTCCATGTCACCCTCCACATTTTTTTAACTAGACCTATGAAGAATGGATTTGCCACTGGAGTGGATTTCCTGTATATTCATCACATTGTCTCTACCAACCTTGTCCTGGACAGAGATAAGATGTATTGGGAGTTCAGTGGAAAAAAAGTATGGCATCACCATTCTGGGTCCCTACTGCCTGGATAAAAATCGTCTTTATCCTGACTGTGAGCTACCTAATTGAGCCAAAATATTGGCCACTCTCCTAGTCAGTCTTCTGATATAACCTCAGTATCATTGTCTCTTCTCATTTTAAAGCATTATTCTTTTATCCAGGCTCTAACTCCACCCCTACCCATAATACCTTATTCTAATTCCTCCTTTGTTCAGCCACCTGCAAAAGATAGAATCTGCTCATACCTGATTCCCTTGACTGCGCAATACTTAGTACCAAACTGTCATCTATGTAGCCACAGATGATATTTGTTCTTCATTCCCTTTTTTTTTTCATTGCAGATCCAGCCTTTTAAGTAATTACTTGCTTAGAGATTTAGATGGCAGCAAGGAGAAGTATGGTCCCCAGTTAATAAGCATTTATTAATCTCCTACTAGGTGCTAAATAATGTGCTAAATTCTGGGAATAACATGAAGTTAAGGAAGGATAGGTATCTTAAGAAGTAGGAAGGAATCAGGAGCTGAATCAATTTGTACTGCAGGGGCAGGAAGTGAATTTGAAGGAGGGAGTTCTGGGTTCAAGTGCTAGCTTTGCTAGTCCCCTCACTTTGACAGTTGACTAACTAACGTATATGGGTCTCAGCTCTGTCTTCTGTAAAATAAAAGTGTTGGCCAAGATGTGCTTTCTGTCACCTCTAAATTTGTGATTCTGATTCTGTCTGTGTTTAGGTTTGTTTTTTAATCAAACAAGAGTATATAGTTTTTGGGAGATAGGACTATATAGCATTTTATTTGAAACTCATCTTGGAGATGTTCTTGATAGTGAGTTTAAGAGGAGCCATCAAAGTGACATAGCAGGCAAAATCTCCTAACAAAACAACCCTCATGTGTCAATATGTCAAGGCATCATCCTCGGGTGTGGGAGTTCCATCCCATGAGGAAAATTCTAACCTATCTAAAACCTATCATCATAGGGAGCTGCCTGAGCCTGAGAGATTAATTGATTTGCCAGGTTCATACAGTTCATTTAGTGTTAAGGGGTGGGTTCTGAGTTCAGACCTTCTTGATGGAATTCTTGGTTCAAACCATTTTACCATCCCATCTCTGGTCATAAATTTGTCCACAGTAGATTATAATGTTTACAACAATAGAAGTTTAGTAGCCTGAATAGAGGCAGGTAACAGTCCTATTTTACTCTGCCTTGACAAGCTGAAGCGAGTCCATTTTGAAGAACCCCAGTAAGGAGAGGCAACTGGAATCTATGGGGTAGAGGCAGAGAGACAGGGCAGTAGATAGTGTCCTGATCCTAAAGACAGGAAAACCTGTCTCATAAACTCACTTGGTTGTGTGACCTGGGTAAGTCACATAAGTGACCTTCTCTGAGCCTCAGTTTCTTCATCTGGAAAATGAGGATAATAACAGAATAATATATAATAGTTATATAATATATAAATATATATTTATATATAAATAAATATAAAATATATTATAAAATAATATATAATAATAACAGATAATAACAGAAAATGAGCATAACAATACCAATCTCATAGGTCTGTTGTGAGGATGAAAGTGAAATAAGATGTCTAAAGTGTTTTGAAAGCCTTAAAGTACCATACATACAAAGACCAGTGAAGACAATGGTGACCACTAGAAGAAACTGTTCATGTTAAGCCTGGAAACATCATGATCACATTCTTTGAGGGTTTGGATTCTGCTGAACCCCTGAAGGCAGAATTAGAAGCAATGAGTGATTCTTTAGGCCAGAGAAGAAAAAGGGTGGACCAGTGCAAGTCTACATGTGCTCCCACAGAAAATCACTTAAAGCTACAAGCCTCTGGGTTTTCCTACCTTCCTGGATGAGTCTCAGACAAAAGAGTTAGACAGTGGACAGAAGAATTCTCTCTCTCCACACAAGATTCATGTCCCATAGTTGCCCAGGGGTCATAAACTAAGTCCTTATTTCAGCTGGGTATCTAAGCTGCTCTCATCCTTGACTATCCATTCTTTGTTTTTTAGGTTGCAACGAACACAGAATGATCAAGTCTTCTACTGGTATTTTACCATCCAACTCCACTCTCAGTCATCTATGAGTCCTAAGCCTTGTTCCCCTCCTGATCCCAGAGGTGGGCCCCCAGTGTGGCAGTATCAACCAGACATGGCCTGTACTAATGGCTATGACCCCTGAAGCCCTTTCAGGTGTCATCAGTAAGGGGGGGAGGGAAGGTAGAACAATTTAGCAGAACTAACAAAAAGTTTGGCATTATACTTAGTGTTCCATATCCATAGTATTCCATTTCTGTATATTAATGGGTGAAAGTGCCTTCTCATATCTATTCTTTGGACCCAAATTTGGTATAATTAGCATTAATGAAGCAGCATTAAGCTTCAATTGTTTTGTTATGTTCAGTAGTTTTAGCCTTGACTTTGATGGAGACATTGCTTTTTTTTTTCAGAGTCCAGATTTGTGTTTTCATCTGTAGTGAGGAACTCCCAATGTGTAAATTCTTTCCGGTGCAGATGGGCAAGTCATCTGTAACCTAAAGTCTTATAGAATTGGCTGAAGCATTCTGGGGTTGACACTCATGGTCAATATAGATAATGTGTGTCAGAGTTCTGGACTTGAGTCTCCAGTCTTCCTGGCTTCATGTCTGGACCACTAGCCACTACATGCTCTTTCTCATGACCTGAGACATAGTCCAAAAGTGTAAATGAATGAAGCTCGAAAGGACAGTTAACTAATGTTAGCAGCTAGCAGAATCAGTGTCCAACAAAACCTCCGTACATCAAACTAGCAAAGTAAAATTTATTCAAGATAAAGGTAAAATTCTGCAGTTAAGCTTAACAACCTGACTGCATAAATGCAGGATGTAGTGGACATGGCTAGACAAGTATTTCATACAAAGAAGACCTAAGGGAGAAATGAAAATTCAATTGGAAAAAGTTCAAAAACCATGTGAAATATTAGGCTTCATGGAGATATATCATTTCTAGAAGGAGGAATGTGATAGTTCTGTTGTGCGCTAACCTAACCAGCCCTCATATAATGGATTGTGTGTAGTTCTAGGGCTACATTTTAGAAGGAGCATTGACAAGATGAAGCATGCCCTAAAGAAGATGAATAAGATAAGAAGATTAAGAAAACAGGTTTTTCTTTTTTCTTTTTTATTAAATAAAGTGTTTTATTAACTTCTAGTTTACATCATTCATTTCTGCAAGATTTTGAGGTACAAATTTTCTCCCCATTTTTCCCCTACCCACCGCCCCAAAATAGCGCTCCCACAGGATATCCCCTCCTCCAATCTGTCCTCTCCCATATCTTCTCCCATGCCCCTCCTGACTTTCCAGTAGGGCACGGTGGATCTCTCTGCCCCAGTGCCTGTACATCTTATTTATCTTATTTCCCACTTACATGTAAAATAATATTGATTATAATATATATGTGTGTGTGTGTGTGTGTGTGTGTGTGTGTATTAAACATTTGATTTTAATACTTTGAATTCAAGATTCATTCCCTTCCTCCCTTGTCACTCACCCTTACTGGGAAGATAAGCAAATCAGTATAGGTTGTATATGTGTAGCTATGTAAAACATTTCCATAGTGGATATATTGTAAAAGACTGACTATATTTCCCTCCCTGCTATCCCGCCTCCCACTTGTTCTATTCTGTACTTTGATACTGTCCCTTTTCAAAAGTGGGTGCTTCCAGTTTCCCTCCCCCCCCCAGCCTGCCCTCACTTCCATCATCCCCCCTCTCATCCCCTTTTCCCCTACTCTCCTGTAGGGTGAGATACCCTATTTAGTGTGTATGTCATACCTTCCCTAAGCCAAAATAAATGAGAATAAGGTTGACGCATTCCCTTTTGCCTCCCTGTTCTTCCCCTCCATTGTAACCATTTTCCCTTGCCTCTTCTATATGAGATAATTTACCCCATTCTGTCTCTCCCCATCTCCTCTCATTATATTCCTCACTCACCTCTTAATTTCACCTTTTAAGTATCATCCCTTCCCATTAAATTGGTCCTGTGCCCTCTATGTATACCTGTACAGATATATACACACATTCACATATGTATTCATATGCCCATATACCCTCCTATACAGACATATATATGTGTGTGTATATATATATATATACATTTCTATTCCCTTCAATTATTCTCATACTGAGAAAAGTTTCATAAGTTATAATTATTGATTTTCCATGAAGGAATATAAATAGTTCAACTTTGATAAGTTCCTTATGATTTCTTTTCCCTGTTTACCTTCTCATGCTTCTCTTGCTTCTTGTATCTGAATGTCAAATTTTCTATTCAACTCTGGTTTTTTCAGCAAGAATGCTTGAAAGTCTTCTGTTCCACTGAATGACCATATTTTCCCCTGAAACATGATACTCACATTTCCTGGGTAGGTGATTCTTGATTTTAATCCCAGCCCCTTTGCAATATCATATTCCAGGCCCTTCAATCCCCCAGTGTAGAAGCTGCCAGATCCTGTGTTAACCTGATTGTGTTTCCACAATATTCAAATTGTTTCTTCCTGGCTGCCTGTAATATTTTCTCCTTGATCTGGGAATTCTGGAACCTGGCTATAATATTCCTAGGAGTTTTCTTTTTTGTGATCTTTTTCAGGAGGTGATTGGCAAATTCTTTCAATTTTGCCCTCTGATTCAAAAACATCAGGGCAATTTTCCTTGAGAATTTCTTGAAGGACAATTTCTAGGTTTTTTTTAACATGGCTTTCAGGTAGTCCAATAATTTTTTAAATTATCTCTCCTGGATCTATTTTTCAGGTCAGTGGTTTTCCCAATGAGATATTTCACATTGCCTTCTATTTTTTTTTTTCATTTGTTTGGATCTATTTAGTAGCATCTTGATTTCTCATAAAGTCACTGGTTTCCATTTGCTCCAATCTAATTCTGAAGGAATGATTCTCTTCAGTGAGCTTTTGAGATTCTTTTTCCATCTGGCAAATTCGGCTTTTCAAGGCATTCCTCTCCTCATTGCCTTTTTGAGCCTCTTTTGCCATTTGAGTTAGTCTATTTTTTAAGGTGTTATCTTCTTCAGTCAGGTTGTTGACTCTCATTTCATAATTTTCTTGCATTGTTCTCATTTCTCTTCCCAATTTTTCCTCCACTTCTCTTATTTGGTTTTCAAAATCCTTCTTAAGGTCCTCTATGGTTTATAAACAGCTCATATTTTTCTTAGAAGCTTTTGGTGCAGGAGTTCTAACTTCTCTGTCTTCCCCCTGTTCCATTCTTTGATCCTTTTTGTCCCCAAAATAAGAATGTAAAGTTGGATTGCTGTGCTTGGTTTACTTCCTTTTCCTGCTCATGTTGCCACTCAATTACTTGACTTCTGAGGTTTTTGACACAGTAGCACTCTGCTGCTAGACAGTGAATCACTGGGGTTTTCTCAGCTGCCAAAGATATTAGTTGGGTGCCCTCTCTGAAGCCTCCACATGCTCTGGCAAACTGGTCACACACTCCAGGACCTCTACCCTAGACTGCAATCCAGATCCAAGAAGGTTAAAGTAAGAGCAGTTACCCCTCAGACTGGTCACTTTGTCCCCCTACACTCAGTAGGCCAGAAGCTGAAGCTGCCACGCAGTGGCAGCTGCATGGCCTGTGCCTCAGCAGCTTCTCCCTCTAGGGGATAAAGGCCGACCACACTCCCAACTACTGGAACCCAAAGTCCACACTGCACTGATATCTCACTTTGTCCTTAGCTTCTATGGGTTGATAATTCTGGAAACCGCCACAGCTGCTGGTGATCTAAAGTCCCTCCAGCCAGCCCTGAGGCTAAAACCTCCAGCTCAGGCAGCTGTAGTCCACTCCCAGAGCGCTGTGCTGACCACTTCCTGCTGGTCTGCCAGGCTCTCCTCAGTTGGAGGTTAGCTTCTCTGTGTCATTTTGTGGGTTCTGTAGCTCCAAATTTTGTTCATAGTCACCTTTTACATGAATTGGAGTTGGTGGGAGCCGGAACTGTGCAGAAGTCCTGTTTCTACTCCGCCATCTTGACTCTGCCCCCCAAAACAGATTTTTCTAAGTATAAAGGAAGAATTTTCTAAACAGCAAATAATTATTGTTATTATTATTACCTTTACATTATCACTTTAAATTTGCAAAATACTTTACAAATCTTATGTCATTTGATCCTCAAAAGAACTCTGGGAAGCAGATGTTATAATTATCCTCATTTCATAGATGAGGAAGCTGATATTTCAGGGTTGTGTCAGGGAGTGGGGGGGGGGGGGGGTGAGAGAGAGAGAGAGAGAGAGAATGTGCTCCACTCCAGGCTTTCCTTGTTCTTAGTGTGCTAATACTTCATATAAGTCAGAAATCTGAGGAAGAGAGACTGGAGACAAATCAGGATGACAATCAGAGTGTTAGCTCTCTGTTGTGTTTCCAAAGACCGGTGCCTAGAAAGTGTGTGTTCATTTGAGTACCTAGGCTCATGTACTTTAGTGCTCCACCATGAATTCCCTTTACCACCCCATCCTCAAGCTACAATTTGCCTTTTTCTACCCCCAGGACTGGCCCTCATGTCAAAGAGCTGGGGGGCACATAGGGAAATTCTCATCTTTTCCCCTTCAAGCAGCACATCTTCTAGGTTCCATGAGGCCTCAAATTGAGTCATGTGGACTCAGTTGTTCTCCCCACCCTCAGATTCTCAGATGATATCTCTTCCTCTGTTTTGTGTGCTCCTTCCCTTCATTATCCATTTTTTGGTTTTCCAGGTTATAATGAACACATCACAGTGCAGTAAGTATTTAAATATTCAGATTCCCTTTGCATTCTGGATTTTATTGGACTCTTGAGTCTCATTCCCCTGAATAAGGGCCCCATTGTACGTCCATGAAATAGTTGTGACTTTTACTATAGGCACCACAAGAAAGGTATTCCTGTAGTGGAGTGGCTACATGTAGAAGTGGTGAGTTCCTCATCATTTGGAGATCTTCAAATAGATGCTCTGTGACCACTTGTCATCAATGCTGTAGAGGGTTTCTGTAGCATAGGTGCCCTCTGAGGGCTCCTTTAACTCTGAAGTCCTCTGATTTTGGAAGGGAAAAGCCTGAGAGACCCAGAATCATGGCCTTCTACTCCAGAATTCCAAGTTCCTCTCTCTTAGGTTAGATAATATTTACTAGTCAAGCTGTCTAACAAGGGAGGTTGAGAAAAGACAAACAGGTTACAAATCAATGGAAGAGAGTATTGAGAGTGGGTCTCACATCATGGGCTACCATGAAGTCCCAAATTCCCTCTTCATCCTCCCAACATATGTATAAAAGATTCATTGATAGTACATCTTGTCTGATGGTCATGTGACAGAATCCAATTTTAGGGCAGCCATTAGAGAAATTTGATTACATCCATTCAGTCATTTATTGAGCAAACATTTGTTAGGCACTACCTAGGTGTAGGGCCCTGAACTCGTTCATATGTGACCACAATCAGCATTCACATTCATTATGCTTTCCTGTGTCAAACCATGGTTTCCCATGACATTCCTTTCCAAAGCTCCAGGGTCAGGGGCTGCATCCTCACCCAGAACCTCTCTGAGTCCCACAAAGCCTGGAGGCTCCACAGGTAGGAATGGGGTGATTTCAATACCCTGGAGAGCTACCACAGGGCCATAATTAGTTATTGGGGAAATGCGGTTGACGCAGGAGCTGAAAAGTTATTGGGGAGGAGAAAGTCTCCTAAAAGAGGAAAAAGTCTCAGGTCTTTCAAAACTTCTTCATTCTAAGAAACAGTCATTTGCCAGGGGGAGGAAAGCCAGGATGAGTGACTTGGCATATGTCACCTTGTGTCCCATGTCCCCATGGCCAGACAAGATTTTAATTTTTGGCAATTTAACAACCAGAAAAATCTCTGAAGGGGCCAAGAATAATGAGTCCACTTGCCCAAGTAAAAGCTGAGGAGAGTGAAGGACTGGCATATCCCATACTGGAAGTTCCTAAGGTGACAAACTTCCTCGATAGACATGCATCATTCAGATTGCTGTTCTTTCCTATTGTGACTGAAACTCCCTCCTCATAGTTTCACTCACTATCTGGAGATTGTAGGTTTTCAATCTAAGCTAATTGAACCATTTCCCCCTTGAAGTTCATGGTTCATTCCTCTCATAAAGGCATCCACACAGTGATGCTCTCAAGGATTTACCACCCCAATAACTTTTTAGCTCCTGCATCAACCACATTCACTTCAGAAACATCTCTGGTTCCCTCACTGATTTCCATAACCACAGGTACCAATGATCTGCATCTATTATCCATTCCTAGGAAAGTCTTAAAATTGGGAATGAAATTTGAAAATTGGAGATAAAGAACAAGGGGGACTCAGGGCAGGGTGGCATGGGAGATGTTCCCTCATGGAGTCACTAGTGAAATTGGAATGTTGAGTTTTCCTTACAGAAAGGAAGAGCACAACAACAGCTGGGTAGCTCTGGGTGTGCTGAGGCACCCAAGCTTCAGGCATGGACAATTCTCTTTTTCTTCTACTGCAGCCACTAATTACAGCATGGAAGCTTTCACACTGAATTTCACCATCACAAACTTGCCCTACGTAGCAGACATGGGAAACACCGGATCCAATCAATTCAACACCATAGAGAAAATCCTGCAGCACCTGGTAAGCTGAGATCTACCACACATACCCTACTCCTTTATTCTCTACCTGCAAGATTTTCTTCTGCATATCTTAGACTCTAGGCCCTGCCTAGTCAGAAGCTTATTTCCCCTATGAAGCATCTATATGGTTTGCTGGATAATAGCTAGCATTTATGTAGCATTTTAAAAGTTTTCAAAGCATTGTACATAAGTCATCTCATTTGATCTGCACAACAGCCCTAAGAAGTAAGTGCGATTATCACCTGTATTTTCCAGATGAGGTAGCTGAAGCAGACAGATGTTGAATGACTTGCCCGGTGCCACACAGCTAACGTGTATGAGGTTGTATTTAAACTCAGGTCTTCCTGATTCCAGGTTCTACCCTCTATCCACAGGGACACCTAGCTGCTTCAGTCTTAATGAGTGCTGGACTTTGAGTCAGTAAAGAAGCAAGTTCAAATGCTACCTTATATACTTACAAAATGTGTGACCTTGGGCAGATCACTTGGCTTCTCTCAGATAGCGCCTATTTCATAGAGTTGTTGTGAGGAACAAATAAGATAACACGTACAGTGCTTTTTACACCTTAAAATAATAGAGAAGTGTTGCCTTAATCATTATTCCCCTCTCCTTCCTTTACCAGCTTGACCCCCTGTTCAAGAATAGTAGTGTTGGATCTTTCTATTCTGGATGCAGAGTGATATCTTTAAGGTGAGAGCCCAGAATCTGAGAGTTGTACTGATGAGGGCATATATTCTCAGCTCCCAGTCACACCTAGGGTTAAAGGTGAACAAATGATAAAGGCAACTCCTTCCCATCCTTCTTTCATGTTCAGATTCCCCAAACTGCTTCTTCTCTGCCACTGTGGGTTGGATTCTTGGCACAGTGATTCCCTGTATAAGTCACGGTTTAGAACAAATTCTCTAATGTCAGGTTCTCTTTAATGACGGTCTGTGGTTGCTCAACAATCCTACCCACACTGTAGATGTGGCAGTTCATGAATCTTCCCAGAATCACTTTTGCCTTTTCCCATGGTGGCTCAAGCATCTCAATTACCTGTGATAACCACTAGATGTCGCTGTCGCCATTTTGGGGGTCTCTATCAACATCTTTCTAGTTGTAGGGAAGAAGAGTAGGCAAAGGGAGTGGATACTGTGTGCCTCCATTGGAGAGAACCTGGCACCCCATTTCTGGACAGACAGAGGGTATATTGGGAACTAAGCAAACTGACAGTCACCAGGCTTGGCCCATATACCTTGGATAAGAGGAATTTTTATCTCAATGGTGAGCAGCCTGTCTCTCCCCCAGCCTGTTTTTGTACAATCCTACTGCTACCCTTTTCTCCTGTTATTCTCAATTTATTCAGGCCCTCACCTCCCCTAGAATTTCTTCTTCTCATTCTTCCTTCATTTAACCAACTGCATAAGACAGACCCTAAGGTGCCATTCCTTCTTGGTTGATGTTACCTAGTGGCAGCTATGGAGCTTATCAGAAATATGATTTCCCTTCTCAGTTACTCCTTAGAATAAGATCACTAATACAGAGAGGCTTCTATTTTGTGGGATTATTGGCTGCTCAATACTCCTACCTATGCAGACACTATGTCACTGTCACACAATTATCAACCATTTTCATCAAAACTCAGGTACATCAATTTCACCTTCTCTGAACTTGGAGGTCTCTGCCATCAGGCTCACTGGCATCCAATCTACTCTCAGAGACTCTAGGAATAAGCTAGGACAGAAAGTCAGAAATTTTGCTCCCTTGGATTCCAAAGACCAGGGAAGACCAAGGATGGATTGATTTGAACATTAATTTTATATGCCCCCACTGTTTTCCTCAAAATTAAAAATATCTTCATTTTCTTTACTCTTCATGTCAGAGACCCCAAGGGTAAATAAAATAATTTTCATCTCCTCTTCCCCAAAGAGCAGATCCCCTAGAAGCATGGAGTAAGCAGATAGTCCTCAGTATTCCTGTACTTCTCACCTTGAGTTACTAGGCAACTCTCTTCCTTTTCTTCTAGAGTCTTGTGATCCCCATTATTTATCTGTCTTTTGGTTTCTAAGTTATAATGAGTATGATGCAGCCCTGCCTACTACCAGTAAGTGCTTTGGCAACTAAGTCCCCTTTGGGTCCTTAGTCTTGTTCCCCCTATGACACTGGAAGTTGGGATTTGATTTAGCAATATGAAACAATTGTGGATTTCCTAGTACCCTTCTCTTAAAGCCCACTCAGGTATCTTGAGGGAGAAAAAGTCCTAAAAGTGAAAAGAGGTATGTCAAAGAGATAATGAGTTCCCATCCCTGAAGGTCTAGAGCACAGATTGATGACTGCTTGTCAGGGACACTGCAGAGGGAATTTCTTAACAAGATGACCTCTGAGGACTTTTTAAGTTTTGAGATTCTGTGAGGAGAAGGTACCTCCTTCTCATCACAGAAGAGGGAAGGCGTCCAGGGAAGAAAGGCATCCGAGATTGTTCCTACCTTTCCTGACTTGGAACTATGGCTTTGCTCTATGAGATTCCCTAGTTTCTCTAAATTTCACTGGTGGTGACTTGCCAAGCTGTTCCCCCAAGGTCATTGGGGGATGGGGGTATTCATAAATCCACAGGTGAACCTCAACTCTGTGAAAAAGTGGTGAGAGGGAGACTTATAGGTTTATATATTGTGCTGCCTTGATTTCTACTTACTAGTCCCTAAGTTAGACACCAGTGTAGTCAAAATGGCAGATTGACTTATTTATTGAATGGATATTAAAGCCCCTCCCTCATTCCCCTAAACAGAGGCTGAGGGAGTGCTGTGTTGGTGCTCTGATGACCACAGCCTTGGTGAGCTCTATAACCGCAGTCTCTGACCATCTCTAATAACACTTCTTTTGACAGTGTTTGGTTTAGACAGTGCATCAACATTTGCATCTTTGCATGACTCCACAGGCAGGGGAATGTCCACAGGTAAGAATGTGGCATCTTCAGTCCCTTGGAGAGTGATCGCCCCACCCCAACCCCCAACATCATTGCCTTGGCACAACCTGGGGAGAGAAAATACTTTCTAAAAGAGGGAACAGTCACCAGGACTTTTAAAATTTCCAGTTGTTCAGAGAAATACTCTCCTGTCAAGCCAGGGGCCAGGGAAGCCATGTGACTTGTCATGTTACCTTGTAGTCCTGTGTCATAAAACTTCCTTTTCTTCTAGAGTCTTGTGATCCCCATTATTTATCTGTCTTTTGGTTTCTAAGTTATAATGAGTATGATGCAGCCCTGCCTACTACCAGTAAGTGCTTTGGCAACTAAGTCCCCTTTGTGTCCTTAGTCTTGTGCCCCCTATGACACTGGAAGTTGGGATTTGATTTAGCAAAACTTTATTCTCCATCAGTTAATTCAGTTCACCTCAGAAAGCATTATTCATCATCCACTGTGTGCTAGGCAGTGTTCTGGGCACTCAGGATTCAAAGCCAATGAAAGAAAGAATTCTTGCTCTCCAGCAACTGGTTCTCTCGATATGCCAACACATTAAATATATGTATGGAATATATACTGAGTGAAAACAAAGGTATTTCAAGGGATAGAAGTAGAGAGAGAACAATTAACTAGGGAAGTCTGGGAAAGCCTCAAGGCTATATTTTGAAAGAGGCTTGGTACTCTGTGAGGTAGAAGTAGGGAGTTAAAAGAATGCTGATGTCACATGTCTGGTTACTTATTTCCCAATATAATTTCTCTATGTTCAGAACTGGATTGGTAGGGTGCTCTCCTGTGAGTGCACACTATATCCAATGCTGTTGCTAATCCACCCTTCTTTGGTCTAGGAAAAGACACATGGATAAGAGACATAGTAGTGCTGGGCTGGATGCTGGAGAGCCTGATAGGGGGACAACCCAGTGCATGGAAATTGATTTGCCTGAGATTTGCAAAATGGTAGATGAACATGTGACAATGGTGCACTGATTGTGTGGTGGCTGCAGGAGGGGGTGGAAAGAGAGGTTGGAACCAAATTATAAAGAGTTCTAAAAGGTAAACAGAGTTTATACTTAGTCCTAGAGAATAAAATAGGCAATTGGGAGAGTCACTGGAGTTGATTGAGTAGGGGAGTTAAATTGTCAGATCTGGGTTTAAGCAATATTACTTTTAGCAGCAGAGAATACAATGGACTGTATTGGGGAGAGACTCAAGGAAATGAGATTAATTAGAAGGTCTTTGCAATAATCTAAGTGAGAGGGCTTGAACTATGATGGCAGTTGTGTGACTAGAGGGAAAAGGTGAGTTGAAAATCATGAAGGAAGGGGCAAAGAAAATTGAGGAGTCCATGATATTGCAAAGGTTACAAACCTGGAGAATGGAAGAATGGTGGTTCCTTCGATGGAAATGGAGAAATTTGAAACAGCATCACTTTGGTATCAGTGCTCCTTTTCTACCTTGTCTCCTGTCATAATCCCAGAATTATCATTTTTCTCCTATCCTTCCTATTCAGTTTCAGACCCTGACCACACCTATATTCCTTCCTTCTTGTTCATCTGTTGTTGATCCAACTGCACAAGACCAAGTCTACCCACACCTACCTGACAAGGGACCCTATCTCTCATAGGATAGTAGCCACCACAAAATTTTTTCCTTGGTCCTGTACTGTGTGTTTAGCAATGACTTAGATGGAGATGTTGTTCAGTGACTTCAGGTTTTAGTCATGTCTAATTTTTCATGACTCTGTTGGAATTTTCTTGGCAAAGATTCTGGAGGGGTTTTCCATTTTCTTCTCCAGCTAATTTCATAGATGAGAAACTGAAGCAAACAGAGGACTTGCCCAGGATCACACAGTGACTGAGGCAGTATTTGAAGTCAGAAGTTGAATCTTCCTGGCTTCAGGCCTGGCACTCTAGGCACTATGGTGCCACCTAGTTGCCTAGATGGGAGACATAAATGGCACAAAATGACTGGATAACACCAGCTGATATATTGGACAGAATCAAGATCCAGAAATAAACCAGCACACTGAAGTGATGGCCCAAGACTAATGAGATGGAATATTAGAGCTGTCCCAAAGAGAAGGGGCAGGCTGGGAACAACCTTCATTAAGCACCTGCTACATGCCAAACACTATGCTAAGCAATGTGCATATATCATCTCATTTTATCTTCCCAACAACTCCATGTGAGGTCGATTATTACCTTCATTTTACAAGAAATGAAAAATAAGTGACTTGTCCAGGGTGAAACAGCTAATAAGGAGTACCTGAGGACAGATTCGAACTCTTGTCTTCCAGAATCTAGGGTCCAGCACTCCATGCAGTGAGCCTTCCAGCTACAAATTACTTCAGAAAATATTTTTTATAGGACTCTGACATGATTCATTGAAAAACAAATTGGGCAGGTTTAGCTTGAAGATCGTTTTAAAGTCTTCCTAAGGCATCATGTTAACTGTTATAACTTCATTCTTTCTGCCTGACCCCAAAGGACAGAAACAGGGCAACAGACACAGTTACAAAGAGACAAAGCTGGGTGACACATAGCGCACTCCAGTGGTAATATTAGTTCTTTTTTTTGCTTCCACTCATGTTTATAAAAATGTTCTCTGTCATGCTGCCTCCATCTGATTCCTGCACTTACTTAGGAATTTGTCATTCTTATTAAATACTGATTCTTTACATCATCTGGCTGCTCCTTTTGAACAAGATCTACTTTTTCAAAATCATGTTCCCATCATGGGGCCCATCTCATCAAATCTCAGTGATCTCTAAAATCAAATTGGCCTCCTTGCATTAAACAGATAAATTAGGGTCAAGGTCACATGTGACATGCTTATTTTGTTGTTGTGGACCCAGAGCCATGCTTTGGAAGAAAGCTATGATTCTAACTGGCAAAATAGGCATATCACATGTGACCTTGACCCTTGACTGTGAAGAGAAATTTTTCTATGGAAGCTGCAGAGAAGAGCTTTGCTTTTGGAGTAGATGATAGATAACTACTCTCAATTAAAAATGCAAAGTATATAATAAGGGATGTGTGCATCTATGGAGAGCTAGCTCCAAAATAATTTCAGTGTTAGGTTTATTAAAATAACAGTTGTGGACAAAAAGAATCCCATGTATGTGCAATATCCTCCTTTCTTTTTCAGTTTAAGGCTCTTCTGGGGGCAGCTAGGTGGCACAAAGAATAAAGATCTGGGCCTGGGGTCAGGAAGACGAGTTCAAACAGGGCCTCAGACACTTAGAGATATTAATTTCCATATTTTAAGTTATTATCCTGTGATCTAAAACCCATTTTAGAAGATCATCTTCTTAACCAGCTACTCACTTCTCAAACCTTCCTTTCTTTGGTCACTATTGTGTATTGTTGTAGCAGCGAGCACCCCCAGCATCCCCAGGGTGGCTGCCAACACAGGTTCTTAGGTCTGCTTCTCTAAAGGAAAGCAACTCAAATGGGTTAACAATCTTGCTTTAATCAATCAAACATGTCATTTACCTAGATCAGGGGAAAAAGTCAGCACCCCAAACTTCATAGTATACAGAGGTTAAAAGCAGAAGTTACAATAAGACAGAGAAACAAACATTTCAAGCAGACAGGCCTCCAACTGTCCAACCATTACATCCATACCTGGTCAGTTACCAGAGAGGGAAGCATCAACATCTGGGTTTTTCAAAGCTGGGGGGCTCAACGGCTGCCCAGACTCTTGTGAGCCCCAAAACAAAGCCTCACATCAGCCTTCTCCTGGCTCAGAGAATGTAACAACCCTCTTGACCCCACTTCCCAATCACAAAATATCTCCTGAAAAACAAGCCTCCCACCAAAGGCTCCAGGTGCACTTAACCTAGGGGCAAGGAAGATCTTAAAAAATTACATTCCTATAGCAATTGTATACCCAATCTATTCCATGGATCAGTCTCTCCATTTCTTAGCCACTAACAGATGATTTCCCCTTTGTAAAACAGTGTGAGATCTGAATACTGCCTCAGCCTTGATTTTTGAGCAGAAATACTGTCAGTTAGCCACAACAAAAAGGTGAACTCTATACACTCGGTGCTGGTCCCTAGAAAAGTCTCCCTGCCCTCCTTTGCTGCTGGGTTGCTCCTCTGCACTTGTTGAGATTGCTTCCCGGGGGATTCTTGCTCCAGCTACTGATCGAACCAGAGACCGCTGAGACCCTTTGCACTAGAGAGTTTAAGAACAGAAGCTTTGGAAAGATTCTGGATCTAGCTCATTTTAGCTTTGCTCTTGGTGTGCTCCAGCCTATAAGCCAGAAGGCTGGGGAGGAGAGTGTGGAGACTTCTAAGACAAACACTGAAAGGGTTTGCCTTCCTCTGTTTCCCATAGGCAAAGGAAAAGCAAAAGTGGGTTGATTCAGATGCTTCATCTTTTATTTTCCCCAACCAGGATTTTGTTTTTTTTCCTACCATGACTGTTCAAGTCAGAGACTTTGGGGGTAGACAGGAGAATTCTCCTTAAGTGCATAGACCTCTCCACACAGGTGCTCAAGCAGAAAAACTGATTCCTTACTCCAGTTGTCCTGTTGAGCCCCCCCCCCGCAGATTATCCTTTCCTTTTCCTAACAAGATACAAGCTCCTCAAGGGCAGAAACATTGAAATATTGTCATTGTGTCCTCAGTATCTAGCCCATGCAGTGCATGGTAGGTACTTGTTGAATTGAAATGATTTTCATTTTTTTTTTATCCTTTGCTTCCATGTTTCATTGTTCATCTTTTGGTTTCCAGGTTACAATGAACAAAAGATCCCTCAACCTGGTGCCAGTAAGTATTTTTATCAACCAAATCCCTTTTGAATCCTGGACCATCTGTGAAACCTTAACCATATTCACCTCTTGACTTCTGGGCTTTAGCCCCAGGGAGATAACATGTGTAGTAGCAGCTGTTGCTTTGAAAAAGTCCCTACAAACCACTCAAGTGTCATGAGAAATGTGTCTCCAAAGAAGAGCAGGCTGCCTCAGGGAGGATAGTCAGTTCCTCATTACTGACTCTTATCAAAGAGGCAAAATGACTTTTTTTTTCTGGGAGATACTTTAGATGCCCTCTGTGGGACCTTCTAAGGCTAAGATTCTGCGAGGAAGAAACCCCAGACTTCTTGATCCTTTCATCCCTTCCCAATATAGATGTATGACCATGGATTTCTCAATTCCTCTATCATAAGATTCTTTGAGGGAGAAACCCCATACCTCTGAGTCTTTTGATACCTTCCCAATATTAGATGCAGGTCCATTGGTTTCCTGATTCCCCTGTCAGAGGTTGGACAGTGATTACTTTTCAAACTTACCCCCAGAGAGGTCAGGGATAAGGGTGAGATGAATGTCAGCTCTGTGGGAAGCAGCAGCATGTGATGGAAAATCACCTCATAAGCTACCTCATAGTCCTGAGTTTTATTTCTCTTATAAAATACATTACAGAGATTATACCTCAGTTGATGATCTTCAGCTTCATCACATACACACACACACCCTCATACACACTCACATACACAGAGTTGTTTGTTCAGTCCTCCATCAAGCAAGCATTTATTTAGCTTCATCTATTTGTGGCATCCTGTGTCATTGTCCAAACAACCTGTTTCACTCTGTAACTACGACATTACTCCATATCTAAGCCAGTGGTACCCTATGGACAAGGCCCTGACCAGACAAATTTTGGCAATGAAGGCCAGGGATAGAAGCATCCCTGCCTCTTTCATGGTCCCTGAACCTTCCAAAACTCATAGAGGATTGTTTTTCTTCTTCTGTTCTTGTAGCCAGTGACCCCAGATGGCAATCGCTTACTCTGAACTTCACCATCACAAATTTACCCTACACTATGGATATGGGATACCCAGGCTCTACCAAATTTAACAACACAGAAGGGGCCCTCCAGGAACTGGTGAGATTTTGCACTTACTACTCCACACCTTCATTTCTTCACCATCCCTTATTTTTCTGAGTATTATCTAATCATCTTCCCTTGTCAGCTGAGGCCCTTATTCCAGAACAGCAGCATTGGCTTTCACTACACTGAATGTGAACTGATCTCTCTGAGGTAAGAACCTGGAGGCGGATAGTTGGGGATTTGGAGGCTTCTCCCCAAGCCCCCAGGATATGCCTCGGTCTCACACTAGACTTCCAATAAAAGTTACTTCCCCCCAAGTTTCTTCTTGGGCTTCGTACCCCGATTGTCTAATCCCAAAGTGCTTTGATCCCCATCCCCTAGCCCAGGGATTTCAGTCACTGTGTAGGACAATTTTCCCCTTGCCAGGATGGTTTCTCTCCACTGAGGACCGTTGGCAGTTCAACACACCTCCCTTTATAGCTAGTGGGTATTTGCCAGTCAACTTAATCACTGTCACTTATTCCAAGTTGCCTTAAGCACATCATCCAATCTTCTCTAGTCTTCTTTACCCAGTATCCCTGGGAAACATAGTCTTGTACTGCACCTTTCCTTTCCCCAGAAGGTGGGACACCTGTCACCTTCTGCAACATCAGTTTCAGCACTGCATCACATTCAATGTGTCTTTCCATAGACCTGAAAAGGACAAATCAGCAACTAGAGTGGATGCTATATGTGTCCATCAGAGAGGTCCCACCAGCCCAGTCTTCGACAGAGAAAAGGTTTACCAAGAATTGGGTAACCAAACTCATGACTTCAGTCAGCTGCGACCTTATACATTGGAAAAAGACAGCCTTTACCTCCATGGTGAGCAGTCATTCTTATTCCAGTGACAAAGTTTGGGTAATATTCACTCAGAGTAAGCTTTTTGTCATTGTCACTTTGGGGTTTTCTTCCCTTCCTCCAAATCCCCCCTTTCCTGTGGCCCCTGGTTGTAGGCTAGTGGTGGCAGGATTATTTCTTCGGGGGGGGGGCTAGGGCTAGATGACCCTGAGGTTCGATGATGCTCTCAGCTGGAACACTGAGTCAGCAAGCTGTTGTTTCTCTCTACTGAACTGAATCCAAGCTCTGAGTAGGCGACGCCCTCAGCCATATCTTCATTTTCCCTTGCTCTAGCCACAGGGAAATGTTCAAAATCCAAATGAATCTAAATTTGGTGTACATTTTTTTTAAATACACCTTTGCTGTGCAGAGGCTTGGGGATGATGGCTTATCTTAAGCACAAGTATCATCACTTCTCAAAGGATAGGGAATTTGATGTTCCAAAAGTGCATGTGGCTGCTGCTTTCCTAGACTTGTATCTCCCCTCCCCAGTCTCCAACAAGCAAAACCCCCTCCCATCCCACATGCAATACTCACTCTCTTGGAATCTGCTGAAGGATACTTGCTTGTAAGATGGGGAGGCAGGTAAGTTGTGATCCATAAGAAGCACTCAGAGACATATGGGAAGATGTATGAAACAGATGGACAGTGAGTAAGCTGAACCAGGGAAACGATATACACAGAGGCTGCAGCAATGTAATTGGAAGGAATCACAAACCCAAACTCACCTGTATAAAGTGATAACAATCAAGTGTTGGCCCAGAGAAGAATTGAGAGGGGGGAATGCTGAATATGCTGTCCGATGAGGTCACAATGTTCGTTGGTTTTGTTAAACTGATTTTTAAAAACCTTCAATGCAAAGGAGACTCTCAGGTTAGGGGAGGGAAAGGCTATATGTGGAAGTGAATAACACAAAACCAAAAAGACATCAAGAAGACTTGAACAAAGTTTTAAAGCAAAACCATAAAAATAGAACTTCATCTCTGATGTTGATTTCCAGCACGGCTGGCTTACTATCCTCTCTTCAATCCCAGCTTGCCTGTGTAGTTTTGCGGGGTCCCTATCTCTGGTTACAACTTCCTGAAGAAAACATGCTAAAAGGGAGAGTGTAGATTTGGACTCAGAGGACCCAAGTCCAAGTCCTAACTTGACACTAGAGGCATGATCTGGGAAAGTTCCCTTCCCACATTGGCCTCAGTTTCTTCAACTGTAAAATGAGAATTAACTAGAGCCCTTCCTGCTCTGAGTCTGATGATCCTATGAACTGTTCCTCCCTCCACTCTAACTCTAGGTTATTCATCCCAGAGCACCCCTGGAAAAGGGCAATACCAGTTTCATTTCAAGATCCTTAACCACGACCTTACCAACCCTGACCCTACATCCCCAGAATACAAAGCACTTCAGAAAGACATCCAGGATAAGGTAGGCTGCTGTGGCCACCCTACTCATCCAAATTTCTTATTGGCTAATCTTTGACTCTCATCACTTATAGATGTCTGAAGTGGAGAAAAAAAACACAAGGGAAGAGGGCATATATTAGCTCAGAGACAGGACATGAATTCATGTGAATAGGATCCTTAGGTACAGATTTGCTCACATTTCTTCTCTGCTTAAAACTCTCTAGTGCTTTCCTATTGAATAAAGTCCATGTGTTCTTGTATGGCATTCAAGGCCTTTCAAATTAATCTAATACCATTTGACCTTTTCAGCTTTCCTAATACTCACCTCCAGTCACTCTAAGCTCCAGCCAAACTGGACTACCCTCTGACCCACTCACACATTGCATATTCTCTCTCTGCTCTGCGTTTCTGTTTATGCTGATCCCTAGATCTAGTATGTCCTCACTCCTTTTCTTCAGGTGCTGAATTCCTACCCAGCCTTTAAACTCTCCCTCAAACACAGCATCCTCCAGGAAGCTTTCTCTGATTCTCCTCTCCTGGACCATGAGCCCCAGGTCATAATACCATTTCCTTGGGTCTTTGCATAGCACCTCTTCTATCATATAATAGAGTATTAAGTGCCCTCTGTGTCTGTCTTATTCTCTTACTAGACTCTGAGCACCATGATATTTTGTCTTATCCACACTTTGTACTGTGTATTTCTCTCAGTCTAAGTATAGCTCTCTATAAGCTATAGATAGTG
This sequence comes from Petaurus breviceps papuanus, assembly GCF_028583685.1. Classification (NCBI taxonomy): domain Eukaryota; kingdom Metazoa; phylum Chordata; class Mammalia; order Diprotodontia; family Petauridae; genus Petaurus; species Petaurus breviceps. The sequence continues at coordinate 4,852,485 of NW_027185588.1, read as the reverse complement.
GATATTTGTTGAATGTATGACATATTTGTTCATTATAAAAGATGGTTTATGACTGAGAAAATGATATCCAATGACCCTACTTCCATTACCTGGAAGAACATCTTTCCATGCCTTGCCCAAGACTTTGAGAGGCCATCACAAGTCTGGAAGTCTTTAGCTAGGTCCACATCTCCATTGCTATTGGACCTTCCTTTATGAACTAAGTGCATTTTATATGCTGCATTGGGCAGCAATCACAACTGAGCTATCATTAGGAAATCCAGGAACCAAGGGGCAGAAGCATGGTAGAGAGCTTTAAGGTGAAGGCCAATGAAGACAGAAAGAGGAAGATCATCACAGTACACTAGAGAAAATTTGAGAAGAAAGAGAAAACAGACAAAGAGATTTAGAAGAGAATAGACTGTGTGCCTGGTAGACAGGCATAATATCACGTAGGGGCTTCAATCATACAGACATCCACTGGAGCTCTTCTCTGTCCCAAGCATAACAGCTAATAATTTCTTTATTTGTCTTAATAGCTTTTTAGCTAGAAGAATCTTTGAGAGGAGTCTACTGTTGTGTATTATTATTCTCACCAAGAAGGAAGAATTACGTGCTAAAGTGGAAATGATGGCCACATTGGGGCAGGGGGAAGTAGTCATTCCATCTTAGAATTTGTGCTTGTGGACAGAAGAACTAGAAGTAGTTTGACATGCACCCTATCTTTAGGACAGTGTATTTCAAAAGATTCAGAGGAAGGAAATGTGGAATCTCATGGCTTAAAAGTCTACCAAGTGAAGCTAGATCAGGAGGAATAGCATGCTCTCTAGAATAATATTCTGGACAAACAATTATGATGAGGAAGAAAATGGAAAGAACAATTTGGATATAGGAGCTCATCAACCAACTAGAATTTTAAAGACATTTTTTTTAAAAGACTATAGGTAAGATGGAATTAAGAAGAGGTGTACTGGAGGATGAATACAAAAAAAAATTTTTTTAAACCATGGTGTGATAATATATGAAGTGTCAGAGGTGCTAAATCTTTAAATGCATGAGAGCTGCCAAAGAAGCCTTATTAGTAACGATATGGAATAGTAGGTATTTTTGAGGAAAAGAGGAGACTCAAAGAAGGTAGAGGACCACAGTTTGTAGTGTATGGGACAAATATGATAAATATGACAGATGAGATATGATAAATATGAGCAGAGCACCTCAACTGTGGCTTTGTTCTCCTCTTTGCACTGCCAAAGGAAATTATCTTTGGTCTGGATAGGACAGGTAGCCAAGATAAGTAGATGGGTAGACAGAGAGCGCCTACTTGCTCTTCCCATCATTAGTAAACGATATCCTGGAATTCCAAAAGAACCAGATGTCAGTGATGAGCTACTGTCAGTGATCTTTGAAAAATTGTGAAGAAAAACAAGAATCATGAAGGATGGGAGCTGTACCATAGAGTTAAAGAAAAGAAATATCCATACTATTTTTAAAAGAAGAGAATGGAGTCTTAAAACTATAGGCTACTGAACTTGACTTTAATTCCTGGAAAAAAATCTTGAACACAATATTAAAGGGATTATTAGTCATAGTTTAGGAAAGGAAGCAGTGATCAATCACAAAGACCTAGTATGGCTTCATCAAGAACAGGTCATGCCAAACTAACTTTATTTCCTTCTTTGACAGTTTTACTAACCTGGTAGATCATAGGAAGGCTAAGAATAAAGTTGACACAGATATTAGAAAAACATTTCATGAAGTGCCCCATGCTATCCTTTGGGCAAGAGGAGAGATGTCTAGATAATCATTTTCTGTTGTTCAGTCATTTTTAAGTCATGCCCTGCTCTTCATTGAGCCCATTCGGGGCTTTCTTGGCAAAGATACTGAAATGGTGTGCCATTTTCTTCTCTAGCTCATTTTATAGATGAGAAAATTGAGGCAAACAGGGTTAAGTGACTTGCCCAGGGTCGAACCATTAGTAGACCGGATTTGAACTCAAATCTTCCTAACTCCATGCTCAGTAGTCTATCCACTGTCCATCACTAGTCATAAATGATCATATAGCTATCCAGATTCAAAAGTAACCAGGCCCAAAGAGGGTTAATGGTTCAGTGGCAACTTGGAAGCAGATCTCCAGTGGAATTGCCAGGAATCTGTGCTTTGCCCGGTGCTATTTAACATTTTTATTAGCTACTTGAAGTCATAGAGAGCATTCCTCATCAAATTTGCAAAAGGTACACAGCTGGAAGGGGGGTATACCCAACACATTGGATGAAAGAGACAGGATGGGCTGAATTGATTAAGATAAAATTTGATGGAGATAAATGTAGAGTCATGCATTCAAATTTTTTTAAATCAATTTGAAAAAAGTAGCAGCAGTCTGTCTGAAAAGAGCTTGGAATTTCCTTTGGATTACAAATTCCTCATGCAGGAACAATGGGAATGTCTAAAAGAACAAACATGATTCAGACTGAAATAAGAGAAGCATCACATGCAAAGATTAAAGAGATGATAAATCTACTGGGCTCTGGCCTGCTTTGGGAGTATCGTGTGCATTGCTAGGCACCACATTTTAGGAAGCTGACAAACTGAGGCATATCCAGAGGAAGGTGACTGGGAGATGATGGGCATGGAGTTCATGTCCTATCATGACTGGTTGAAGAACTAGTGATCTTTAGCCTGGATAAGAGAAGCCTGGTGGGGGAGAAGGCAGGGAAATTCTCAGTGGAAAGAGGATTAGGTTTCTTCTGCCTAACCCCCATGGGTAGCATAAGGAGCAATTAGTAGATCTAAGGAAAAGCTTTGTAGTGATTAGTACAAAGTGGTGGCCTCTTGTGGTTGTGGGTCCCCTCCCTCTCACAAGAGGTCTTCAAACAAAGGCCATCAGGAATATTGGAAAGAGGATCCTTGCTCATGTTGAGCTTGGTCTAGATGACCTCTAAGATCCTTTCCAGCTATGAGCTACTGTGATCACTCCTTGGTGAGCATTAGTCAGATGTTTTGTGTACACAGATGTTTGCCCCACTAATGAGGAAGTAGGTGCAGTCTGTGTCCTACCCAGTCCCTTCCACTGCCATAGACCAAGGATGTAGAAGATCTCTCACTTGTCACTTGTTTGACCTGGAGACAATAGCTTAAACTTCCTGGCCTCACTGTCCTCATCTGTATAGTTAGAGTACTGGGCTACATGGCCTCTGAGGTCCCTTCTGGTAGAGCTATGATCAATAGTCCTTCCTGAAGCCTCCAGGTTTGGAAGCATCTCCCCATCCCCTTTCACTCTCTGCATCCTCTGGCAGCAACAGCGGCCTTAAGGGCAAAGAGCCTAGTGACCTCCTAGCAGAAGGACAGATTAGAGACCAGACTTGCCCGGGATCTGGAGGAAATCTTGGCTGTGTCTTGTTTATGAAACAAGTCTCACTCAGAGAGTCCTCAGACCCCCACTCACTATCCAGCCCATTCCCACCCTGAAAAGCCTTCAGTCTCACTGCCAAATATTTGTTTCCTTCCACTTCTCCTGCGTCCAGCCAAGCAAGAGCTTGTCCCCGGCCTCCTGTTCCCAAGGAAGTAGGTCTCTTTTTTCTCTTTCCTCCCCTTGTGTCCCAGGTCGGGGGGATCACCCACCCTTGTCCTCCCTAAAATGTGACATCCTGCACCTCACGCAATACTCCAGGTGAGGGAGGCAGACTTTACATCTCACTGTTCTTCTTCTTCTTCTTCTTCTTCTTCTTCTTCTTCTTCTTCTTCTTCTTCTTCTTCTTCTTCTTCTTCTTCTTCTTCTTCTTCTTCCTCTTCTTCCTCTTCCTCTCTGTCTCTCTCTGTCTCTCTCCCTACCTACCTACATATCTATTGATCTATGAATCCATGCAAATAACAAATATCTATTAACCAATATATCATATGGTACTATGCAATAGATAAATGGCACACAATCCTTGCTTTCAAGGAGTGTTCATTCTAATAGACAGACCACGACCTTTATATGAGAGTGAAATAAGTGCAAGTGAGTAGGCTAAGTGATATAGTGGATAAAGCATGAGATCTGAAGTTAGAAAGACCTGGACTAAATTCTGTCTTAGAGACTTACTAGCTGTGTGACCCTGGACAAGTCACTTGACCTCTTCCAGCTTTATATTTCTCATCTGTAAAGTGGAGATTGCACCTACCTCACAAGGTATTTATCAAGATGACCTTAAAGGGCTATAGAAATATTAGCAATGATTTTGAGAAGCCTGGACAAAGTGCTAGAAGAAATTTAAAGAGAGAGGCTCACCTTACTTGGGGGTGGGGAAGAAAGGACTAGGAAAGATTCTTGGTGGAAACTGATTCTTGAGCAAAACCACTACTGGCAATATTTGTGTCTGAGGCTAATAGAGGCAATGGGAGGGATACAAGGGGGGGCTCAGGGGGAGGAAGCACTTTTTGACCCAATGCTAGTGCACATGTGTGTGTACACACTTAACCCCTTGTGGTGGATGAGACCAGGAAAAGGAGGGAGGTGGCTCAGGGCACTCTCACTTGCACCATCTAAATTCCCTAGCTGTAGGGAGAGGGAGATGTACCCCTAATGGAAACTGCCACTAGAGGGCAGGATCAAGCCACTGAGGCCAGGGAGGAGGGAATATGCTACCCCTGTGACCTGAGAAAAGTCAGTCTCTCTAGGCCTCAGTTTTCTGAATTGCCAAATGATGTGTGTGCGTTGTGTGTGTGTGTATGTGTGTGTGTGTGTGTGTGACTGGATGACTTTAAAAGGTGGCTTCCATAACGACAATGGTTAAATTAAAGAGTTTTAAGATACAGGTCAATTGGTTCCAAATTGTGGAGGGCCTTGAATGCCAAATTTAGAAGTTGATACTTGATTGAATAAGTAATGAGGAGGCACTGAGGCTCGTTTGAGTAGAAGAATGAGGTAATTGGAGAAGGCATTAGGAAGATGACTTGGGAAGTTTGCTTAAGACAGACAGAGTTGTGGATGCTTGGAAGGGGATTACAGCTTTCTTCCTGGTCTAGCCATGGGCACAGCCCACAGAAGGCATTTAAAGGAACTTTACAGAAGGACACTCTGAGAGCCATACTGAGGGTGTGCCAGCTAGGGTTTGTCCCAGGGAGCTAAAGAGGGATGGCAGCATGTGTGGTCCTGTGTGCCCCTCTCCCGCAGTCTCCCCTCCCACCAGTGTCCTGGAGATTCTGTCCCCCCCCCCTCCACAGGACAATATCAAGTCCACCCCAAATGATCAACCTTTAATGCCACTAACTCTGAAAGGTTTGTGGCATTTTCTTCCACACAAGCATTCATTCCCAGCTATGGCTCTGCACATCTAATGAAGGATCAGAAAATTCCTTGTCCGGCCCCATTTATTCTCTGGGCTTGTATACCTCAGCCTCAGAATGATCTGGAGTCAAATGCTGTCTCCGATACATGCTGGCTGTGTGACCCCAGGAAAAGCACTTAACCTCCAGGGGCCCCAGGTTTCTCTCTAAGGCAATTAGATTACATGGCACGTGTGATCTGCATT
>NW_027185588.1:4802976-4841996 GCF_028583685.1 Petaurus breviceps papuanus | reverse complement strand
CTAGAGAGTGTGTCTGTTCATGTGTGAAGGAGCAGGGTGAGGGTGCCTGAGTGAGAACTGCAGAGAGATGTCTGTGTGTCAGAGAGAGACAGAGAAAGAGAGGGAGAAAATGCCCAGTGCCCTGCCCATAAGTAGGTGCTTAACAAATGCTTATGGAGCAGAACTGAAAATGGAGGGGCAGAGCTGGAGAAAGAATCAGAGACAGACACAGAGAGACAGAGACCAAGATAGTCAGAAAGTGACAAAGATTGAAACAGAGATGGAGAAAGGGATAAAGATGGAGAGACAGGCAGAAACGGAGGCAGAAGCAGAGCTAGAGAGAGACAGAGACAGAGACAGAGACAGAGACACACAGAGAGAATGAATTCACATAGGAGAGAGTTCCAGGTTGTCTTCCTTCAGACTCTCCCTATTCTGTTCTCAATTAGTGAAGAGTTCCCTCAACGAGGCTCATGAATACTCTACCTGGGTGCTTTCCCCTAAGGCTGACCTTAGGTTTTGGGGTAGGGTTGGGAAGAAATGTACAAAGCTAACAAGGAAGACCAGTTTCAATACCCTTGGCTGCTGGCTATGCTCCTGGGGTTCACCAGGGCTGCTTTCGTGCCTCCTCTGGGGAGCAAGGCTGGGTCCACAGCTATGCACAAGAGGCTCTCAGCAAGGGTCATGCCCCCATAACTCCTGACCATCCTCCATCCCTCAACCCTGTATAGGTCACCACGAGCCTGCGGGAAACAAAAGGAAGATTACAAGGTCCAAAGATGAACCATCGGCTCTTAACTCTCCCACCTGGATCTGAGGAAAATTCATTAATGATGGACCACACTAAAGATGTAACACATTGTACCCAGATAATATCCCGGAGTAGACTGGAATAAACATGGACCTTGCCCATTCTGGATTGGCCAGAACATACTGACTCTGCCTGTTTCTTACCATTTGCCCTGGAGTGGCTGAATCCTCAGCAGGGCCTACAGGAACTGAGGAGAGAGAAGCCTAGGGTCTAGGGGTCATTAAACCTCCTCAGGGTCATCATTGCTCTCTGATATTGTGCCAGTCTCTCATCTGCTCCATCCCATTGCTAAAGGTGAGGAAGCCAAGCTTGGAGGATGAAGTTAAAGCCTGGTGCCCATATTGGTCCTGAACACAATGGCTAGGGCTAATCGACCAGATAAGCACCCCTGAAAGACCAATTGGCTTGTAATTATGCACCAGTGGAGGAGCCCGAAGACCCTGGATGCATTGGCGCCAGGACCCTTCCAATGTGTGATTCCCCAACCCCTGGCTTCATATCAAGCAACTCTGGTCTCCCTTTCCCACTCTGACCTCCTGCTAGGATATGAGCATCTGCCTATCCCTTTTTCCTAAGGGCTTTGTCTTGCCAGCTTCACATCACCCTTGCTCACACTCCTAGCTTCCCATTCCTCAGAAGCCTCCCATCTTGCCCCTTCCATCTATCCTCCAATAGATCCCCAACTGCTTTCTGTCTCACTCTGCTCTTTACTGTGACCAGCTCATCAGACTCCCACTGTGACCTCCAAACCAACTTCCCACCACCCTCCTGTTATGGCCTGTCCACCAGGCCTTCATGGCTATGTCCTTCTGTGACATTCTCCCTTCTGTGATCAGCCTCCTCCTCTGACCTTCCCCTAAGTCTCACATTCCCCTTTACCCTGGGCTACCTCATGCTCTGACCTCCTGCCTTCACCAAGGCTACCCATTTTCTAGCTTATTCACCAGGTCAGAAAAATGAGAGATATGGGCTATACAATTCAAGGAACAAAGATCCCTCTAGCCTGGCATTTTATTAGCCTGTGGGGAGACTCCCCATCACCACCTGCCTTCCTTGAACTGTCTTCTATGTTACCTGCTCCCTCAGGGCAGCTTCATGACCTCCCTAAGCCTTCAACTCTGTTCCAACTGATTGTATATTTCCTTTGTCATTTTTTTTAAAGCAATCAGGGTTAAGTAACTTGCTCAAAGTTACACGGCCAGTTATTTCTGGGTGGGTGCTAAGTGTCTGAGCCTGGATTTGATCCCCAGGTCATCCCGACAGTGGAGCCAGTGCTCTTACTTGCTGAGCCACCTGGCAGCCCCTTCCTTTGTCATTTTTGACCCTGGTAATCTTAGACTCTTCTACAGGGGGAGGGTACTTAGAGGTCATCTCTACTTTTATTGCTCATGATCATACATGTTGTAACTGTTCTAGGATTTGAACACAGATCCTATTATCCCAGGGCAGCTAGATGGTACAAGGGTGGTTAGAGCACACTAGGCCTGGAATCAGGAAGACCTGAGTTCAAATCTGGCCTCAGATACTTATTAGCAGTGTCAATTAACCCTGTTTGCCTCAGTTTCCTCAACTGTAAAATGAGGCGGAAAAAGATGGCAAGCCACTCCAGTATTTTTGCCAAGAAAACCCCAGATAGGGTCATGAAGTGAGTGACATGTCTGAAATGAATGATGCACTGGATCTATTACTCCCAGATCGAGTGCTCTTCCCAACATAACGCCCTCCACCTTAATTTCAGTGCAGGAATCCCCTCTTTCCGCTGCCTCCTTGATAGGGCCTCAGGAAGATTTTATTCATCAGGAGCTCCAAGGTGGCGAGTAGAACTGGAAGAACAGACTGACCGAGGCTTCCTCAATCCTGGAAGGAAAGAGAAGGAAAAAGGCCCAGGAAGACACCCAGAGCAATGGTGAGAGCAGTGCTATGGAGAGGGGACATGCTTGATTCCCGATTTGATCCTCTATCCCAAGGCTGAGGAAGGGTGGGATAGAGGCCTGCTTCCCAGTGTGTATCTTCTGAGGCCTGCTGGACAGACATTGCCCCTTCAGATTTGACTCCTTCCTGCTCAGGGACCTCATGATAAGGAATGACAAATTCAAGTGCACAAGCGAGAGTACTTAAGGTCAAGGTAGAGTTTGATGGTGCTCTTTTAATCTGGGATTGACATGGAGGGAATTAATCCTCTTAGATTCCATCGTTTCCTAGGCTGAGAGCTGGCTCCAGACCAGACACAGCTGCAGCGAGTGTCTGTCTTCCAATCCTAGTCTCCCCTGACTCCCATCCCCATTGGTCTATCACTGTCCTACCCACAGAGCCAGGAGAGGAGTAATGGGGGAGTGGTTTCCTCAGGCCACTTTCCAGTGGCAAAGTTGGGGTTAACTGATCAAGATTCTAAGATCTCCAAGGAATGCATTTAGTTCATTAAAAAAAAAAAACTCACAACTTTTTAACAAGCATTTAATTTTCTCTCCTTCCCCTCATACCCCCACTGAAAAACAAAACCAAAAAACCCTTGTAACAAATATGCAGACTCAAGCAACACAATTTCCCACCCTGACCAAATGTCTTGATGTGCATCTGTCTGCCACCTCTCTGGGGAAATGGAGAGCACACTTCATCACTGCACTGATCAGAGTTCTTAAAGTCGTTCCCAGATCTTTATCTTTACAATGTTGTTGTATAAAATATAAATACTTCTGGTTCCACTCACTTCCCTTGGATCTGTTCATATAAATCTTCTCAGGTTTCTCTGAACCTTTTTTCATTTCTTCCAGGGCAATCATAGTCCATGCCATTTATTGGGCTATAATTTGTTCGGAAGTTACTTTCATTCAGCCAGAATGGTAATTGTGCTACCCCCAATAACCCAGGGAACACATGACATACCATCAAGTTGTTGCCTGACTGTTATCCTTCTGTAGATAAGAGGTGCCTCAGGACAAGGTTTGCTATTCACCATCCAGACAGCCCTGAAGGGAATTTACTTTGTTCACCTGAATTCCCGGTTTTGGAGACTTTCAATAACAGAAAAATAACTCAGTGGTCAAGTTGAAAGGGGTAAAATCAGCTAGCAATTAGCATTGAAATAAAAATTTCATGCTGCAAGGATTGACATTTTGGTGGAAATCTTAGCACAGATTTTGTAATGTCTCTTCTTTGTGTTACAAAGCTTCCAGATTTGCAAACCCCAATTTGATTTCATAGGAATCCCTCCCAGTTCATAATTCCTACAGAATTTGTCCTAGATGTCAGAACTTCTACTTAATGCTCTGCTCACATACATAAATACATACACACACACACACACACAAGCAGAGGGAGATACCATTTAGAAAACCACAAACTCTCCAATATGTATGGTTAATACACTTCCAGGGTTGTGAGGAGAGGGCCTTCTAGAGTCTTAGCCCTTGATGCCTTTTATACCAATTTCTTTTTTTAAAGTAATATTTAATTTTTTCCCAATTACATGTAAAGACAATTTTTAACATTTTTTTTTAAATTTTGAGTTCCAAATTTTCTTCCTTCCTTCCTTGCCTCCCTCCTCCCGGAGACAGCAAGTAATTTGATGTAGGTTATACATATGCAGTCATGCAAAACATGTTTCCATATTTAGTCACATTGTAAAAGACGACACAGACCCAAAGGGGAAAAAAACACACAAAGAAATAAAGTGAAAATAGTGTGCTTTGAACTGCATTCAGGTTCCATCAATTTCTCTGAGTGTGGACAGCATTTTTCATCATGAGTCCTTTGGAATTATGGTGGATCACTGTTTTATAAAAATTTCTGTGACCACACAATGCCCATGAGCATTTATAGGTTTATAACAATAACAATGACAACATTTACATAGCACTTTGAGGTTTGCAAAATTACTTATTTAATCCTCATAACAATTCTATAATGTGGGTGCCATTAAAGACTTTTTACAGATGAGGAAACTGAGGCCTCAGAAAGAACTTAAGTAATTAACCCAACCAGTAAGTGTATGAGGCAATATTTGAATTCAGGTCTCCCTGGCTTCAAGCCCGCTGTACCACCTAGCTTCCATGGGTCTATAGATGGGAGCCCTCATAATGTTTCTCTTCTCTGGAAAATCCAGACTAAGTAGGAGCCTAGAATTCTAGGAATTGGAAGGGACCTTAGGAAGGGATCTATTAACCCCCTCAGATGAAAAAATATTGAGGCCCAAAGAGAGGAAGGGACCTGCCCTCAAGATCACACAGCTAGTTAAGTGTCAGAAACAGAATATGAAGCCAAGTTCTCGGCTTCTAAGTCAGTCCCACGCTCACATGGGAATTATAAAACTGAAAGGAACCTCAGAAAGCATCTAGTCCAACTTTTAAGCAAGGCAGAGATCTCTATCACTGCTGGGGAGGGGAGGATGTTCCAGCTGGCTCACTTATTCATTCAACAAACATTTGTTAAGCACTTGCTATGCATACAGTTCTATGTAGGATATGGTTGGGGGCAGAGAGAAGACAATATTTACTGGGGCTCTTCACCTTTTTATGGTATGGTTGCCTCTGGCAGTCTGGTGAAACCTGTGGACCCATCCCATAATAATGTTCTTAACTGCGTAAAATAAAATATGAGTTCAAAGAATTACCCAAAAAAAAAAGGATTACATAGGATTGCAAAAGAAGATGTCTTTTTTCCCATTCAAGATGATGGACCCTTGTGAATATCTATTCATGGGCCGATTGACCCCTGTAACTCCAATGGACCAGGTTACGAACCTCTGGGTAAGACATGACTCCAGTTCTCATGGACTATAGTCTAATCAATGGAATGAGACAGAGAGATATATTTCTACAGCTAAATAGCTGTACTTAGTTACAGATTCTGGCAAGGCAGAAAAAGGAGGGAAGGAGCAAGTTAGATGTTGTCTTTTGTTCCCTTCTCTCTCCTAGGAAGCTAGCTGGGCACAGAGATACGGGCATTAAGATGTCCAGAGGGTTCTTGTCACAAGATGTACTTAAGGGGGAGAATCTCTACACACCCATAAAGCTGGCAAACACCTAGACAAGGGGAGATGAGAAGCTGGAGTTATAGGAGGAGCATAACAAGAATTGGATTTGGAGTCAGAAAATGGGTTCAAATCTTGACTCTGATACTACCTAAGTGACCTTGGACAAGTAACTTACTCCAGTCCTCAGTTTCTTCATCTATTAAATGAGGGAGTTGAACTGGATGACCTCTAAAGCCCCTCCCAGCCCTAAACCTATGAAACCTCAAGAGACCATTTCCCAACCAAGCTAGGAAGAAAGGATGGAACCTCTCACCAACTAATTTGACCTTTCCCTAGCTAGTCCTTCTGCTTGTGGGTGTGCATTCCTAGACTCTCAGAGTAGGAAGGAAGCCCAGAAGCTGTCTAGATGGACCTTCTTCCAAGTGCATGAATCTCCTCTGTTGAAAGATTTTCTTTCTCTTGCGCTCTGCCCTTGGGATATCAGAGTTTGCTTAATGTAGCCTAAGACAGTCTTTGCTCTCTCGGAAGTCACATTACACTTGGGAAAATATGGTTGCACATACTTAGAAGGAATAGCAAGATCTCCAAGCCTCCTCCCTTCCAAGAACCAGCAGTAAAAAATGATTATAAAAATAGTGGAGGGTTTGTTCATTCTTTATCCATTCATTTGATAAATATCTATTAAGTCTTGCTGTGAGCAGTTCCCTGTCACCTCTACATGGTGAGATACAAAGTCAATAGTCAGTCCCTATAGTTGAGCAGGGAGACAAGACACATATAGAGACCCTAGGAACTGGAAGGGACCTCAGAGGTCATCTAATCCATCTTCCTCATCTTACAAATGAGTAGAGTGAAGCCCAGAGACCTGTCCAAAGTCTCACAGGTTGATAGTAGCGAAGGAATCAGAACTTGAACTCAGGTCCTCTGGCTACAAGCCCACAATTCCTTTTATTGCACTGCCTTCCTCTGACATTTTCTGGCTATGCAGACACTAACTTCTCACCTGATCCTCCCAAGAACCCCATGATATCATAGCAACAACAACAACAATAACAAGCCATTCATATGGTGCCTTTAAGTTCATGGCTTATTTTCCCCACAACAAGGGAGGTCATTCAAACGTTCACCATATCATGGATTCCTCCTGGCAGGACCATTTCTTATCACTGGAGCTGTCAAAGGTAGGTAGGTAGTAGTCATTAGGTCTGACAAGTCTTAGGAAGCTCTCTCACACATCCTAGTTGCATTCCAACACCCCTCTCTGTTGTTCATGTCAGGTTAACAGATGGTCACCTTAGTCATCAAATTAGTAGGATTTCATGAATCATCATTACACAGGCTGGATAGATTGTATGGGCAACACCCAAGATTGGGGTCTGCTTAAGTAGATCATGGATTTACAGATTACAATTTTTCTAAAGCCTTACTCATGGTCATAGTGAAGTGAGTTATTTCTCAACATAGTATCATAAGTCTGGATGAACTATTAGAGGGGAGCAAGAGTATATAGATCACTGGGGAAAAAGGAAGCCATAAAAAGGTTGGACTGTGTGACTCTAGCAACCCAGAGTGCTTTCTCTTTTATGAAAGTGCCCCATCCAGGGCAGTATCATAAGTCTGAAGGATTTCATTGGAATACCTAGAGGTAATAGGAGTCCCCAGAGGAGAGAATTACTTGATGCTTTGGCTAAATGGAAACCTGTCCCCTTGTTTTGGGGTAGAGTGGCTACACAGAGTGTCCTTATAAGTCTGGAAGGTTGTATGGGCTTCTGGAGAAGGCAAAAATCTAGAGAAGGGAAAATGGTAGGTGCCTTCATTGTTTATAGACTCAAATATGATTTCTTTGCAATTGCTTTGCAATTTAAATAATCGTCTCCTATATTCAAAATCATGGTAGCCTGAATGTTTACATTGAAGCTGAAAGCTCTTTTTCTTTATGGTGGAAGCTCAAATCCCTAAATTCCTGGGGGGGGGGAATAAAAAAATAAAAACTTCTAGGTGGTGGCATAACAAGCCAAATTCTAATGTTCTGTGAGGAACCCTGGGTTACAGCAAAAGTCCCCTCCCCCACCCCCATACAAGCTGTTGTATGAGAAGCCCTCACAATTGAACTCAGTCCATGTAAACCCAGAGCTAATTTTCTGCACATATACAAGACGTTAGGTTAGGCTTGAGGGCTTGCCCAGAACATTTAATTTGTGGGTATGAGTTTGATTTTGAAATTCAAAATTGTGCCATACAGATTATATTTGGAGTGCCTATCTAGGACCACTGTTTCTTGTTTGGGGATGTGTAATGTAATGCCAAAAGAAGGCAACTTCCCAGGTTCAAAATACCAGCATAGGTGCTCTCTATTTTATTCAGTGACAAACCAAGAACAGAGAAGATCAAAACATGACATCATTCAAAATACAGCATTTACTAAGTGTGATTAAATAATCTACAAGGACTAACCCACCCCAGGACCTTCCAATCATTCAATCAATTACAAAGTCTCTGTTCTAAATACTTCTCCACCCCTAGGCTATACCTTAATTAAGTCCACCACAAAGCCCCTCTTCTCAAATGGAGATTAGTTTCCAAACATAAGGTCAAAAGTTCCCCACCCCTGGATCACAATTGAATCTACCCCAGAGTTACATCAAGTTTAAACACAGCACTTAATACTCAAATGGAGGTCTTTTCTTCATCTTGACACGAGGCAAGTTCTCAGCAATCTTAGTTCCTGGGGAGACAAGGCTTAGCAAGGCCATAAGATACATTGCCAGTCCCTTCATGAATTTATCCTTTGTCTGTAGAACAGTCCTAGAACCCCTGAACACATTAGCAAAGCCCTCTCCCAGGATTTCTGTAAACATACAACAAGAAAATCCTTCTTCAGGGCTTCTGAACCAACAGAAAGGCTCCCAGACCCCTGCAACAACAGCACTGTCCTTCACCAGTAGACAGTATTCACTCTGTCTGCAGGACAGTCTCCAGACCCCTGCAACAACAGTACTGTCCCTCACCAGTGGACAGTATTCACTCTGTCTGCAGGACAGTCTCCAGACCCCTGCAACAACAGTACTGTCCCTCACCAGTGGACAGTATTCATTCTGTCTGCCGGACAGTCTCCAGACCCCTGCAACAACAGTACTGTCCCTCACCAGTGGACAGTATTCACTCTCTGTCTGCAGGACAGTCTCAGGGCTTCTTAGCGAACAGCCAGGTTCCAGGACTTCTTCAACAAAAGGACAGTCTTTCACCAGTGGACAAATCTGGCAAAATAACATCAAAACAGACAGACAAAGTACCAGCAAAACAGCCATGTCTCCTCAGTCCTTGGCAGCTCAGGGGGCAGGTCTCAAAAGTCCAGGGCAGTTCAAAGCGGCCACCAGCAATCTCTTAGTCTCCCTCTCTCCACGAGGTGCTGCTTCCAAAAAGATCTTCCGCCTCTCTCTAGTGTCTCTCCAAATCTACATCACCAGATCCTCCCAGTTCAGGACTTTCTTTTCACATCAACAAGCCCATCCCACAGGTGGGATTAACAAACTCTGGGCTTTAACACAATCAATTTGAAAACCAAGCCAATACAGGGGAATCCTTAATTGCCATTACTATCACAGGATGGGGCTTCCTTCACTCATATGTTGTTATTCAGTCTTTTTTCAGTTGTGTCCCACTCTTCATGAACCCATTTTGGGTTTTCTCCACAAAGATACTAGCATGATTTGCCATTTCCTTCTCCAGCTTGTTTTACAGAACAGGAAATTGAGGCAAACAGGATTAAGTGACTTGCCCAGGATCACACAGCTAGGAAGTGTCTGAGGCCAAATTTGAACTCAAGAGGATGTCTTCCTGACTCCAGGCCCCACATCCTATGTACTGTATCACCTAGCTTCATAGTGGCCAAATTTAGACAGACTCTTCTTATCAGCAAAGCAGGAACAAATACGTCCTCCAAAATAACTGTGGATGTGACTACCACTTATTTGGTAAAAGGCAGCTCCACTACCAAAACCCCTGATCTATTGGCTAAGAGTGACCTTATTTCCCAAATTCCAAACTGAGACATATGGTCATATAGCCAAAGGCTATTCCTTTTTCAAAGTCTTGTTATAAATGCTTGCTTAAAAAATTATTTAGTTTTTCTCTCCAATTATGCATAAAAAAATTTTTAACATTCACTTTTAAAATTTTGAGTTCCAAATTCTCTCCCTTCCTCCTCATCTCCCTCATTGAGAAGGCAAGCAGTTTGATATAGGTTATACATATATGTAGTCATGCAAAACATATTTCCATATTAGTGATATTGAAAAAAAAGCCATAGACCAAAAATAACCCCAAGAAAAATAAAGGAAGATAAAAAAATTATGCTTTGATCTGTATTCAGACTCCATCAGTTCTTTCTCTGGAGGAGGACAGCATTTTTTATCATAAGTCCTTTAAAGTTTCCTTGAATTATTTTATTGCTAAAAATAGCTAAGGCATTCACAGTTGATCAGCTCTGTAATATTACTGTTACTGTGTGCAATGTTTGCCTGGTTCTACTCGTTTCATTTTGAATCAGTTCATGAACATCTTTCCAGAGAGAAACGTCTTTTCTGAGAGCATCCTGCTCATCATTTCTTAAAGTACAATAGTATTCTATCACAATCATATACCACTCATTCAGCCATTCCCTATTTGATGAGTATTCCCTCAATTTCCCATTCTTTGCTACCCAAAAAGAGCTGCTATAATTATTTTTGTATAGGTCCTTTTCCTTTTTGTTTTTTACCTCTTTTGGGATACAGACATAAATGGTGCTGCTAGATCAAAGGGTATGTGTGAATAAATGCTCTTTTGTAGCACCATGTGGACATAGATTTAGAAGTGAAAGTGAACTCAGAGGTCATCTAATCCAACTACTTTATTTTACAAGAAACTAAAGCCCAAAGAATTTCCGTGAATCATCTGAGGCCACACACATAGGATAAGGACTTGGACCCAAGATCCCCCAACTCCAAATTCACTTGAGACTTCACAGAATGGATCAAAGCATGGTCACTGTAACTGTATGTCACCCTCCTGTCAATATCAACAGTTTAATTTAATTATAAGCACTTATTAAGCACTATGTATATGCATACATACACACATATATACATATACAAATACACATATACATATATGTCTAGCACTGTGCTAGATCTTGAGGGTAGAAAGACATAAAAAAAAGTTAGTCCTTGCCTTCAAGAATTTATATAGCCTACTGTTGGAATAGAATCTATATATGGATAAGTAAACACAAATTAATTAGAGGGGGGAGGGGAAGTAACAACTGGGAAGGGGTCAGGAAAGGCTTCCTGTAGAAGGCATTACTTAAACTAATTCCTAAATAATTAATATTTATATGAATTTATTATTTAATTAATTAATATTAATATTAATATTTAAGAAGAGGAGAGGAGGGAATGTATTCCAGGTATAGTCACAGAGGTGAAAGGGAGAATGCTTGGTTTGGAAATCACAGAATGTTAGAACTGGAAGGAAACATGGAAAAAGCCAGTGGAGAAGGAGTGCCTCCTGCCATTGAGACTTTCCATGAGACCCATTTCCTTAAGCTGTTATTGCGTGGTTCAGGTTCTGGTAAGATTTTTCTGTACCCCAGGTCATTTAGGACTATCCCTTCTATGGGGCAAAGGAGGAGGAGGAGAAAGGCCCTGTACTAGATCCTGAAGACAAAAAAGAAATGAGCCTCTAAATTTTTGTCCCTAATTTAAAAATTAGGAAGAAGAGGAGGAGGAAGAGGAAGATTTTCAGTTCTAAATCTAGGAGCCTATGACAATAATGATTCATTTTACACTTTACATACATGGTCTCATCTGATTTTTCAACCACCTCTTTCTAGGGAAGGTTTTTTCACACCTTTTTCACAGATGATGAAACTAAAACTTGAGAAAGTCAAATGGCCCTTCCTTCCCAAGTTACAGACCCCCAGAGGGCCAAGCTCACAGATGGAAGCAGCTATTTGTTTTGGCATTCTGGCAGAGCCTATGGACACATTCTCAGAATCAATTGAAGGAAAACCTAAATTTCTGTTAGAGGTTAGTGAAAATAAAAATGCCATTACAATCCCATACAAGTTTGCAGATCCCCTATAATCTACTTGTGAACCTTAAAGACCCCTGTTCTAAAGGCAGGACAGAATTGGTGCTTGGCAAGTAGAACTGACCATTATTCTCCTCTTCCCCTGGAGAAGTACAAACTGCCCTCCAGGTCTTTTATAAGGTCTTTGGTTTCTGGGATTGTCTGACTCTGACTTTGATCGAGTCTCAGTGGCTATATCTGATATTGTGACTTAGATTGCCCTCAAGGGCAATGTCCTATATTACCTCGAGAAGTATAAAAGGAAGTTCGAAGACCTGAGTTCAAATCCAGCCTCAGATACTTACTAGCTGGGTGACCCTGAGCAAGGCACTTAAAATCTCTGTTTGCCTCAGTTTCCTCAACTTTAAAATGGGGAGAATGATAGCACCTACCTCCCAGGGTTGTTGTGAGAATACAAGATAATATTTAGAAAGTATTTCTAAATGATCCCCTGTCCCACTGAGAGGTTTATAAATCACAATTACCTTTCCTTCCTGACATTTTAAATACTAGCACTTTGTTGGCAATGCTCTCATGAACCGATAGTGCCATGGCCCAGAGCTACATCTTGCAAACCAGACTCAATCTTGGCAGTCTCCCACACTTTACTTTTAAACTATGATCCCCCACACCACCCCACAAGGTTTCCCCCAGAGAACATCAGGATTTGACTTTCTTTTCCCCCTCATCTAGATCTTCCCTAGGGAAATAAAAATGCAGCTTTCTAGAAAAGGTTAAAGTCCTTTAACTACAAGCAAGCATTCAGGTTAAGAATGCATAGAGCATATGGCAGGCTTGTCTCACCCAAAAGCAAATCTTCCCCACCCCCCTCACCCCCAACATCAAGTCCATAAAGAGAAAAAATTATTCTCCTTCAGAGGAAAAGGAGCTAGAATTAAGAGAAGTTAGGGATGGCTTCCTGTAGGAGATGGAGTGTTAGCCGGGACTTAAAGGAAGCCGAAAAGGTCAGTGGGTGGAGTGGAGGAGGGAGAGCATGGGGGCCAGTGAGCTGAGAGATGGAATGTCTTCTTTATGGACAGCCCCAAGGCCAGTGTCACCAGATTGAAGGGAACAAGTTAAGAAGACTGTAAAGGTAGGAGGGCCTAGATCACCAAAGGCTTTGGACAACACAGAGGACATTTTGTATTAGCTCCTGAAGGCAATAGGGAGCCGCTGGGCTTGTTGAGCAGGGAGGTTCAGTGATCAGACTTGTGCTTTTAGGAAGATCACTCTAATGGCTGAATGGAAAAAGGGGAGGAGTGAGAAGAGACTTGAGGAAGGCAGACCCACCAGCAGCTATTGCAAGGATTCAGGCATGAGGTGATGAGGTCCTTGAACCAGGGTGATGTCAGAAGAGAGAAGGGGGTGTATTCGAGAGATGCTGCAAAGGTGAGATCAACAGGCCTTGACAACAGCTTGAATATGGGGGTGAGAGATAGTGAGGAGTCCAGGCCAACTTCTATTGGGAGCCTGAGGGCCTGGGATGGTGGTATTGCCCTCTTCAGTAATAGAGAAGTTGGGAGGGGAAAATTGCTTAGGGAGAAAAATGATGTTCTCAGTTTGGGACATGTTGAATTTAAGACATCCTATATTAATAGAAATATACTTCATGGAAACTTATCATCATCATGTCAACTAATATTTATAAAGCACTTTAAGGTTTGAACAAGTCCTCTACAAATCTTATTTCTAAGCTCACAACCACTCTGGGAGGTAGATACTAAAATTATCCCATTTTTCAGATGGGAAAACAGGCAGACAGAAGTTAAAGGACTTGCCCAGGGTTACACAGCTAGTAAGTGTCTGATGCATAGATATTACAGGTAGACCTGAAATGAGATATGTTACATTTTGCTTTAGCCATTTGCCCCATAAGATAATCATCTTAGTTATTTTTAAAAGATATGTGTGTGCTAAAATAATGATTTTGGAAGAGTCAGGGTAGAGTCAGAGACGTGAGCTCTGCACCAGTCACAGAGGCAGGGGCTGAACTTGGGGAGTTGGGGTGCAGGTAGGGGATCCAAGAGAGGGTCCCAGGAAATCCCATTTACTGCAGGACATTTTCTTATATTTCTCAGCCTATCAACAAGGCCTGAGCTGGGTCCTTAGGGCTTCCCAAACTTCCTAGGTGGGACTGTCAGTTTCCTTGAATGCAGGAGAGAGAGACGCTTTTCCCCAAAGGGATTTAGCAAAGTGTAACTTTTCCCAATTAGGGATAGTTAATGTGATTTGAACAAATTGCTGCTCCAGGGAGAACAGCAGCTTCCAGGGCTTGTTAAAAGGCCTCCCAGCAGCAGCTCAAACCCAGCTCTAATTGGGCTCTCACAGAACAGTTGGTGTGCCCTCAGAGACCTGGGATCCAGCAGGGGGGATTTACCAAGTTCATCTCTTGTCAGATGCTTCTAGAAATAACACCACCACCATCACATTCCCAATAATAACAGATATTTGTCCGGCATTGTCAGGGTTTCAAAGGGCATTCTATACCTTATCTCATTTAGTCTTCACAACAGATATGTGTGGTGGGTACTAGAGCTATCATTAATTCCCCTGGAGTATAATGAGAGACTGGTCAATGACAGAGCACATTTCTGATGCTCTTTTGTGATGATGGGTAATAGAGAGGCCCTGTCCTGGTCCCAAGCATGCTCAGGTGTTCTGGAGCTGTTTCCTCTCTGCTTATCACATGGTTAAGAAAAGTTGTTGGGTTTTTTTAATTGACTACTGAACCCGATCTGAGGCTATATATAAAAGCCACCAGTAGAAGAATTTGACCTTTCTCTCTCTTCATGGTAACATTTAATAAAGAAAAAAGAAATGGTTTAAACCTCCAAATAGGGGGAGAAAGATAGTAGCAGAAGCTACAGCGGCCTGCTACTGCTACCAACTATCTCCTACTCCATCTACCACATGGCCAGGAAAATGTGATGTCACTGTTTCTGTCTCTGTTGTAATTAGTCTTCCCTCATGCCAGATGAGTGTTAGAGATGTGACCTTATTTTGGCTGCTGTAGTCACCCTAACTCTAACTCACAAGGTCTAACTATGATATACATTCATCTAAGACCAGAAAAAAACACGCAGCAGAAATAGAGGATAAATATGCCATGTGTTCACAGCCTCATGGTGACCAGGTTGGGGAGACGTTCTCCTGCCTGGAGGCTTATAGCATTTCTTGTTGTCCTCCAAATGCTGCCAAAGAGAAGAGTCTCTGTCTCTCTGGGCCTTTTATACACACATTCGAGTCTATCTCAGAAGACAATTAGAAGGCTGTTCACCACCACATTATAAATGGACAGGAGAAACAGTGACAGAATTTCTGTATGTGCTCTGTAGCAAAGGTTAGGCCCTTTTATTTCATCATCATGCATTTTCAGAAATAGACTCACCAAGCCTCAAGTGGACATGAGGCTGGCAGCACATATTTCAAATGAGACTAAAGATTACATCCTTGGAGACTTCCAAGATGATGGAATGGAGAAAACACTTGGATGAGTTCTCCCAACATTCACTTCCAAACAACTTTAATGTCTCAGATCGAATTCTGGAGTGGCAGAGCCAACAAAATGTCAGAGTGAGATGTTCTTCCAGCCTAAGACAATGTAGGAGGCTGGAAAGAGAGATCTGTGAGATGGAGGTGGAAGCTGGCCCAAAGCCCATGTGGATGAAACAGCAGTGGTAAGACCAGGTGGTAGTGACAGAAGCAGCAGAACTTCAAGAACTCTCAGTCCAGAGACACTAAGGGGGTTAGAGATTACAGGGGACTCTTTGCTGGCACCGGGTGGAGCTGGTACTGATTGTCAACTCTCTTGCCCATATATCTGGGTCACAGTACTAGGGCAGAGAAGCCCTGAGGGTTGGTCACAAGGGAGCAGGGTCCCTGGTTGCAATTCCAAGGCAAAGAGAATGCTAGCATTCGCAGCTACAGGGGACCAGGGGTCCTTCCTGGCTAAAGACCAGATGGCAGACCAAGGAGAGCAGGGACCATACCTCTCCCAGGCTCACACCACCTTGGAAGCACCAAAAACTTGCAAACCCCAGAACTAGCTCTGAAGAGAGGAGCATACAAAAGCCTGAAGCTCAGCCCAGTGCCTCCCCACCCTGAGGTGAGCAGAAACTAGCTTTCACATTAAGCTGAACATGTGTGGACTCTGAACAAGCTTCCACCCCCATGTTATGAACTTCTCCTGCTGACCTCCTAAGTTTTCTTACACCAGAAAAAAAATATCTTATGCTGACCTATTATTAGCTCTGCTGCTCCAAAATTTTATTCAAGGTGTTATTTTAAAGTTGTTTGGAGGGGAATGTTGAGAGTTCAAGTGGGTTGCCTCTAATTTGCCTTCTTAGCTCCTAGGATACACATCGTTAACAATCATAACTGTGAATGTGAATGGATTCAGCAATAAAATGAAAGAGGACAACAGAATGGATTAGAAACCAGAATCCAACAATATGTTGCTTCAAGAAACAGACTTGAAATGGAAAGATACGTTCAGAGCTAAAATAAGAAGCGAGAGCAGAATCTATTATTCTTCTGCTGAAGTAATGGTTAGGTAACAATCATGATCTCAGACAAAGTGAAAGCAAAAATAGACCTAATTAAAAGGGATAAACAGGGAAACTAACATTTGCTGAAAGATACCACAGAAAATGAATGAATATCAATACTAAACATATATGCACCAAATGGCATAACATATAAATTTTTAAAGGAAAAATGAAATGAAATTAGAGAGAAGTAGAGAGTAAAATTATAATAGTGGGAGATCTTAATTTGTTCCCTCTCAGACCTCCATGAATCAAACCAAAAAAAAAAAAAACAAACAAAAAAAGAAATGAAAGACCTAATCAGGATTTTGGAAAAGTTTGATATGATGGATTTCTAGAGACTATTTAATGAGAATTGAAAGGAATACACCTATCTCAGTTGGGCAAGATATGTTCACAAAAATTAACCATGCAGTAAAGAATAAAAACCTCACAAACAAATGCAGAAAAATCACATGCATCTTTTACTGACAACGATGCAATCAACAAAGATGCAGGATACAAAATAAACTCATGTAAATCATCAGTTTGTTACTTTTTCTCTCTCCATGATTCCAAATTTATATCTAGGATAAATGGACCAATCTGCCACTCCACCAATAGCGCACTGGGATGTCTATCTTCCCACTTTTTCCAACATTGACTATTCCCCTTTTTTGTCATCTCTGCCAATTGGTATTATGTAAAGTGAAACCTGAGAGTTGTTTTCATTTAAATTTTTCTCACAACTAGTGTCTTAAGAGCTTGTTTTTTATGGGGTAATTTATAGTTGGCATAGTTCTTTTGAAAACTGTTTTTCTATACTTCAAGCAACTTACAGATAATTATTATCCCCATTTTCCAGATGATCTGCTTGGGTTCAGAGAAAAATGTCTTGCCCATGGTCACAGAAGGACAGAGCATCTAAGGTACATTTCTTTGATCTTATGTCAAGTCTAACACTTTTCACTACACCAAACTGCCTCTAATTTTTAAAAATAGTCATTTATTTGGAAATTTATCAAGGCAAAATTTTACCATGTTTCCCTTCATCCATGTGCCTATCAGCTCCCTTACAGGTTCTTAGAGATTAGTCAAGTATGATTTCTTCCCTCCTTCGCTTCACTAGGTAGTGTTTGCTTTCGTGTTGAAAAATCAGAATTAGAATGCATGTCATTTCTCCTTGCTCTCTGTTCACTTTAAGCCTTATTTTTCTAGAATTCCTGACTTCCTTACCCTTACTCTCCTGTTGCACACAAAATATAGGCCTCTTTTCAGCTCTAGAGCATTAAAATTCTATTATTTTCTGTGTCAATTTGTTCCTGATATCTAGAGGTGCTAGGCTCAGTCTAACGATGTTGGAATTCTGGGCTCAAAGCTAGGCCTCAGGATCTGTTTACTAATTGAGATACTTCCTCTCAAGAGACCACAGATCAAGAAATCCAGAGGGCATTGAAATATTCTTAGGAAGTCTCTCTGGAATTAAGGTCACCCTAACCTTTGTCCCCCATGAGAGGAGGATACAAAGTCTGTGCTTGTGCTGGGCTTTAAGGTAAGAACACCTTAGTAGCTTTCTTTGCTCTGCTGGAGAGAAAGTTAATTGGGGCTAAGACTGGAAACTCTTGAGGCTAAATTGTCTGAGCCAGCCCTTGAAGACAGGATATTGGGGTCAAGGTACAGTGTGTCCAACTGTGGCTGACAAGAACAACGTGAACAGGTTGGGCACCAATAGCCCATTTGAACATTTGGAGTGGAGATGTCTCTAAATTTGGGCATCTCATGTTTATTTTGAGCTACTTCAATTCTGCTTTGCTCATAGAGCACAGCACCTTCCTTGAGCAGGGCATGCCATGCCTGGGTGGTCCTGTGCCAGTGTTTCCCATGTCTCATAAGCAATTCCAAAGTTCCTCAGAGAGATCTTAAGAGTATCCATGTATTGCTTCTTCTGGCCTCCATGTGAGCATTTTCCTCTTGTGAGTTCTCCCTAAAATTGTCTTTTAGTCAAATGTATGTTTGGCATTCGAACAATGTGGCCAGCCCATCCATCAGTTGCACTCTTTGAAATAGTTTGAATGTTTGGCAGTTCAGCTCAAGAAAGACCTCAGTGTCTGGTACCTTATCTCACCAGGTGATTTTCAGAATATTCCTAAGACAACTCAAATGGAAGCAATTCAGCTTTCTGGCATGGCAGTGGTAGACTGTCCAGGTTTCACAGGCATGCAACTACCGTGTTTCCCCGATAATAAGACTTATCTCGAAAATAAGCCCTCCCCTTACTGTGTAAGATTCCTCTAAAATAAGCCCTCCCCCGAAAATAAGCCCTATTGAGATTGCTACTGTGCTGAAGGTGATCCCCTGCGCTACACGCTACATTACAGTACCCTCTGTATGCACCATCTCCCCCCCCCCGTGAAACGCACGCCTCGCTCCGAGCTGCATCCAATCAGAGCTGCAGCAGTGAGCACGTCATCCTGTTCTTCCCAAGTGATTTGCTTATTGAATAAAGGTACATTTTTTTGTTCACATTTACTTGTTTATTAAAATTGCTGTCAATGTTCATTAAAATAAGCCCTCCCCTGAAAATAAGCCTTCTGGTGTTTTTCTGTCCAAAAAAAAATAATAAGACAGTGTCTTATTATCGGGGAAACACGGTATGAGGTCATTGCAGCAGCTCTGTAGACCTTTGGTAGACAGTCTAATCCAATCTCCTCTCCCACACTTTCCTTCAGAGCCTGGGTTTGCTCTGGCACTGCCTGTGTTAATCTCTTCATCTATGAGAACATCCCTGGAAAGTATACCGCCAAGGTAAGGAACTTATCCACAGCCGTCAAAACTCCATTTGTTGTAACTGATGGTTCCACATATGGATGGTGGGGTACTGACTGATGGAGCACCTGTGTTTTATTGGTGTTAATTGTTAGGCCAAAATTAGCACAAGCAGCAGAAAATCAATCCATAGTTTGTTGCATCTCAGCCTCTGAGGCTGCACTGAGTGCACAATCATCTGTCTGTGGGGTAGGGGTGGGGGAGTCACACACCAATTCTGCCTCCCCTTGCCTTGTAGCCTTTTCAAATTAAATGATTTACCATCAGTGTGGTAGCTGACCTTAACGCCATCTTCATTCATGTTGAAGGTGTTTGACAACATTGCTGAAAACACCACACTAAACAGCATGAGAGCAAGGCCACACCCTGCCTCCACTGGAGACTGGAAAGGTGCTAGAAAACCTTCCATTATCCAGAACCCATGCAAGCATGGTCAGGAACTGATGTACAATGCTGATGAACTTCTTTGGGCAACCAGATTTTGTCATGGTTCTCCACAAGCCCTCATGACTAATAGTATCAAAGACCTTGGTCAGATCTACAAACATTGTGTACAGACCCCTCTGTTCTGCTCCTGGCACTTATTTTGGAACTGTCAGGCAGCAAACACCATCTTGATCTTCCTTGGCCCTTCCTGAAGCCACACTGGTTGGAAGTGTGGAAGATGGCCATCTTCCAAGTGAAGGATCAGCTTATTCGGGAGGACTTTGGCAAGAATCTTGCTGGCAATGACTAAAAGAAAGACCCCCACCCCTGCTGTGAGTGTCACAAGACAGCTTATTTCCTTTTTTATTATGGAGATGGACAATGGAGGCATCCTGGAACTCCTGGAGGATGACCCTCTCTCGCCATATGACCTGGAAAATTTCAGTCAGCTTTTGTAAGAACAGTGGACCCCCCTGCCTTGTAAATCTCATCTGGAATAGAATCAACATCAGGTTCTTTGCCACAGGAGAGGAGCCTAATGGCATTTGAAAACCTCTTCTTCAAGGCCACTGTTAGTTATCAATTAATCTCACTGATGTGGGAAAGGAGGTTGTTGTTCAGTCACATCTATCATGTCTGACTCTGTCTCTGTGTTTGGGGTTTTCTTAGCAGAGCTATGGGAATGGTTTGCCATTTCTTTCTCCAGTTCATTTTACAGATAAGGAAATAAGGAAAACAGGGTTAAGTGACTTGCCTAGGGTAACATGTCTAGTAAGTGTCTAAGGGCTGGATTTGAACTCATGAAGATGTCTTCCTGATTCCGTGCCCAGTGCTCTATCCATGTACCACCGAGCCACTCCAGGAGAGGAGAGTGAGAATAATTGAAAATGTCAAGTAATCTAAATGGAAAATCTAGGAGTTAGGGCAAGAAAAGACCTTTTAGTCAAGTGTTTCAGGCAAGAAAAGACCTATCTAATCCAACTCCCTCTTTTTTACCAAGAAGAAAACAAGCCAAGAGTGTTATATTATTGCCCAAGGGGACAGAGGCAAATAACTACAGCAAAGATCTGAATCCAGGTCTTCTCAAAGTTTTGTTCTTTCTGTTGTTCTCAGCTTCCTCCTTTCTATTTGACTTTGGAAGATGTGTCATGTTTGGGTTCAAGCCAAGTCAAACCAACCAATATTCATTTATGATTTTCCAGACAGTGAATCTGGGTGGGATTTTATGTTATTTTAGGGTTTTTTTATTCGCTATTTATTTATTTTAGCATTCTATAAAAAAAATTGAGTTCTGAATTCTCTTCCTCCCTCTCACCCTTCCCCAGCTCATCTAGAAGACAAGAAAAGTGATATTCGTTATATACATGAAATGATGCGAAACAAATTTCCATATTAAGCTGTTGCAAAAAAAAACAAGAAAAATAAAATGAAAAACTATACTTCAATGTACTCAGTTTTTTTTCTCTGAAAGTGGACAACATTTTTCATTATGAATCTTTTGTAACTGTTGTGGATCATTGTATTGATCAGAGTAGCTAAGTCTTTCACAGTTGATTATCATTGTAATATTACTGTTACTGTGTACAACATTCTCCTGACTGTTCACTTCACTATGTATGAGTTTATATAAGACATTCCAGGTTTTCCTGAAACCATCTTGCTTGTCATTTCTTAGAACCCAATAGTATTTCATCATAACCGTATGCCACAATTTTTCAAGTCATTCCAAAATTAATGGGCTTTCCCTCAGTTTCCAATTCTTTTCCACCATACACCCCCCCCCACACACACACCATACAGATCTTCTATGAATATTTTTGTTCAGATGGGTTCTTTTCCTTCTTTTTTGATTTCTGGGGTATAGACCTAGTTGCATTATTGCTGAGTCAAAAGGTATGCACAGTTTTAGAGCCCTTTGGGCATAGTTCCAAATTGTTTTCCAAAATGGTTAGATCAGTTCACAACTCCACTAACACTAAATTAGTGTCCCAATTTTCCCACATCCTCCCCCAACATTTGTCATTTTCCTTTTGACCAATCTGATAGATGTAAGGTGGTATTTCAAAGTTTTAGTTTCTATAATTATTAGTAATTTGGAGCATTTTTTCAAATGACTATAGATAGTTTTGATTTCTTTCTCTGAAAACTGTTCATATCCTTTGACCATTGTTCAATTGGAGAATGACACATATTATTATAAATTTGACTCAATTCTCCACGTATTTTAGAAATGAGACCTTTATCAGAAAACTTTTGTAAAATCCCCCCCTTCCAGATTTCTTTCTAATCTTGATTGCAATAGCTTTGTTTGTACAAAACCTTTGTAATTTAGTGTCATCAATATTATCCATTTTACCTTCCTTAATACTCTCTTTCTCTGGTCATAAATTCTTCCCTTATCCATAGATCTTATGGGTGAAATTTTCTATGCTCTTCTAATTTACCTATGATATTATCCTTTATGTCTAAATTGTGACCTTATCTTGTTATCTGGTGTGAGATGTTGGTCTATCTATACATAACTTCTCCCAAACTGCTTTTCAGTTTTCCCTGTAATTTTTGTCAGATAGTGAGTTCTTGTCTCAAAAGCTTGGATCTTCAAGTTTATCAAATACTAGATTACTATGGTCATTTACTTGTGTGTGTTGTTTACTTATTCTACTCCATTGACCCACTACTCTATTTCTTAGGAGTACCAGATTGTTTTGATGATTACCATTTGGTAATACAGTTTGAGATCTGGAACTGCTAGGCTGCCTTCCTTTACATTTTTTCCCATTGATTTCCTTCATATTCTTGACCTTTTGTTCTTCTAGATGAATTTTTCTATCATTTTTTCTAACTCTATAAATCTCCCCCATCTCCCTTCTTCCCTCCTCACTCATCCCCATTGAGAAGACAAGCAATTCAATATAGGCTATACAGTTGTAGTTATGCAGAACATTTTCATAGTAGTCATATTGTAAAAGACTAACTATATTTCTCTCCATCCTATCCTGCCCCCATTCATTCTATTTTCTCCTTTGACCCTGTCCTTTTCCCAAAGTGTTTGCTTCTGACTATCCTCACCCCCAATCTGCCCTCCCTTTTATCATTCCCCCTCTTATCCCCTTCCCTCACTTTCCTGTAGGGCAAGATACCCAAATGAGTGTGTATGTTGTTCCCTCTTTAAGCCAAATCCAATGAGAGTAAGGTTGACTCATGCCCTTTCACTTCCCTGCTCTTCTCCATTGTAACAGTTTTCTATTGCCTCTTTTATGTGAGATAATTTACCCTATTCTATTCCTCCCTTTCTTCTTATCCCAATATATTCCTCTCTCACCTCTTAATTTTATTTTTTAGATACCATCCCTTCATATTCAACTCAGACTGTGCCCTCTGTCTATATATACATATACACACATATATACATACACACACATATTTTGTTCAACAATCCTAATACTGAGAAAAGTCTCATGAGTTACAAAAGTCTCATAAGTTACAAATATCATCTTCCATGCAGGAATGTAAACAGTTCAGCTTTGATAGGTTCCTTATGATTTCTCTTTCCTGTTTACCCTTTCATGCTTGTCTTGATTCTTGTATTTGAAAGTCAGATTTTCTGTTCAGCTCCATTCTTTTCATCAAGAATGCTTGAAAGCATTAATTGAATGTCCATATTTTCCCCTGAAGTAATATACTCAGTTTTACTGGGCAGGTGATTCTTGGCTTTAATCCTAGGTCCTTTGATCTCTAGAATATAATCCTAGCTCCTTTGATCTCTACAATATCATATGCCAAGCCCTTTGATCCTTTAATGTAGCAGCTGCTAGATCTTGTGTTATCCTGATTGTGTTTCCACAATACTCATATTGTTTCTTTCTGACTGCTTGCAATATTTTCTCCTTAACTTGGGAACTCTGAAATTTGGCTGTATTATTCTTAGAAGTTTTCTTTTGGGGACCTTTTTCCAGAGGCAATTGGGAGATTCTTTCAATTTCTATTTTACCCTCTGGTTCTAGAATATCAAGGCAGTTTTCCTTGATAATTTCTTGAAAGATGATATCTAGACTCTTTTTTTGATCATGGCTTTCAGATAGTCTAATAATTTTTAAATGAGCTCTCCTGGATCCATTTGCAAGGTCAGTTGTTTTGCCAATGAGATATTTCACATTGTATTCTATTTTTTCATTCTTTTTTTATCTGTTTTATAATATCTTTATTTCTCATAAAGTCATTATCTTCCATTTGCTCCAATCTAATTTTGAAGGAATTATTTTCTTCAGTGAGCTTTTGGACCTCCTTTTACATTTGGCCAATTCTGCTTTTAAAGGCATTGTTGGTCCTCATTGGCTTTTTGGACCTCTTTTACCATTTGAGTTAGTCCATTTTTTAAGGTGTTATTTTCTTCAGTATTCTTTTGGGTCTCCATTAGCAAGTTGTTGACTTGTTTTTCATGATTATGTTGCATCACTCTAATTTCTCTTCCCAACTTTTTCTCTACTTCTCTTAACTTGATTTTCAAAATTCTTTTTGAGTTCCTTCCTCCATGGCCAACCGTCCAACCATTACATCTATACCTACCTAGTCAGTTACCAGAGAAGGAAGCATCAACATCTGGGTTTTTCAAAGCCAGGAGGCTCTCAACGGCTGCGCAGAGTCTCATCACAACATTTCTCAAAGTGAGCCCCAAAGCAAAGCCTCACATCAGCCTTCACCTGGCTTAGAGAATGTAACAACCCTCTTGACTCACTGCCCAATCACAAAGTATCTCCTGAAAAACAAGCCTCCCACCACAGGCTCCAGGTGCACTTAAGGCTATCAAAGGGCCTAGGGACAGGGAAGATCTTATATATAGTCTGATTTTTTTTCCCTCTGTTTGTTCATTTCCCTAACCAATTACTTAACTTTTGAGCTCTTTGCCCAGGTAGGACTCTGCTTCCAGAGTGGAGAGTGCTCTGTCCCAAATTTCTGGAGTTGTGTGCAGCTGTTGTCAGAGCTACTTATAGGGACCTGCCTCAGAACTGTGAGAAGAACTCCATCTTCACAGCCACCACAAGCTCTGCTTCACCAGCTCTCCTCCTCAACCCAGGACCACCAGTCAAGACTGAGACCCAGATCCAAGCAGGGCCAAGCCAGAGAATCCTGCCTCAGCATCAGCATACAGATTTCTACAATTTCCCTCTGATCAATAACTTGATGCCCCCACTATCTGTGGGCCTGGAGCTCTGGAAGCAGTCACTACTGCTGGTGCTGTCACTGCTGTGACCCTGGGGGGCTGAGGACAGACTTTGCTCTTCTTTTACCCACGTCCAACAGAGTTTCCCCACTGACTTTTACTTTGTCTTTGGTGTTTGTGGGTTGAGAAGTCTGCCAGTGATTCAGTCCCTTGAGGTCTGCTCCAGCCCAATCTGTGCCGGTGCAGCCCTCATGGAATTATGAGTGAGTGCAGTGATGTGCAGCCCGCACTCTGCTCCCAGCCCAGTGTGATAGACCCTTCCTGTCGGCTTACCAGGCTATCTTCAGCTGGAGATGGGTTTCACTCTGTCATTTTGTGAGTTCTGCAGCTCTAAAATTTATTTAGAGTCATTTTTTATAGGTATTGGAGGTGATTGGGGGACAAGTTCAAGCAAGTTTCTGCTTTTACTCTGCCATCTTGGCTCTGCCCTCCACCATCATATATTCTGCAAGGAAAGATACTGGTTTTTCTACATTGCTTATTCGAATTCCTTCAATAACATTTTCTTATCTTATTGCTATACCAAGCATTGATAGTAAAATAATGCATAATAGTGATGATAATGGGCATCCTTACTTTATCATAATCTTATAGGGAAAGCATCTAGCTTATCCCCATTAAGGATAATGCTTGTTCTTGGTTTTAGATAGATACTAATTATCATTTTAAGGAAAGTTCCCTTTATTCTTATATTTTCAAGTGTTTTTAATAGGGATAAGTTTATTTTGTCAAAAGCTTTTTCTGCATCTATTGAGAAAATTATATATTTTTTGTTGTTTTCATTTTGAGGTAGTCAATTATGCTGGTAGTTTCTCTAATATTGAACCTATATTCCTGGTATAAATCCCACCTGGTCATAGTTTATAATCTTTGTGATATATTGCTATAATTTCCTTATAAGTATTTTTATTTAAAATTTTTGCATCGATATTCATTAGGGAAATTAATCAGCAGTTTTCTTTCTCTATTTTTGCTCTTCCTGGTTTAGGTAGTAGCACCATATTTGTGTCATTAAAGGAATTTGGTAGGACTTCTTTATTTTTTTTTTCCAAATAGTTTATATAGTATTGGTATTAATTGTTCTTTAAATGTTTGTTAGAAGTAATTTGTGATCACCATCTGGTGTTTTTTCCCCCTTAGGGAGCTCATTGATGACTTCTTCAATCTCTTTTTCTAAGACAGTGTTATTTAAGTATCTATCCCTCTTTCGTTTATCTGGACAATTTATGCTTTTGTAATATTTATCCATTTTGCTTAGATTGTCACATTTATTGGGCAATAATAATTGAGCAAAATGGCTCCTAAAAATTACTTTAATTTCGTCTTCGTGGTGGTGCATTCAACCTTTTCATTTTTGATACCAGTTTTCTTCTTTGTTTTTTTTAAATCAAATTAACCAATTGTTTATCTATTTAATTTTATTTTTCTTAAATCCATCTCCTAGTTTTATTTTTTAGTTCAGTGTTGTTGTTTTTTACTTTCAATTTTATTTATCTCTCCTTTGATGTTTAGTATTTACATTTTGGTGTTTAATTGGGGATTTTTAATTTGTCCTTTTCCTAGTTTGTTTAAATTGCATGCCCAATTCATTGATCTGCTCTTTCTCCATTTTATTGATTATGCATTTAGAGATAGAAAATTTCTCTTAAGTATGACTTTGGCTGCATCCTGAAAATTGTTCTTTGACTCACTCATTCTTTAGGATTAGATTGTTTAGCTTCTAATTAATTTTTAATCTGTGCTCCCATGGCCCTTGATTGAATGTAAATTTTTATTGCATTGTGGTCTGAAAAGGATGCATTTGATATCTCTTCTTTTCTGCACTTGATTGTGAGGTTTGTATGTCCTAATTTTTGTGAAAGTGTCATCTACAGCTGAAAAAAGTTATGTTTCTTTCTACTTCCATTCATTTTTCTCCAAAGGTCTATCATATCTAACTTTTCTAAAATTCTATTCACCTCCTTCTTTCTTATTTATCTTATAGTTAGATTTATCTAGTTCTGAGAGGGGAAAGTTGAGGTTCCCCACTAGCATAATTTTGCTGTCTATTTCTTCCTGTAACTCATTTATCTTTTCCTTTAAGAATCTGGATGCTATGTCATATGGTGCACACCGTATATGTTTAGCACTCATTTTATTTCACTGTCTGTGGTACTTTTTAGCAAATATAGTTTCCCTGTTTATCTCTTTTAATTAAATTTATTTTTGCTTTTGCTGTGTTTAAAATCATGACTGCTATCTCTTCCTTTTTTACCTCAGCTGAAACATAATAGATACTGTTCTAGCCCCTTATTTTTTACTCTGTATGTGTCTCTTTCAAATGAGTTTCTTGTAAACAACATATTGTTGGATTGTTACCCATTTTGCTGTTTCCATTTTATTCATGAGTTCATCACATTCACAGTTGTGAATATTTGTTTTTCCCTCCATCCTATTTCCCCCCTGGTTTTCTCTCTCTCTCTCTTTTTACCCTCTCCCTCTTCAAAAGTCTATTGTGCTTCTAACCACTGCCTTCCTTAATCTACTCTCCCTTCTATCAGCCCCCTACCTCTTCTTCTCCCCCCCCCCCCACCAACTTCCCTGTTGGGTAAGACAGATTTCTATACCCAACTGAGTGTATATGTTATTTCCTCTTTAAACCAATTCCAATGAGAGTGAGGTTCATATGTTGTCCATGAGGGGTGCACGCTTCTTTTATGTGAGATATCCCCTTCCTCATTCTTCCTCTTCCTTCCCCTTTCTCCCAGAGCATCCCTCTTTCTCACACTTGTGCCCTCTGTCTATGAATATTACTTCTAATTGCCTTAATAATGATAAAGTTCTGGAGCAGCTAGGCAGTGCTGTGAATGGAGCACCAGCCCTGGAGTCAGGAGGACCTGAGTCCAAATCTGGCTTCAGACACATGATCATACTTACTAGCTGGGTGACCTTGGGCAAGTCACTTACCACAAATTGCCTTGCTTCCTCCCTCCAAAAAAAATTATAAAGTTCTTCCAACACATATCATCTTTCCATATAGGAATGTAAATAGTTTAAACTTATTGGCTCCCCTGTTATTTCTCTTTCATATTTACCCCTTTATGCTTCTCTTAAGTTCTGTATTTGAACATTAAATTTTCTGTTTAGCTGTGGTCTTTTCATCAGGAATGCTTGAAAGTCCTGTTTTGTTGAATGTTCATCCCCCTCCCCCTCCAGAAGGATTATACTCAGTTTTGCTGGATAGATGATTCTTGGTTGTTATGCTAGCTCCTTTGCCTTCTGGAATATCATATTTCAAGCCCTCCATTCCTTTAATATAGAAGCTGCTAAATATTGTGTGATCTTGACCGTGGCTCTGTGATATGTGAATGGTTTCCTTCTACTTACTTGTAATATTTTCTTCTTGACCTAGGATCTCTCCTTGACCTGGAATTTGGCTATAGTATTCTTGGGAGTTTTCATTTTGGGATCTCTTTCAGGAGGTGATCAGTGTATTCTTTCCATTTCCATTTTAACCTCTGGATAACAGAGCAGTTTTCCTTGATAATTTCTTTTTTTTTAAGCAATTGGGGTTAAGTAACTTGATCAATGTTACACAGCCAGTTATTTCTGGGTGTGGTGCTAAGTATCAGAGCCCAGATTCGATCCCAGGTCATCCCGACTCTGGGGCCGATGCTCTTACTTGCTGTGCTACCTGGCTTCCCCTCCTTGATAATTTCTTGAAATATGATGTCTAGGATCTTTTTTAATCATGGCTTTCAGGTAGTCCAATACTTCTTAAATTCTCTCTCCTCAATATATTTTCCAAGTCAGTTGTTTTTCTGATGATATATTCAACATTTTCTTCTATTTTTTTCATTCTTTTGACTTTTTTTTTTATGTCCCATGGAATCATTGTCTTCCACTTGCCCAATTCTAATTTTTAAGTAATTATTTTCTTCAGTAACTTTTGTACCTCTTTTTCCATTTGGTAAATTCTGCTTTTTTAAGGATTTCTTTTCAGTGAATTTTTGTGCCTCTTTTATCATTTGATCAATTCTATTTTTAAATATTATTTTCTTTACTATTTTTGTGTCTCTCTTACCAAGCTGTTGACTCTCTTTTCATAATTTTCTTAAATCACTCTCATTTGTTTTCCAAATTTTCCCTCAACCTCCCTTATTTAAATTTTAAAATCCTTTTTGAACTCCTCCAGGAATTCTTGTTGGGTTTTGTCTAATTTACAATTTTTTTGGAGGCTGTGCTTGTAGATATTTTGCTATCAATGTCTTCTTCTGAGTTTGTGTCTTGATCTACCTTTTCACCATAGTAGCTTTTTTAAGTCAGGTTCTTTTTTGTTGTTTGCTCATTTTCCCAAGCCTATTTCTTCACTTTTGTTTATTTTAGGGGGGTAGGCAAGGCAATTGGGGTTAAGTTACTTGCCCAAGGTCACATAACTAGTAAGTGTGTCAAGTGTCTGAGGCCAGATTTGAACTCAGGTTCTCCTGATTTCAGGACCAGTGCTCTATTCACTGAATCACCTAGCTGACTCATATTTCTTCACTTTTAATTCTGTGTTGAAGTTGGGCTCTGCTCCTAAGGTGGAAGGGCACTATGCTGAGCTTCAGATTTTTCAAGCTTCTTTTTTCAGAACTAATTTTCTGGCATCTGTAAGTTTTTGGTGCTTCCAAGGAGTATGATCCAAGGAGAAATGTGGTCGCTGCTCTCCTGGCCTATGCCCTGGTCTTTACCCAGGAAAGGCCCAGGATCCTCCGCATCCACAAGTACTAGTGACCCTGGAACTGTGACCAAGTCCCCTACTTTCCTGTAGCAGCAAGTACTACTTCTCCTTTCTGTCCTGGAAATGAGACCCTGCTTCCTTGTGAGTGACCACAAGCACTCTTCTTCATCCTGGAACTGTGACCAGCACCCCTGCTTCCCTGCAGTTACAAGTGCTATCATTCTTCTTAACCTTAGAACTGTGACCTGGAATTGGTATAGGCAATGCAGCAGGGTCCTGCACCCAGCACCAGTAAAGCGTCCCCTGTGATGTTTTTCTGACCACTTGTCCAATCCCCTTACTGTCTCCTGAATCTGCTGCTGCTGCTATTAAAGCCCCTCCAAAGTCTTCTGTTGGTGTTATCTTGGTGTATGCTGGGTGTCACAGACCTCTTCTACTGACTTTCTAAGTTGTCTTGGGCTGGAAAAATGTTTCACCCTGACCTTTTGTTGTTACTGCTACTGCAGAATTTGAGTGGAGGCATTATTTTAAAATTGTCTGGAGGGGAATGTTGAGAGAGTTCAGCTGAATTGTTGCTTGTATTCCACTATCTTGGCTCCCAAGTATTTATTAAGCACATGCTATGTTTTAGACACTGTACTGGTAATACAAATTGAAACAAAAAAATCTGTAATACTCCCTGCCCTCAAGGAACTCTCAGTCTAATAGGAGATCAAACATCCAAAAAACAAATAAACAAAACAAACCAAACTCTGTATGTTTAAATAAGATATATACCGGACAATTTGGATGTAATCTCAGGGGGAAAGCACTGAAATTAAGGAGATCTAGGAAAGGTTTCTTGAAGATGGTGAGATTTGAGCTGAAAATTTAGGGAAACCCAGGAGTCCAGAAGGAAGGAGAGCATGAGCCTTCTAGGTATACGGGACAGTCAGTAAAACTATTAAGAGTCAGGCAATGGAGTGTCTTGTGCAAGGAATAGCAAGGAGACCAGTATCATTTGGTGTCAAATGATATGTTTATAAAGTGCTTAGCACAGTTCATGGCACAAAATAGCTACTTAATACCTGTTTGTTCCCTTCCCTTTCTCTGCTGATTTCTTAGATGCTCAGGAGACTGGAAGAGCCAGGAAACAGTTCGAATTCTTTATTCAACTCCAGAGTGGTTTCTGTTCTGCTCCCAGCTTCATTATTGAAAAGCATATTGTGCCTTTATAATTATATCTCATCATTTCAGGCAGAAATCAAGGGCCAACCTAAAAAAATAACCTCTTGTCTTTCTGAGGCTGATGTTTATCTGTCTCACCATTTCTCTAGACTATGAAGGTAATTGAGTTTGTTTTTTAAAATTAAAAATGCAAAAAGTTCAAATAGATAATGTTTGAAAAATGCTTACCACAATGCCTGGAACATAATGGGTACTCGATAAATGTTTATTAAAAAGAGAAAAAAGCAAGATAGAGTAATGGCTGGAGAGCCAGCTTTGTAGTTAGGAAGACTTGGGCTAAAGACCCATCTCTCACACTGGTTTCAGGGCTCTGGGCAAGTCACAAGGCAACTGTAATGCCAAGCAACATGGCACACGGGAAGGCTGGTCCCATGACAGCCCTGGTACTATGGAAGAAGTCTGAAATCTTGTTAGAATTACCAAAATGTGTCACAGAGACATGAAGTGAGCGCATGCTATTGGAAAAATGGCACCCATAGACATCCGTGATGCTGTTGACACAAACCTTCAGTTTGTAAAAAGTGCGCTATCTGTGAAGTGCAAGAAAGTGAGGTCTGCCTGTCTCCTAACCCCTCCCCTCGTGCAAGCTAGGCCAGTTTTTCCTGAAAAGGTGTTGAGGTATTTTTGACACTTGATTGGTTCACAGGACTAAAGGCTCAGGCTTTTGATGTCACTTCCTCATTGCCTGAGTACAATGCAGCTACAAAAGAAGGCCACAAGGGGTGCTCTGATGCTTGAGTCTACACTTCCCTCTACCCTCTACAACATAAATTGATCCCACATGTTCCCTCTTCCCTGACAGCATGATTATTTTTCACAAAGTGGCGCTAGGGACACTTAATCAATGCTGATTGATTGATCATAAAAATGTATGAGTGATTAGCTTTGAGAAAAGACTTAGGGAGTCCTTTCAAGTCAAAGTATGGAAGACCAGACTTGTCGGGAATGTTGGGAAAAGGCATTCTTGATCAGATATGTATTTGGACTAGCTGGCCACTGGGGGTCCCTTCATTTCACCTGCCTAGTGATTACCTCATCCTCATTTGACCAGCTTCAATGAGGGGGAAATCCACTACCCTCAAGGTGACATATTCCTCTAATTATTAGGCACTTGTTCCTTTTGTGGTGACAAAATCTGCTGTTCTGGATCTTCCACTGAGCTTAGGTTAAATAACCTTAATCACCATCTTCTATTAGATATTCAAAGGGCTGTGATGGTGTGAGGAACACACTTGTGGGGATCTCAAGACTTCCTAGTTAGGGTCAGGGAGTGAGTTTGGAGATTCTGCTATCTACTGTTTCCCTGGGGCCCCTTAGGAAATTTCACATGATGCACCCCTTAAAATGGCAAACCCCTTCTCACTGAAAGAACTCAGAAACAGAGTGTGCAGAGGAAGGTGTTTATTACACTTTTTTGGCAAAGAAGTGGGTGTGGTGCTCACTAGGAACACACCCACACTAATGCAGAAGCAGGAGTGAGGTTATGTAGTTCTGCCCTTCCTGGTAGACAAATTCCTCACTTTATTTCCCTATATTCCCTCTCTATATGCAGATTACATAGGTGTGATAGGGAGGATACTTGAGACCTGACCAGACAGGTGTGACTTCTAAGATCCCACTTGTGTGCCATACCCCCACCTCTCTCCTTCCCTCTGACTATTGTCATAGTTCCAGGAAGGCCATGGTTTTAGTAAAGTAAGATTATTGAGCTTCTCCACAGCTATTGATTATCTTCCAATATCTTTTGTGGGAGCAAAACAAGATACCATGATATCCCCTCTTACAATGGGAAGGATGGTTCAGACTTATTCTGCTGGGCTGCAAACAGTAGAGCTGGCCTAGGAAGTGTGGACAAAGGGACATAATGTATTTTAAGAGAAGAACGAACTTCCCAACAGTGAGAAATTCTTAACAGGAAAAAGCAAGTGCCATATATTCAAAAAAATTTATAATAACATTTTTGAGATAATAATGCACCACTGCTGTGTACACAGTGCCCAGCATGCAGCAGGTGCTTAATACTTGTTAATTGACTAAAAAGCTGGAAACAAAGTATGTGGTGACATCATCATCATCACCACAGGAGGCAGTCATTAAGCACCTACTATGTGCCAGGTATTCATTGTGCTAAGTATTGAGGACACAAAGAAAAGTTAAAACAGGGAAGTAGAGGAACAAATTGTGCCAGACGAAATGTAGGGAGATTGCGGCTTTTCCACTAACACAGAAGCTAGTTGGCTTTGTTTCTTTCTTACTGTTATGCAATATAAAGACAGTGATTTTGCCAGAGTGGGGGAAGAACAGTGAGCTCACTTGCCTGGTTTACCTTTCCTCCAGCCTCAGATTTATTAGCAGCTTAACCAGAGGGGAACTTGGGAGTAGCTGACAGTATCTAGCCAGCCCTTGGTTAGATAATTATCTGTAACGGAAGGCTCCGATCTCCATGGAGACACAGGAATAAAAATGGAAAGAATTTATTTTAGCTTGGGTGCACTCTGCCTGGTTTTTGTTAGCTGGCAGAGTTCATAGTCACAGTCAACAATCATTTATTAAGCATCTACTCAGTCAACAAGCAGTTATTAAACACCTACTCACAGTCAATAAGCATTTATTAAGCACCTAATCTTTGTCTGGCACTTTGCTAAGTGCTGGGGAATCCAAGAAGGAGTTGGGGAAGTGGGGGTAGGGAATGGGAAGGAAACACTGCATGCAAACAAGGTAACTACAGTAGAAATTGGTGATAAGAGCTAGCTAGCATTTATATAGTACTTTAAGATTTATGGGAAGCCAGGTGGTGCAGTGGATAGTGGCAATGCACCAGGGCTGGAGTCAGAAAGATCAGGGTTCAAATTGTCTCAGACACTTACCAGCTGGGTGACCCTGGGCAAGTCACCCAACCCTGTTTGCCCCCGTTTCCTCATCTATAAAATGAGCAGGAGAAGGAAATGGCAAACCGCTCCAGTATCTCTGCCAGGAAAACCCCAAATGGGGTCATGAAGTCTGACAGGCCGGAAATGACTGAATGACAGTAACAATTAAGATTTACCGAGTGTTTTACAATATAATCTCCCTTTATAGTCACAACAACCCTAAGAGGTAGGTGCTATTGTTATCCCCATTACACATCTGAAGAAACTACACTGAGCCAAGTAAGTGCCTTGTCCAGGGTCACAAAGCTCAATATGTCCGAGGACTTATTTGAACTCTGTCTTCTGGAATCCCAAATTCCAGGGCCCAGGGCTTTATTCTGTGAGCCACTTGGGTACACATTGGTTCAAAAAGCATTTTCTTATAGACAAATGTAGGCCATGATCAGTTGAAAGAACTGGATATGGTTAGCTTGAAGACTTTTCAGTCTTATTTAAAATGATTTAAAATCTTACTTTAGTCTCCCAAACACCCTGGGAGGGAAGTACTATTATTATACTCATTTTAAGCATAGGGAAATTGAGGCAGACAGAGGTTAAGTAATAATTTGCTCAGGGTCACAGAGTCATCTCCTAAACAGATAATCTCAGAAGGAAGGCACTAAGGTTAAGGAGAAAGAGGAAACGTTTCTTGAAGAAGATAGGGTAAGTCCCCATTTCTTAGGATTGTTTTCTGTTACATGATACAGGTGTGCTTAAGGTTTAATACACACTCAGATCTAGAACTCTCCAGAAAGCATGCTGATGCTGCATATTTATAATTCCACCTTTTGTATCCTAAGTAGGCCTTCTTGGTTAATTATTTTAAATCCTATATTTTGCTGCTTTATATAAAAAGCCTATGTAAGCCCAGGCCCCCTATAGGGGCTCTGGACCTTCTACTTAATAGTACATCCCACTACTGGTCCTGGCCACCACTAAGCATAGGTGAGATGATGGGGACAAGGGAGATCAAAAGGAGTTCTATTCTTGACTAAACTGCTGTAGCCTTAATTTGGTGGTAAATATCAAAGAACTGTTGTGACCCATCCCAGTGATTCTGAGTACCATTCACTAGAACTCCATCCTGAAACCAGGAAAGTAGGAGGCAGAGGTGAGGATATGACTGAAAAGCTATAAACCTGTTTTGTTCTAAGAAAGGTTCAAGCCACTGGGAGACTAAAGCTAAGATGCAGTTTGGGTGGTCCTGAGATGAGTCTAGAATAACAGTTCTCAAATTTTTTATCTCAAGACTTCTTTTCACCCTTAAAAATAACTGAGGACTCCAAAGAGCTTTCGTTTGTATGAGTCGTACCTATCAATATTTATTATTAGAAATTAAAACTGATAAAATATTAAATGTTTATTTATCTATTTAAAATAACAATAATAAACCATTACAAATTACTATATTGCCTTTTTAATGAAAAATAACTATATTTACCAAAACAAAAAACTTTGTGAAGAGTGGCATTGTTTTATATATTTTTACAAATCTCTATTGTCTAGCTTAACAGAAAATAGCTGGATTCCCCTTTCTACTTCTGCATTTAATATACTGTGATATATCATTGCGACTGAAGTATATGAAGAAAATTTGACCCCATACAGATGTATTGTTGGAAAAGGGAGGCATATTTTAATAGACAAATAATATCTTAGTTATTTTTATAAAAATAGTTTTGACATGACAGAACCCCTGAAAAGGTCTATGGACCTCCTAGGGGTCTTTAGACCATTGGCCTAGAAGACTGTAGCAAAGGGGCAGGGCCCAACGGCATCAACAGTTGGTGCCCAAAAGAGATATGAAGGGTAGTCATGTGGCAAGAAAAATAACAGAGCTAGCAATGATGTGTCATCCAGGGACAGCAAGGAGGTAACTGGGTGGACCAGTAGGTAGAACACAGGAGTCTAGAAGACCAGAGTTCATATCCTGCCTCAGATACGGACTAGCTGTGTGACCTTCAGCAAGTCACTGAAACTGTTTGTCTCAGTTTCCTCATTTGTAAAGTGGGGATAATAATAGCACTTCCCTCCCAGGGTATTTTTGAGGACAAAATAAAGTAATATTTGTTTCCTTTTTCTTTGTGAATTCTCTTCTCTTTTTGAAATATTTATATTCAGTTCCAAATTCTCTCCCTCCCACCATGAGAAGGTAAAAAAATACAATAAATGTTATACATATGAAGTCATACAAAACATATTTCCACATCAACCATGTTGCAAACAAAAAAAATGAAAAAAATTGCTTCAGTATGTACACTAATTCATCAGTTCTCTCTTTTGAAGTAGACAGCATTTTTCATCATGAGTCCTTTGGAAGTATTGTAGATCACTGTATTGATCCACAATAAGCTAAGATTTTTACAACTGATCATTGTACAAGGTTGCTATTACTATGTACTAGGCTCTCCTGGTTCTGCTCACTTCACTTTGCATAAGCTCATAGAAGTCTTCCCAGGTTTTCTGAAGCCATTACCTTACAAAATGCAATAATATTTGTAAAGTGCTTCACAAATATTAAAGAATTAAATAAATGTAAGCTATTTTTATTATTGTGACATCACCAGAAAACATCAGGGATCTTGTAGCCTCAGGGATACAAGGTGAACCTCTACAGGTATTCTCAGAGACCATTCCCCTGGGGCCAGATTTTGTGCCCTAGGGCCCCACCCTCCTAATGAGTGGCTCCATCTCTTAGATCACTATTTTGGGAAAGTCCAACCATGTTTCACCTCCCTATTTCCTCTCTGGCCATCTCCACAGCAATCTCACTTGCTGCCATATGTTGTGTACCCTTTCCTCTCTCCCTACCTCTCCACTTCTGGAACTATCAATCAGGATTAAAGCAATTCTGTCAGGGCTCCTGGATGGTCTATGTCACTCAACTCCTCTGTGACCCAACTCACAATCCTTTCAACTGGCCCAGTAAGAATGCAAGCCCCTTGAGGGCAGGGACTAGTCTTACTTTTGTTATTGGTAGCCCCAAGAATCAGTGTGGCACTTAGTAAGCACTTAATAAATGCCTGCTCATTCATTTATGTGAGCACCTCAGGCATGATCCCTAGGCATGCACTCTCTTCCCACTGACGGTGTATATATTTGTGGGCAGAAGTGTTCTGTGTTTATGGGAGGCATGTTGCAAACCTTCCCACTATGCTGTATCATCAAATCCCTTTGCTTCAAACTGATCATGTTCTCTGGCTGACTATAGAAGATGGTAAATGACCAGGTCACATGACCAGCAAGATGGCAAACTAGAGATTTTTGATAGTCTTCAAGAACTCTCAAAGTTCCCCAAATTAAGAATTAGGCACAAGAGGTAGATTAATTACATCAGTCTCTGAAGAACAAGGCACCAAGAACCCTAATAAGATAACAATCAGATGAATTAACAAAGAGTAGGGTAATCCCTAAGGTCCCAACCTCTATTAGAGCAGCAGAACCCAACCTAAGGTCTTGTGCTCTGGGAACCACTCAACAATTTCTTTGCTGCCAAATGAAGGAAGGAAGAGCCGGGAGCTTGTACCAGGCTTATCACAGGGATGTGAAGCCCATGCCTGTGAGCCATCCTGGGGGATGGGGAACCAGTATGAGCCTGTTTAGCAGGGTCTTATGCTGAGAGGGATTATTCAGCCATCAGGGTCAGAGCCCCACTGTCCATGGTCCTCAACATCAGAAATAAGAATTGTGAAAGCAAAATTTATTACTCGTACAGCAAAATAAATAAACAAACAGATAAAAGTTGGCAGAATACAAAAATCTTTTTTTTATTTATTTACTTTTAGTTTACAACATTCAGTTCCACAATCCCTTGAGTTTCTAATTTTCTCTCTCTCCCTCTCCTCCCCCTCCATCCATGGAGGCATGCAATCAAATGTAGGATCTACAAATACCTTCACATTAAACATTAGTCAAGTTGTAAAGAAGGATTATAACCAATGGAGTGAACAATGAGAAAGAAGAAACAAAACAAAACAAAAAAAGAGAGCAAGTAGTTTGCTTCCATCTGCATTCAGGCTCTGTAGTTCTTTCTCTGGATGTGGATATCCCTTTCCATAATGAGTCTTTTGGAGT
Source organism: Petaurus breviceps papuanus (assembly GCF_028583685.1). Lineage (NCBI taxonomy): Eukaryota > Metazoa > Chordata > Mammalia > Diprotodontia > Petauridae > Petaurus > Petaurus breviceps. The sequence continues at coordinate 4,804,215 of NW_027185588.1, read as the reverse complement.
TGCCTTATAACCTTGTTGCTGAGAGGAGCCCAGTCTATCAAAGTTAGTCGTCATACATACAACGTGTCTGTAATTGTGTACAAATTTCTCCTGGTTCTGCTCTCCTCACTCATCATCAGTTTATATTAGTCTCTCCAGGTTATTATGAAATCTGTCTCCTCATTTCTTATAGCACAATAGCATTCCAGTACATTCATATACCACAACTTATTTAGCCATTCCCCAATTGATGGGCATCCCCTTGATTTCTAATTCTTTGCCACCACAAAAAGAGCTGCTATAAATATTTTTGTACATACAGGTCCTTTTCCCACTTCTATGATCTCTTTGAGATACAGCCCTAGAAGTGGTATTGCTGGGTCAAAGGGTATGCACTTTTTTATAGCCCTTTGGGCATAGTTCCAGATTGCTCTCAAGAATGGAGCTCACAACTCCACCAACAATGCATTAGTGTTCCAATTTTTCCACATCCTCTCCAACATTTGTAATTTTCTTCCTGTTTTGTGTCATTTTAGCTAATCTGACTGGTAAGGTGTGGTATGTCAGAGTTGTTTTGATTTGCATTTCTCTAATCAATAGTGATTTAGAGCATTTTTTCATATGCTTATAGATATCTTTAATTTCTTCCACTCATAACTGCCTGTTCATATCCTTTGACCATTTATCAATTGGGGAATGACTCAGAATACAAAAATCTTGAATCCACAATAGAAAATCTTACCAAGGTGGTAGAAGCCAAGATGGAGGAGTAAATACAGGGACTCACCTGAGTGCTCTCCAATTCACCTCCCAACAACTTTAAAATAATGCCTCAAAATGAATTTTGGAATAGCAGAACCAACAAAAGATGGAGTGAAACAATTTTCCAACCCCAGATAATTGTAAAGTTCAGTAGGAAAGGTCTGTCTCATCAGGGTAAGAGTGGATAACAGAGCAGCATGGACCACACCCTGGCAAGCTGGCAGAAGGCCTTGGAGGTGACTGAATTGGCAACAGTAGCTTCTAGCGTTCTCAGCCTAAAGACAGTAAGGGGGTTAGACAACTGGTCAGAAGGAGATTTCAGGGGACCCCTTGTTGGCACTGGATGCAGGACTTTGTTCCATTGCCTATAGGAGGTTCCAGGTTGCAGTCCCAGGATGAGAAAAAACATTAGCACACCAGAACTTGTGGCCCAGGGAAGTGGGGACCCTAGTGTATCAGCAATGCCATATTCACAATACCTATAGAGATTACAAATAT
>NW_027185588.1:4666476-4802966 GCF_028583685.1 Petaurus breviceps papuanus | reverse complement strand
GCACGTCCATGGGGCATGGGAGATCTTTAAATCCCATAACCCTTACACCTAGTCACAGTACCAGGGTGGAGATGAGTGCTTGTGGTCACTCACAGACTAGAACATAGGCCAGGAGAACAGTTAGCACACCTTTCCTTAGATCATACCACCTTGGAAGAACTGAAAACTTGTAGATCCGCAGAACTAGCCTTGAAAACATGAGTATAAAAAAACCCCATAAGCTTAGGATAGTGTCCCCTTCATCTCAGGAGCAGAGTCCATCTTTAACATAAAGTTAAAAGTTAAATAGGCCAGAAAATGAGCAAATAACAAAAAAGGATCCTGACCACCAAAAGTTATTGCTATGACAGGAAGGATCAAAACACAAACTCAGAAGATGAGAAAGTCAAAACAGCTACAAGCAAAACCTCAAGGAAAAATATGAATTGGTCTCAGGCTGGAAAAAAAAAAGAATTCTTGAAAGAGCTCAAAAAGTATTTTTAAAATGAAGAAAGACAGAAGAAAAATTGGGAAAAACAAATGAAAGTGATGCAATATGAGTCAAGAATTTGATAAAGGAAGCACAAAAAAATGCTGAAGAAAATGACACCTTAAAAAAATAGAATATGTCAAATGGTAAAAAGCACAAAAACCCACTAAAGAAAAGAACTTCTTAAAAAGTAAAGTAGGACAAATGGGGAAAGTGGTGCAAAAGGTCACTGAAGAAAATAATTCCTTAAAAATTAGAATTGGGCAAGTGGACTAATGACTTCATCAAATCAATCAAAATTTTTTAAATGAAAAAAGAATAAAATGTGAAATATCTCATTGGAAAAAAAACTTACCTGGAAAATAGATTGAGGAGAGAGAATTTAAGAAATATTGGACTACCTATAATCCATGATTTAAAAAAAAAGAGCCTAGACATCATATTTCAAGAAATTATTGAGGAAAACTGCTCTGATATCTTATAATCAAAGGGTAAAATAGAATTTGAAAGAATTCACCAATCACCTCCTGAAAGAGATTCCCAAATGAAAACTCCCAAGAATATTCTAGCAAATTCCAGAGTTCCCCAGTCAAGTAGAAAATACTGTAAGCAGCTAAAAAGAAACAATTCAAATATCATAGAGCCACAATCAGGATAGAACAAGATTTAAAAGATTCTATATTAGAGGACTGAAAGGCTTGGAAATGATATTCTAGAAGGCAAAAGAACAAGGACTACCACCAAGAACAACCAAAACTGAGTATAATCCTTCAGGGGAAAAAAATGGAAATTTAATGAAATAGGGGACTTTCAAGCATTTCTGATGAAGACATCATATCTGAATAGAAAATTTGATGTTCAAATACAAATCTCAAAAATAAAAAGGTATGGGGTGGCGAGGCGGCGCAGTGAATAGAGCACCGGCCCTGGAGTCAGGATTATCTGAGTTCAGATTCGGTCTCAGACACTTAACACAAAAACTAACCATGTGGCCTTGGGCAAGTCACTTAACCCCAATTGCCCTCCAAAAAGCAAAAAATAAAAATAAAAAGGTAAACAGGAAAGAGAAATCATAAGGGAGTCAATAAGGTTAAACTATTTACAATCCTACTTGAGAAGATGATATGTGTAACTCAACAATAATTTTATCATTATTAGGGAATTAGAAGGAATATACATAGACAGAGGGCAGGTGTGAGTTAAGTATGATGGGACAATATCTAAAAAGATAAAATTAGGGGGTTAGAAAGAGGGATGACTATGATGGTATATGTAAAAAAGTAAAATCATGGGGTGAGAAACAGGGATACACTGGTAGAAGGGGGAAGGAGAGATAGAATGGAGTAAATTATCTCACATAAAAGAGGCACAAAAAACCTTTTACAGTGGAGGGGAAGATCAAGGTGGGGTGGGGTGGCAGATAGCAGTTGAATCTTGTCTTCATTGGAATTGGCTCAGAGAGGGAATAACATACATATTCACTTCGGTACAAAAATCTATCTGACTCTAAAGAGTAGCAGGAGGAAAAGGCAATAAAAGAACAGAGGGTGCTGGTGAAAATGAAAGCAGATTGGGGGATACAGGGTTCAAAAGCAAAACACTTTTTGAAAAGGGACAGTGTCAAAGGGGAGAGAGAGAGAGAGAGAGAGAGAGAGAGAGAGAGAGAGAGAGAGAGAGAGAGAGAGAGAGAGAGGTGAAAATTGGTAGAAGGAAATACACAGTAATTATAAATGTGAAAAAAATTACAGCAAGTTTCTATGATAAAAGCCTAAGTTCTTAAATATATAGAGAACTGAGTCAAATTATAAGAATACAAGTCATTTCCCAAGTTGATAAATGGCCAAAGGATATGAACAAATAGTATTCAGATAAAGAAATCAAAGCTATCTAAAGCATTATTGATTTGAGAAATGCAAATCAAAACAACTCTGAAGTACAACTCACACCTATCAGATTGCCCAATATAAGGGAAAAGCAAAATGACAGATGTTGGAGGGGATGTGGGAAAATTGGGACACTAAAGCACTGTTGGTAGAGTTGTGGAATGATCCAAACATTCGGGAGAACAATTTGGAACCATGCCCAAAGGGCTATAAAACTGTGCATACACTTTAACCCAGCAGTACCAGGACTAGGTCTCTACCCAAAAGATCAAAAAAGAAAGAATCCATATGCATAAAAAAAATCATAGCAGATATTTTCTGCAGTAGCAAAGAACTGAAAGGATGCTCACCGATTTTGGAATGACTGAACAAATTGTGTATAAGATTGTGATGGAATACTTTTGTGCTATAAGAAATGATAAGCAAGATGCTTTCAGAAAAACCTGGGAAGACCTATATGAATTGATACAAAGTAAAGTGAGTAGAACCAGGAGATCATTGTACATAGTAACAGTAATAATGTAAGATGATCAGCTGTGAATGATTTAGCTATTCTCAGTCATACAATGAACCAAGACAATTCCAAAGGACTTATGATGAAAAAATGTTATCCACCTCTAGGAAAAGAACAGATGGAGTCTGAATGGAAATTATAGCATGCTCTCTTTTTCTAAGTCTTCATTTTTCTTGGGTTTTTTTTGTCTGTTTTTTTCTTTCACAAATATGTTTTACATGATTTCACATGTATAATCTATATCAAATTGTCTGCCTTCTCAAGTAGAGGGGAGGAGAAGGAGGGAGAGAGAATCTGGAATTAAAATTTTTTAAATTAATGTTTAAAACTGTTTTTACATGTAATTAGAAAAATTTTTAAAGCCTCACAAAAGAAAAGAACTTGATTGGGAATATAAATACATAGAATTGAATGACATTCTGGAAGAAGAGAAGCAAAAAGCAATAACATTTTAAAAAATTATCTCTATACCAGAAAAACATATTGATCTCAAAGACAAAACAAGTAGAGAGATAGCTTAAGGATTATAGGTCTTCCTGAAAAATACAAATAAAAAACCCTAAAGACTACAATTCATGAAATAATGCAAGAAAAACTACCCAGAACTTCTGAATGCAGAAAACAAAGTAGCAGTTGAAAGACTCCATAGTCTGCCAACAGAAAGAAACCTTATGCATGAAACTCCAGGACACACAGTGGCTAAATTGATCATTTTCAATAACAAACAACAAAATTCTACTAATGACCAGGAGAAAGATTATCAAATATAAAGGAAAAGAAAACTGAACTGGATAATATTAGTTTGTAGCTACCAGAGACTGCAAAATAGAATGGAATAAAGTGCTCCAAAGAGCAGAGTAGAACAATGGATGTAGCACCAGACTTGGAGTCAGGAAGACCTGAATTCAAATCTGCCTTCAGACACTTACTAGTCTTGTGACTCTGGGCAAGTCACTTAACCCCTGTCTGACTCAGTTTCCTCAATTGTAAAATGGGGGTGAAAATAGCATCTATCTCCCAGGGTTGTTGTGAAGATCAAATCAGATAATATTTGCAAAGCATTTTGCAAACTTTTGAGCATTATATAAATATTAGCTATTATTAGCAAAGGAGCTCAAGATGAAACCCAAAGTGACAAATACTGCAAACCTAAGCCTAGCCATCAATGAAAAAGGAAATAATTTTTTTAAAAAGGTGTTTGAAGCATTCTTACAAAAAAAAAAAAAACAACCCAAAGCCCTAGATATGAACAGGTTATTCTCTTGGCAAACACCCCAGACAAGATAAATATAAGAAAAGTAAATAAATACAGTTACACAGGAAAGCACAAATAATGAATGAGCCCAACTCCAGAGACTGTTAAAAGGAAAAAGAAAACTAGAAAGAGAAGGACCTGTGTGGTTAAACATCAACAAGTAAGGGCAGAGGAACCATTAAAAGATTTCTTTATAAAAGCACACAAGGAGATAAAGATGAAAATGGAACTTAAACAGAAATGATGTTAGAAAATGGGTCTGAAACACCATGGACTAAACTATACAATCCCCCAATACAGGTGAAACAGTATTCTCAGAGAGACTAAGTTGGAGAATCAGAACATACCTAAGAAGGGGGAGAAGAGGTAGAAGATATCAAGGAACATGTGATTTAATCACATCAAGGGCAAACAATGAAGGGAAAATAACTCCTGTGGTGTCAGGACAAAGATGGAATATTGAATGAGTAGAGTGGCAAAGTGAGGGACTATATATGAAAAAAGAAAAGGGGAAATCTCAGTTTAGTGACAGGAAGGGGATCCCACTGAAGAATACTCCCTTGGGTGTGTGAGGAGAAATATCTTCTGTAATGGGGTACAGAGGACGTTAATATGTGGGTGTAATCTATAAGGATTTGGTTCTCAGAGAGAGCAATACCTTGGAGAGAGTGTTTTGCTTTCCTGCCTCAGGAGAAAAGGAATCAGAGATCCTAGGAGCAACTAACACCCAGAACAATGGGAAGGCATGGACCCAGAGAAGAAACTTCATGGCAAACAAGAAAGAAAATGATCATGATTATAGCAGGGGGTAATTCTGGTGCCCCTGCTTTATCAGGGACACAGGAAAATTTCTGCCATGGGGCAATTATTTCTATCCTTTTTGTCTCCTGTAGGGTTTGATATTTCTAAAAGTGAGGTGTAACAGAAAAAGTGGGGACATGGAAATTGTTTGGGAGAGGGAACTCAGAAGAGGGATTTTAGAAACTTTAATTCTAAGAGGAACACAGATGCTAATGGAGGAATAAGTACAATACACATAAATCAAAGAAAAAATTATAATAGAACAGGAAGAGAATTATCGAAGACAAGGTAAAGAAATCCTTTCTGGAAAAAGATGAAGAAAACAACAATAACAACAAACCTACTAACAATCAAAATAAATTGAAGGGGAGAATGAGAAAGGGGATTTTAATTAGCTACTTAATTGAAAAGAAAAATGAAGGAAACAATTAGATAAATGGAAGAAAGAAAGGGGAATTAAAAGGTTAAATAAAACTAGGGAAGGAGGTGAAAAGGAAGGGAGGATAAAGGTGAAGGGAAAAGAGTCTGTAGAAATAGTGTTGGATTTAAGTAGATTAGGCAAAAATAATTAGAGATAAAGTAATATCTGTAAAGAAAAAAGGAAAATCTTACTTCATATAATGCAAAATTAAAGACAAATATTAAAAATAGACCTAACTCTAATAACTTTAAATATGAATAGATTAAACAATAAAACAAGAGAGTGACAGATAAGAACACAAAATCCCACTGTTTCACTACAGAATAAAAAATGAGGGGCTGAAACAAAATTTATTATGCATCAGACTAAAAAAAAAAGTAGAAGTGATGATCATGCTATCAGATAAAACAATAACCTCACAATATAAACAAGAAAACTACATTATACTCAAATGAAATATAAATAACAAATCAGTATCAATATTAAACTTGAGCTCTGAATGCCTTAGCATCTAAATTAATAAAGTAAAAATTATCTGAATTACGAGAAGACATAGACATAAAAATAATAATAGTAGGAAACTTTAATGTCCCTCTGTTTTGAAGAAATCTTTTTAAAAAATATTTATTACCTAATTAATTTATTTTTAGTTTTCAACATTCACTTCCATAAGATTTTGAGTTCCAAATTTTCTCCCCATCTCTCCCCTTCTCCCACCCCAAAAAAGTGTGCGTTCTGATTACCCCTTCTCCCAATGTGCCCTCCCTTCTATCACCATCCCCCCCCCCTTCTCTTACCCGCTTCCCTTATATTTTCATGTAGGGCAAGATAAATTTCTATACACCGTTGCCCATATATCTTATTTCCCAGTTGCATTAAAAAGTCTTTAACAGTCATTTTTAAAACTTTGAGTTCCCCATTCTCTCCCTTCCTCCCTCTCCAGTCACCCTTATTAAGAAGGCAAAAGAAAACAATTTGATATAGGTTATACATGTGTAGTCATGCAAAACACTTCTATAACAATCATGTTATGAAACGCTAACTATATTTCTCTCCATCCTACCCTGCCCCTCATTTATTCTATTCCCTCCTTTGATCCTGTCCCTCCTCAAAAGTGTTTGCTTCTGATTACACCCTCCTCCCATTTGTCCTTCCTCCTATCATCCCCCTCCCCCTTCTTATCCCCTCCTCTACTTTCCTGTAGGGTAAAATAGATTTCCATACACAATTAAGTGTGTATGTTATTCCCTCAAGCCAAATCCAGTGAGAGTAAAGTTCCCTTATTCCCTCTTACCTCCCCCCTCTTCCCCTCCAATGTAAAAGCTTTTTCTTGCCTCTTTTATGTGAGATAATTTACCCCATTTATCTCACCCTTTCTCCTTCTCCCAATACATTCCTCTCCCACCCTTTAATTTTAATTTTTAGATAAAATCTCATCATATTCAACTGACCCTGTGCCCCTCTGTCTATATATATATATATATTCCCTCCAGCTATCCTAGTACCTGTGAGAAAGGTCTCATGAGTTACAAATATCATTCTATGTAGAAATGTAAATAGTTCAACTTTAATCAATCCCTTATGATTTCTCTTTCCTGTTTACCTCTTTATCCTTCTCTCAATTCTTGTATTTGAAAGTCAAATATTCTATTCAGCTCAGTCTTTTCACCAAGAATATTTGAAAGCCCTCTATTTCATTGAATGTCTATTTTTTTTCCCCTGGAGTATTGTACTCAGTTTTGCTGGGTAGGCGATTCTTGGATTTAATCCTAGTTCCTTTGACCTCTGGAATATCATATCCCAAGTCTCCTGATACCTTAATGTAGAAGCTGCTAAATCTTGTGTTATCCCAATTGTGTTTCCACAATAGCTGAATTGTTTTTTGTTTTTGTTTTTTTTTTCTGTCTGCCTGCAATATTTTCTCCTTTATCTGGGAACTCTGGAATTTGGCTACAATATTTCTTGGACTTTTCCTTTTGGGATCTCTTTCAGGAAGTGATCAGTGTATTCTTTCAATATCTATTTTCCTCTCTAGAATTTAGTTCTAGAATATTTCCTCTCTAGAATCTAGAATGCAGTTTTTCTTGATAATTTCTTGAAAGATGATGTCTAGGCTTTTTTTATCATGGCTTTCAGGTAGTCTGACAATTTTAAAATTATCTCTCCTAGATCTGTTTTCCAGGTCAGTTGTTTTGTCCAATTAGATATTTCACGTTGTCTTCTATTTTTCCAATCTTTTGGTTTTGTTTTATAATTTCTTGACTTTTCTTAAAGTCATTAGCTTCCACTTGTTCCATTTTAATTATTAAGGAACTATTTTCTTCCATGAGCTTTTGGAACTCCTTTTCTGTTTGGCCAATTCTGCTTTTTAAGGCATTCTTCTCTTGATTGGTTTTGTGGACCTCTTTTGCCATTTGGATTAGTCTGTTTTTAAGGTGTTATTTTCTTGAGCATTTTTGGGTCTCTTTTAGCAAGTTGTTGATCATTTTTTCCTGATTTTCTTGCATTACTCTCATTTCTTTTCCCAATTTTTTCTCTACTTCTCTTACTTGATTTTCAAAATCCTTTTTGAGCTCCTCCATGGCCTGTAACCAATTCAGATTTTTCTTGGAGGCTTTGGATATAGGAACTTTGACTTTGTTGTCTTCTTCTGGTTGTATGTTTTGATCTTCCTTGTCACCAAAGTAAGATTCTATAGTCTGATTTTTTCCCCTCTATTTGCTCACCTTCCCAGCCAATTACTTGACTTTTTAGCTCTTTGTTAAGGTAGATCTCTGTGGAGGGTATACTGTCCCAAGTTTCAGGGGTTTTGTGCAGCTGTTTTCAGATATATTTCTAGGGACCTGTGAATTTTCAGTTCTTCCAAGGTTGTATGATAAAAGGAAAGATATTTACCCCTCTCCTGGTCTGTGCTCTTGTCTGTCAGTGACTACAGGCACTTTTTTCTGCCTTGGAACTGTGAGGAGTATTTCCCCTCAATGGCCATCACAAGCTATGCGATGCCAACACTCCTCCTTGCCCCAGGACCACCACCCAGAACTGTGGCCCAGATCTAAGCACGGTCAAAACAAAGCAAGAGAATCCTGACTTATCACCAGCAAAGAGATCCCTGCAATCCCCCTCTGATTAGCCACTGCATTCCCCCCCCCCCCCACAAACACACACTGTCTGTGTGCCAAGAGCTTCAGAAGCAGCCACTGCTGCTGCTGCTACCACCTCCACTCTGGGGCTACGACCAGGCTAGATCTCACTTCTCTCTCACACAGGTCTGACAGACCCTTCCTACTGACCTTCTAAATTGTCTTTGGTGTTTGTGGGTTGAGAAGTCTAGAAACCACCACAGATGCCAGTGATTCAGTGCCTTGAGCATTGCTTCTGGTTTGCTCCAACCCATCTGTGCTGGCATGGCCCACACTGGATGGCACTCTTCTCTCAGACTAGTGCAACAGACCTTCCCTGTCAACCTTCCAGGTTGTCTTTGCTGGAAACTTGCTTCACTCTGTCATTTTGTGGGCTCTGCTGCTCTTGATTTGCTTGGAGTCATTTTTTATAGGTATTTGGAGGGTTTTAGGGGAGATCTCAAGCAAGTCCCTGCTTTGACTCTGTCACCTTAGTTTTGAACAAATCTAAAAGAAATATAAACAAAAGAGAAAATACAGAATTGAATAAATGGCTGGAGAAACTGGAGCTAAAAGACTTATAGAATCTTTCAAATGCAACAGCATAAGAATATGTGTATATATGTATGCATGTATATATGTATTTTATGCATATATGTATGTATGTATATCTCAGAACCACACAGAACCTTTGCTTAAATTGATCATGTATTAGTGCACAGAGATATTACAAATAAGCTTTTTAAAAAAGATTTTAAAAGATAAACTGTATATAGTATAATGGAGGGGAGGATGTTAAAATGCTCACTCTTTCAGAATCCTAATGTCACCAAGACATCATAGAAGTACTCAATTGAGACAGAAGACCCATAAATAGTTTTGTTACATCTTGAAGATGTTATAAGAAAAAAGAAGAAAGAGGAAGAAGGAGAAAGGATACATTAGGGGGAAGCAGAAGGAAAAATAGGGAATTTATCAACATATATAATATGGTTGTGCAAAAGTAAAACTACATGCAAACATGGAAACTGTGAGGAAGTTTGTATCCCTTGAACTTCACTTTCATCTAAACTGGTCAAAAGAAGGCAGAACACACACATACACACACACACACACACACACACACACACACACAGGTTGGCATAGGAATGCATTCAATTCAACAAGGATGCAGAGAGGAACAGGAAGAGGGTAGATTCAGGGAGGGATTAGTCATAAGCTGAACAAACCTTAAATGTAAAAGGTGAATAGTGAAGAAAAGGTTAAAAGGAAAAAGAAAGGGTAACATAGAAATAAATAGGGAGTGAGGAGTAAAGAGAAGGAAAAGTCTAAGAGAACTGGATGAAAGGAAGTAATTATCATCACTGTGAATGTGATTAGAATGAACTCACCCATAAAAAAGAATATATTAAAAAAATTAAAAAATAGAATATATTAGCAGAATGGATTGAAAAGCAAAATCTAATAATATATTGTTTACAAGTAACACACTTGAAACATAAAAGACTCAGAGAGTTAAAGAAAAGAGTTGGAGCAAAAGCTATTATGCCTCAACTGAAAACAAAAAAAAAAAAACAGGGGTGGTAATTATGCTTTTGGACAAGGCAATGGTAAAAATAGACTCAATTAAAACAGATAAGGAGGAAAACCACATTTTGCTGAGAGGAAACGGAGATAATGAATCAATTCCAATATTTAACACATATGCACCAAATGGTATAGCTTCTAGATACTTAAAGAAAAAAACTAATTGACTTATAAGGAAAAATATACAATAAAACTACAATAGTGGGGGACCTCAATTTATCCCTATGAGCTTGAGATAAACCAAACCAAAAAGTAGATAAGAAAGAAAGAAATTAAGAACCAAACAGAATTTTTTGTGAAGGTTTTTTCACAATGGGGGAGATACAGCATGTTTGTTGGCAGTAGGGAATGACAAAATAAATGAATGAGTGGTGATGCCTGATGGGGTAATCTGTTGGAGACAGGATGCAATGAGATGATTTGAACAAGTAAAGGGGTTAGCCTTAGTAAGGAGTAAGGCCACTTCATCATGCAGGACAAGGGTAAAGGAGAACATGACTTCAAGGCACCTGAGTGATAGGAAATAAGGAAGAGAGAAGAGAGAGCTCTCAGTGAATGGCCTCAATTTTTTTCTATAAAGTAAGAGACAAGGTTCTCAACTAAGAGGGTGGGAAGAGGGGAAGTCAAGGAAGATTTGAGGGGGGATGAAACATTTTGGAAGAGCTGTTGCTGAGAATGGGATAGTGAACTGATAAGGAAGGTATAGTAGAATTGCCTAGCACCAGTGAGAGCCCAGTTGAGGTTATACAATATAAATTTGTCTTGGACTCAGTCAGAATGATTGTTGTGATTTTATCCACCTTCATTGAGCAACCTGTGTACAGAAGTAAAGGTGAAAATTGGTGGATGGTGAGAGTGATCCAAGGCTGGGCCTCTCACAATTGTTGAAACAATAAGGGGGCTAAGGATTCAAGAGAAGAGGACAGTATAGAGTTGAATTGGTTCACCAATGGGTAAAAATGAGGAAAGGAGGAGACAGTGGCTAGTACAGGGAGATGGCCTAGGACATAACCGAGGGGTCAAGGGATTAGAGGTCACAGTATGGACAAAAAACAAGATTTGATAAGAGAAGGCAGAGGGAGAGGTGGAAAGTCAATAGACTATGGTCAGATAAGAAGATTCTTAAATATGGTAGTGGTGCATTTTGGGGTGACAGCAAGACCAAAGGTAGGACTATTTTTTGCATGTGGCTGAGGTAGGGTGGAGGAGTAGTTCATGGGAAGTGAGTAGGTTGAGGAACTGAGTGGGTAGATATTTAAGGAAACATCAATATGTATGATCAAGTCCCCTGGTATGAGGGCAGAAGTGGTGGAAGAGAGAAATTATGAGCTTTGTACCAATCCTATTTCAGAAAGAAGGGGATGTCTGTAGACAAGAGCTACCAGGATTTTGGCTGGGTGGTGGAGATAAACAGTATGAACCTCAAAGGAGGAGAAGTTACTGGGTGATGGAGGTACGGACAGAACCTAGAAGCAGCAATGGGGAGCAAGGAGTATTCCAACATCCCCAACTTGATGAGGGTGCCAAGGGGGATGAATGAAGGTACATCCAGTAGTGCAAAGGGTGGGCAGGGAGGCTATATCATCAGGGAGAAGTCAGGTTTCAGTAAAAGACAGAAGATGGAAGGAGTGGGAAAAGAAAAGAAACTAGGAGGAAAGAAGTTTCTTGCCTATGGAGCAAGTGTTCTGGAAGTGGAGGAGGGTATTTGGCTGGAACTTTGGAATGAGTTGAAAAGGGTGGGAAAAAGGAATTGGGTGGTAGGGATGGGGAATGGGGTTTAGATGACGACTTGTAACAATTCAGATTACCTAGGATGTGTAAGGTAGGATCAAGTGTAAGAATGTTGATCATTGAGTAGAAGATGCTACTCTTCTTCCCAAAGGACACTAGAGATTGGGCTCAGTACAAGAGCAGCATGAGATGGAAGGTACCTGGTGTAATCCTCTCTCAAAACTGGAATAGAACAGAAGGACCTCTGTTCTCCAAAGCCCTTACCAGCTTTGCCCTTCACAGATACAGAGAATCAAGTAATTGTTATCTCCAATGATGTTTAGACCCAGAGATGAGGAACCTGCAGCCTTTAGGCCACATGTGGCCCTCTAGGTCCTCAAGTGCAGCCCTCTGACTGAATTCAAACTTCACAGAACAAATAAATCCTTAGGGTCACAGGTTCTCCACCCCTTATTCATTGAAACCCTCTCCTCTCTAGCTTTCTAAGTTCTCCTCCTACCCCTCTGACGGCTCCTTCTTAGGTTCCTTTGCTGGATCCTCCAGATCAAGCCCTCTCACCTGAGGTGTCCCTTAGGGTCCTGTCCTGGGCTCTCTTCTCTTCTCCCTCTGTTCTGCTGCATATCACCTCCCACAGATTTAATTTCTATCTCTACGCTGCAGATTGCCAAATCTACTGTTCCTGCCCCACCCTTTCTGCTCCTCTGCAGTCTTGTATATTGAGATATCTTTCAGATATCTCAAACGGGATCTAGTGCCTTCCCTGTGTTAATTATGTCCGACTTATCTGGGATGGAATTGGTTAGGGCACGTTTCTTTGCTCCTTGTCTCCATTAGATTGTAAGCTCCTTGAAGGCAGGGGCTGCCTTCCCCCTCTATTCTCAGAGCTTAGCATGGTAGGAGCTTACTAAATGCTTATATAGGAAATGCAGGTTCAGGGCGGCACTGGGGCAAGAAGAAAAGGAAGACAGTCCCTGCCCTCACACAGCTTACAGTCTAATGGGGAAGACAGCATACTAACAACTCTGTACAAACGATCTCTCGGGCAATGGGGAGCCGCTGAATGTGGCGAACTTTGGAGGAATGGGGAGCCCCAGCCTCGGAAAGAACGTTTCCAAGCGTCTAAGGACGCTGCTGCCTTTACAAACAGGTATTTGTCTGTTGCAATTGTTCATTACAGCTGATCTCAGATCTGGCAGAAGTTACAATCCAGATGCAGCAATCAATTTATAAAGGATTGGCTTTTCACCTTGGACTAGGCTTCACTCCTCTGCTCTTCCCATGAGCAAAAAGCTCATCTACTGGCGCTAATGAAAAGCGAAGCTGCCAAGGACTCCTCATTGGCTACTTTTGGCTTGTAACAGCCGCCGTAGCAGGGCGTATCCGGAAGTGATCGTTGGAGCATTTAAAGACTGGAGGCTTCTGCTCCCGGCTCAGGCCATCATGAAGCCTCCTGTGAGGCGACGCGCAGTCCCGGCGCGGTACCGAGTGCTGACCCCGACCTTGGTCCGTTCGACCACGCTCTGGACCTCACGGGAGAAGAAACAACTCCTCCGTTTACTGCAGGCGCGAGCTGGGGAGCAGGAACCAGTGACTGCGGAACTGAGGGAGGGGCTGCCCCACCGAAGCGAGGCTGAGGTTCGGGGGCGGGGCCAACGGAAAGGGGCGGAGCATGGCCCAGGCCTGTAGGAGGCTGCGGTCTGGGGGCGGGGCCGAGAGAAAAGACTGATGTGGGGGCGGGGCTGGAGGAAAAGAAGAAGGGAGGGAGGGATAGGAGACTAGGCAGTCTGAAGTAGGGGGCGGGGCAAAGACCAGAGCAAGGCTGGGGGGGCGGGGAATGGAGGGAAAGGGGCGGGGTTGAGTTAGAGGGCCCTGGGGTGGGCGTGGGGCTGAGTGGAAGAGCACTCCTTGCCTCAGTGCACTTTTCAGAAGGACTGACTGTAGGAAGTCACGTTGCTAAGCGCTGGGGATACAAAAAGAGGCAAAGACCAGCGGGGGGCCAAGCCGGGGCCTCAGGGCACACAGCAGTCAGCAGCGCCCAGATGCCTTCGTTCATGCTCGTTGAAGGAATGCATCTGAGGAGGGAAGCAGCGTGTAAATAGCCATCTACAAAGCAGGCTGTATACCACATCAGCAGGAGACAGTGGCAGAGAGAAGGCCCTGGACTGAAAGGAAGCCAGGGAGGTCAGTGGTTAGGGAGGAGCAGGGACAGTGTTCCTGGCCTGGGGGATGACCCCAGAGACCACCCAGAGCTGAGAGGTGGAGGGGCTTGCTTGTGGAAGAGGCGGGGGAGGCCAGTGTCACCAGATGGAAGAACACCCTCTGGGGAGGAAGGTATGAGAAAACTGGAAAGGGAGGAGGCTGCCAGGGCGTGAGGGGCTTAGAATGCCAGATAGGGCATTTTGTATTTGATTCTGGTCGCTGGGGTTTATTGAGTAGGGCAGAACTGATATGATCAGACCTGCACTTTAGGAAAATCACTTTATTGGCTGAATGGAGGATGGATTGGAGTGGGAAGCACCCCCTCCACCCAAGGCCATTGTCATAGTCCTGGGTGTGAGGTGATGAGAGTCTGCACCAGGGGAGGACAGGAGAGAGGACATGTGGTGAAATTGACAGGCCTTGGCCACACCTTGGATCTGGGGGGTGAAAGATAGTGAGGGGTCCAGGCTGACTCTTAGGTTGTGAGCCTTAGGGATTGGGAGGGTGGTGTTGCCCTCTGCAGTCATAATAGGGGACGTAGGAGATGGGGAGGGTTTAGGTGAAACACAATTAGTTCAGTTTTGGACCTGTTAAGTTTCAGATGTCTGCTAGACATCTAATTTGACATATCTGAAAGGCAGTTGGATATATAAGACTGGAGATCAGCACAAAAGTTGGGGCAGGAAAGGTAGATTTGGGAATCATCAGCATAGAGCTGGAAATTAAATCTGTGGGAGTTGATGAGATCACCAAGTGAAAGAGCAGTCAGAGGGGTAGGCAGACAACTTTGAAAAGTAGAGAGGAGAGGCTATCAAGGAAGAGAGAATGATCCTCGGTGTCAGAGGCTGCAGACAGGTCAAGGACAGTGAGGGTTGAGAAAAGGCCATTAGGTTTGTCAGTCAAGAGATCACTGATAACTTTGGAAAGAGCAGTTTTGTTGGAATAGTGAGGTCTTGAAGAGGATTGTAAGGGGTTAAGAAGAGTGGCTAGTGGAAGCGCCTGTTGTAGATGGCCTTCTCATAGAGTTTTGCCACAAAGGGCAGAAAAGATAGAGGATAAGTTAGCTGGGATGAAAGGATCAAGTGAGGGAGGGTTGTCCCAGGATGGGTAAGACAGGCATGTTTGAGGGCAGCAGGGAATAAGACAGTAGGCAAGAGAGATTGAAAATAAGAGAAAGTCAGATGCCAGAGGGGGATAATTTGTTGGAGGAGATGAGAAGGAATGGGTTTCCCTTAAACAGGTAGGAGTTAGCCTTGGTAAGGAGTAAGGCCACCTCATCATGTGAGATGGGTGTGGGAAGAGAGGAGGGCAAAAGGCACCTGAGTGATAGAAGATGAGGAAGAGGGGAGAAGAGGGAGCTCATGGTGAATGGCCTCAATTTTTCCTGTGAAATATGAAGAGAGAGTGGGAGGAAGGAGAGCCGTGGGAGGTTAGAGGAAGGCTGAGAAGATTTGGAAGATTTGCTATGGAGCATGGGAGCTTGAATTGATGAGGGAAGTATAGAAGGTTTGCTTAGCATCAGTGAGGGCTTGATTAGGGTTGTGTAACAGATTTTTAGTCAGAATGATTGTATGGTTTTCTCCATCTAAATTTTGTAGTGTATGTGTAATATGGAGAGTGGCAAATGGTGGGGGTGATTTGTTGTAACGAGAAATTAGCCAGTGAGACCACTAATCATTTTAATGAAGTTTTAATAGTGGAGCATAATTGGCAGCAACCGCCAGTGGTGAACAAGACCCAAATCAGGCAGCTCCAAGATGCATATTCTCAGCGTTTATATAGACAAAAGCCACAACATAACTGTTGCCACGGGGAGCAAGCAGGGAAAATGCAGAAACCAAAGGACAGCAATCAGTTTATTGCCTGGCAATCAGTTTATTGCCCGACAACCAGTTTGTTACCCAACTGAAAGTCCCCAAGTAACTGGGAATGGGGTGAGGGGCTATGGGTTCCAGGTGGCAGGTTTGGGCAGGTCTCCTAGGCAGGCCTTGGTTTGGTTAAGTCTCCTAGGTGAACTTACCCAAGATGGGGAGGAATGGGAGATGTTCACAAAATGGTGGTTACAACAGTCCAAGGCTGAGTTTTGGCCAGGGCATAATAGAGGAAGTGATAAAAGGGCTAGGGATTCAAGAGAGCGTCACAGTGTAGAATTGAATTGGTTCAACAAATGGGTCAGAATGGACAAAAAGGGGAGAGAGTGAACAGCACAGGGAAGATAGCCTGGGAGACCATTGAGGAATCAAGGAATTGGAGGTCATGGGGGTAGGAGAGGAGGAAGTTGGGAGCAGGGCTGATGAGAAAAGGGCAAAGTTCAAGGCTCAGGTGGGTCAGGGCTGGGATGAGAGGTGAGGCTTAAGAGAAGCAGACGGCTTTGCTGGCAAGAAAATTGAGGTAAAGAGGGTGGCAGAATCGAGGTGACCAAGAGTCAGGTTTACATGGGGAGGAGGGAAATCTGAGGGGATCCTATCTGAGCAGGGGAAGGGTTCCCAGGTAAACTTAGGAAAGGGAGCAGGCTTCTGGGGCCAGTGAGAGGACAAGGTGAGGGGCCTGAGTGGACCTTGTAGTCTTAGGTGAAGGTTGTAGTCGGGCCAGAGTGAGGCTTGGGGAGGGGCAGGGCTTGTGGCTGAATTGAGACCAGCTAGAGGGCACAGTGGATGCTGGACCTGGAGTCAGGAAGACCTGAATTTAAATTCTGCTTCAGACAGTGACTAGCTCCATGACCTTGCCCAAGTGACTTCAATGCTCTCAGCCTCAGTGTCTTCACTCATATTAGGGGAATAATAAGCTATCACTCAGGGTTGTGGTGAGGGCCAAAGAAGATAAAATGCAAACCATAGAGCCCTGCATAAATGCTGCTGTTGTTGTCATTATCAGACTCGGCTGAACCTAGTTGGAGGTTGGCTGAGGTTGAGATGGGAAAGGCCTGGGGGCTTGGGGAGAGCTATGAAGGGGATCCTCTGGATGGAAGTGAGGCTCAGGTGACACTGGGGGGTCATGTGCTCCTTCAGGGTCCTGACACTCTGCTCCTGATTTTGTAGCCTTGGGCAAGCCAGTTCTCTCTTCTTTGCTTCAACTTTTCCATATTGAAATGAGCACATTTGATTTTATGGTCTCTGTAAGGCCTCCCAGGGATAACAGGCTTGTGGTCTGGGTCCTCAGGTTATGAAGAGTAGAGTTGGAAACAAGCTTATGTCTTACTCACATTGTTGGGGGAGGGCAAAGATCTGTGAAAGACAAAGACAAGAGGTATTTCTAAAGCGTGAGCTGGGTAATCATTCAGTGCCTACTATAGGGCAGATGGGAGAGTCTTGGGGGAGCCCAAAGAGGCAGGAAGAAAGAGAACCAAGGGCAGGCTACTATCTTGAAGCCAGAGGCGTTCAGAAAATAATTGATGTCAACTTTGGGAGAAAAATGGGTCCAGCACAAAGGAGAAGATCCCTCCTCTCAGGGAGGAGAGGTGACCTCTTCCTCTTCCTCAAGCAAGATAAGGTGGATGGCACAAGGAAAAAGGGATAGTTGGGATTTTCTGTCTTCAGTTCAAGAAATTCAGTACTGTTATGAAGTAACTTCTGGGTGCAAGACCTTGGGGAAATTAACATATTTCTATCAAAGAATCACAGCATTTTGGAGTTGAAATTCAGTACATAAAGCATTTATTAAATACCTACTGTGTGCTAGGCACTTAGTTGGGACTGGGGATCCAAAAATAAAAACAGGCTCTGCACCTTGAGGAGGTCCTTACATTCTTCTGGGAAGGAGGGCCCTCAGTAGCCACACAATCCATGTCCAACCTCAAGAAGAAGGCCTTCAGTGTACCCAGCAAGTAGAGGTCCAGCTTCAAAAACCCCATGTGAAAGAGACCCTCTGACCTCCCAAGGCATCTTCTTCCCCTTTGGGAGAGCTCCCGAAGCTGCCAAGTCTTTCCTTACCTCCACCCTCCATTTGCCTCTGTGCATCCTTCACCCATTGCTCCTGGTTCTGCTCTCTGGACCCAAATAGACTGAGTGGAGCCCTTCTTCCACAGGACAGCTGTTTCCCAAGTACTTGAAGGTCTTCCATATTCCCACTAAGCCCTCTCTCCT
Source organism: Petaurus breviceps papuanus (assembly GCF_028583685.1). Classification (NCBI taxonomy): domain Eukaryota; kingdom Metazoa; phylum Chordata; class Mammalia; order Diprotodontia; family Petauridae; genus Petaurus; species Petaurus breviceps. The sequence continues at coordinate 4,784,905 of NW_027185588.1, read as the reverse complement.
TCATGGTAAACATCTCTAATTCCTTCATGGACTCAAAGCCTTTCTCCAGACTGGTTGCCCTTCTTCAGATGCTCTTCAGTTTATCAGTGTCCTTGCCCAGATATGACCAGGTTTAGTACAGTGCTCCAGAAGTGGTCTGACCAGGGCAGAGTCTAGTAGGACCATGCCCTTTTCATTCTCAGAAGCAGTGCCTCTGTGAATGCAGATCAAGCTTTATTTTGGCTGCCTTTTCAGTTGACTCTGTGAGTCACCCAAACCCCGGATACTTTTCAGATAAACTTCTGTCTTTCCATGCTTTCCAGTGTAACAGCATTTCCTACCTGATGGAAAAGCACTTATTAACTGTTAGCTATGAGCCAAACACTGTGCTAAGTGTTGGGGATACAAATAAATGTCTCAGGAAACTCACATTCTAATTAGAGGAGGCAATACTGATGCCTGCCCCATCTCGTAAAGGTGATTTTTTTAAACCCACGTCTAAGAATTATTTTATTATTTCATAGGCTTCGAATTAGAGAGGACCTCCCAGGTCATGGTGTCCAACCCCTTCCTTTATTTTCTAGATAAGGACTATAAGGCTAGCGAAGGCAATGACTTCTCCAAGGTGCCAGAGGCAGTAAATGGCAGCGCCAAGACCTGAAGCTAGCATGCTTTCCCACCTCCCTACCCCCTGTCATGCTGTTTTATCCCCACAGAATTTTGGCTCCAATATTCCCATGTCTGGTGTATTTATTGGCTATCCCTCCCAGATGTGTAGTGTCTGCAAAGTTGATTAGCATGCCAGTTATGCCTTTATACAAGGTATTGATAAAAACACTAACCAATATCGATCCTGATGCATTCCATTGCAAACTTCCTTTCAACCTGATACCAAGTCATTCATGTTTACCCTTTAAGTCCAGCTATTCTCTGGTTCTCTGTCAATGTAATTTTACCATCATCTAGCTCAGAAATATCAAATGCCAGTTGGGAAATGTTTAACAAAATAAAGAAAAGTAAAACAAAACATAGATGATGTTAATATGTGGTTTTCTAAGTCAATGTGCAGCCAGCAGGGATCCTTGCCTTTGAATTTTATACCACTGATCTAGCCCACATCTCTCTTTTTCATAAGACTCCTATGAAACACTTTATCAAAACAGTTTTTGAAATTAGATGGATTTCTGCATATGAGTATTAATAAACCTTCTTAATATAGAACATCTATCCTGGAACTCAGGATTTAAGACCCAAACAAATAACACACATGTTGATGTGGCAAGTATAGTAGAAGGTACAAACAGAGGTTTCTCTGTGTTTGAAGGGCAGGACATAAGCTACCAGGAGAAACCAAGGAAGGCTTCCTGTGGAAGATGGCATTTGATTTAGATTACACCTTCAGCTCCTTTGTGACAGGCAGGAGCTGTTTTACCTGCCTTTGTATGCCCAGTGCTTAGCACTGGGTTTGGCACCTAGTTACATGAGTTAACATAGGTAAAGTGCTTTGCCAACCTTAAATCGTTATATAAATGCTGGCAGTTCTGATTATTGTGTGATTTAATGATGCTCATTGACTTGGATTGGGGCTTATTGGGTGCATGGGGGAATGTGCTTGGGGGGATGTGGGGAATGCAACAGCCCTCAGCCCTCTACTGAGTGAAGCTTTGCACAAACTCAGGAGGTTAGCATCCTTTCTGATTCCTTCACTCCCCCCTCCTGCTATTTCTTCCTAGATCCAGAATTTCCTGCAGGTGTTGAAGCGTCGTGTGGCCCGGGAGGTAATCCGGCAGGAGCATCGCTGCTGCCAGAAGGAACAGAGGCTTCATAAGGCTGAAGTTTTAGCCCCCATTGAGGTGAAGATGGGGTGAGAATACCAAAGAAGTCATAATGTGGGGGACAGGAGCTCCATAAGCAGGGGATGGAATCTGAGAGAAAAGACCCCAATTTTTGTTGGGTAGCTCATGGAAGGATGGCAGGAACATTGTATTTGATTAGAGGATCTCTGTATGATCCTTGCTTGGCTTCTTAATACTGCTGTGACCCAGAGCCAGTCTTTTAGCCTTTTTGTGCCTCAGTTTCCCAATCTTTAAAATTAGTGGATTGGCCTAGAGTCTAGTGGTCTTCAAGGTCCTTGTGATGCTGTGGCCCTCGGCTCAGTGTGAAAGGCATCTTTGAGGGATATGAGCTGGGGCTGGGTGAGGAAGAAGGGAGACAGTTGACATCTTGCCAAGGTGAGCAGTGGCTGTGGGTGATCAGATTGTCATCCTGTGTTCACTTCTAGGTTTGGACAGATCTGGCTACAAATGTGACCAACCAGTTGGAAGAAGCAATGACCACTGCCTTTTCCCAGGTACCAGGGGCCCTGGAATTCTCTGATTCATTGCTCATTTCCAGATATCTGTGGTTTCATCAGGATAGGCACTGCCTTCAGTCTCTGTTACAGCTTGTCCAAATCATAGCTGACTACCTTCTTGAGCTCACACAGTCAAAAAAACATCCCTTCATGGCTAACTGTCTGGGAGTAAGGCTTTCCTGGGTTGGCTCTGCTAAGCCTTGAGTGACAGATGCACAGAGCCTGCCACCACACTGGACTTGAAAGGCCTTCCATTTTGGTAGACTTACCAGAGCAGCCTTCAGGAGCCCAGGACTTCTCCTTAGCCATATATGGCTATCACAAAATGGTCTTTCTAAGAAGCCATTACCCACACAAATGTCTTTTGGGGAAAAGCTGGAGCAGGGGATCTGAAACTAGGCTTCACAGGTTCCCCCACCCCCAAGGGTTCCATGAATAATTTTCAGGAAAGTCTTTGAACTTTAATGAGAAAAAAATTACATCCCCTACTCTGTAAACTCCAGTGGCTCCCTATCACCCCTGGGATCAAATCTAAAATCCTGTTTGGATTTCAGAACCCTTCAACCTTCTTATCCCTTCCTCCCCTCCATGATCTGGCAACACTGCCTCTCCATCTCTTGACTCTGAGGGTTTTCACTGACTGTCCTCCATGCCTGGTATGCTTTCCACCTCCTGGTTTCTCTGGCTTCCTGAGTCCCACCTTCTTTGAAGGCCTTCCCTCATCCCCCTTAATGCTAGTGCCCTTCCCTGTGCTGATGGTCTATAGCTTACCCTATCTGTAGCTTGGTTGTTACTCAGTTATCTTTGTGCTCTGTCCCTCATTAGACCGTGAGTTCTTTGAAAGAAGGGGCGATTCTGTCTCCCCAGATTTGAGCCCAGTTCCTGGCACATAGTCCATGCTTAAATTACTGAACAGCTTTATTTTCATTAACTTCTAATTTCCATTAATGATTTAAAAGCATGTGTCACCAAAGTGCCAAAGAAGTACATAGCACAGGAAACATCCCCACACTCACACCCAAAAGAGATGGGAGGACTTCGGCTGCAAAGAGAGACATCCATGTTTTGACTTGGCTGATGAAGGTGTTTGTTTAGCTGGACTATGCATGATTAACGGCAGCAGTTTTGTTTTTCTTCCACTGGGAGAGGTGAGAAAGGCCTGTAAAAAAAATAAATATAATTTCTGAAAACAAAGGAGGCAGGAAACCAAAGAGTCCCTGACCCAGAGGAAGCATGAATTCCTGCTGGGAGGCTGCTCTGAGCTGTCCCCATCTCCCCCAGGGGTTAGCCTGACCATGGGTCCTTAAAGCCATGCCTCTTTTCTCTCTGCCCCTCCCAGATCCTGACTATTGCTGCCACAGAACCCGTGAGTCTGCTGCACTCCATTCCGGAGAAGCCAACCCAGGCAGGTGAGAGACAGCTTCTCTGCAAAGAGGCTAGCTCCCAGGAAGAACTGCCGCCTCAGGCCCCAGAGCCCACCCAAGAGACCTCAGACACCCGGCCCAAGACTGACTCCTCCAAATCTAACCCGGCCCCACCCGAGAATGGAAACTTCGTCATTGACTTTGAGAAGATATATAAATATCTTTCAAGTGTATCCCGGAGTGGCAAGGGCCTTGAGCTATCTCCTGGAGGTGAGTTGGGGCAGTGATGCTGGGGAGGGGATTGAGAGGACAAGCAGTGGGGTGGGGGGGGGAGAGGGAAGTGGTGAAGACCCAAGTTCAGATCTGGATTCAGATCCTTACCAGCTGTGTGACCCTGGGTAGGTCATTGAACTGCTTGCCTCAGTTTCCTCCCAGGGCTGCTGGGAGGATTAGATGAGGTCATCCTTGTAAAGTGCTCTCCTTATTATTCTCACCTGTCTTTACCACTCGCACACTCACTCACTCTTCTTGATTCCTAGAGTCGGCTGTCCTCCTGGATCTGCTCATGTCCCTCCCTGAGGAGCTCAGTCGCCTGCCCTGTAAAAGGCTGCAGGCCCACATGGCTAGTTCCTACAGAAAACTGAAATGCCCTCAAGCCAAGTCAGGCCCAAGTCCTGGGGACCCTGGCCAGGGCCCCTCGGTGGAAGACAATGGAGTGAGCACCTCTCCTGGCAGAGCTCCAGGAAGCATGGAGAGCCCCACTCCTGAGAGGCCAGCTGCTTCTGGGCCAAGTGTGCCCCCTGCTCAGCACCAGCTGTGGCAGGATCTGGACTTCTGTCCTCTGAACCCATTCCTGGTTCCCTTGGAGCTTCTGATGCAGGCCCCAGCTCCTGGGCAGTGAGGGGACCTAGCCAAGGCTGGGGCCCACACTGCATACCCAGGTGAGGGCAGTGAGTGGGTGTGTGGGAAGGGTGAGAGGAGGAGAGAAAAAAGGTGAGCTCCTAGGAAATTGTAATGGGAATGTAAATTTTAAAAGATCTTCCCTGCCCCTAGGCTAAAGTGCACCTGGAGCCTGGGGTAGGAGGCTTGTTTTTCAGTAGATACTTTTTGATTGGCCAGTGGGTCAGTAAGGTTGTTACATTCTCTGAGCCAGGAGAAGGCTATATAAGCCCTGATGTGTAGCTTTGTTTTGGGGCTCACTTTGAGTAGTGTTCTGTGATTTGATCTGGATTCTGGGAAGCCGTTGTCCAGAGCCCCCCGGCTTTGAAAAACCCAGATGTTGAAACCCAGATGGTGATTTGGTATGGATGTAATGGCTAGACAGTTTGGAAAGCTGTCTACTTGATCTGTTTCTGTCTTGATAATTCTGCCTGTATACTCTGAAGTTCAGGGTGCTGACCTTTTTCCCCTGAACGAGGTAAACGATATATGTTTGACTGATTAAAGTAAGCTTGTTAACCCATTTTGAGTTGCTTTCCTGTATCAAAGCAGATCCAAGAACCTGTGTTGGCGGCAAACCCTGAGGATGCTTGGGGTGCTTGCTGCTACAGAAATAAAGCTATGTTTATTATTTCTGAAGTTCCTTTGATATTTTATCCTAGGTTTCTAGGCAGTTCTCTGACTCTGGGTTTATCCAGGCCCCTATTCTCTCTGAACAAGTACCTAAGAATTTGTACTGGGTGGGAATTTGAAGAGATTCCAGTGTTCCTGGGGCTCTGAACCATATCTGTTCTGGTGAACCTCATTCCCTCTCCAGATTTGAAGAGCTGCATATGTGTTTGAAAGAGATTTCAGGCAGACTAGTCCTGGGAGTTCTGGGGTGGTCAGGCTTGTCTTGGGAAAAGCATTTTTTGAACCTCAAAGTATGATTTCTTTTTTTTTGCAGGGCAGTTGGGGTTAAGTGACTTGCACAAGGTCACACGGCTAGTTGTTTGTGTTAAGTGGCTGAGGCCAGATTTGAACTCAGGTCCTCCTGACTCCAGGGCTGGTGCTCTATTCACTGCACTACTTCGCCGCCCCACAAAGTATGATTTTTTAAAAAAATTTTTCATTCATTTATTCAGCAAATGCTTATTGAGTATGTCTAATGTGCACAGATATCTTCCTCTCCTCTTCTCCACTCTGCTTGGTGTGTGTGAAAGAGTCCGACATCAGAACACCCCAAAGTTTGCCCCCCTCTACACTATCATTCATTTAATACCTTAGTTTTCAGTTAGGTATCGTAGTGAAGGTTGGGTTTCTACCTCAGCCTTCTGGTTTGGTTACTGATGGGTGGAGTTAAAAGTTTGTCAATCTCAAAAATATGTAACTTAGATTCAGAAGGACTACAATGCAGGACTCTGGAGATTGGTTTTTATTTTCACAACACAATTTTAAAAACTAATAAAATAAAATTACAAGTAACTAGGAAATTCTCAGCATAATTTACAAATGGTTGTGTAAAACTGTTGTTAAGTCATTCGTATTTTGTCATTTAATTTTAAAATGAAACTTTTGTCTAATTTCAAGTTGTGCTTTCTCAAAAATTGGTTTCAGTAGTAGTTGGCTGAAGCTCCCACCTTTGTTCCTCTGACAATCATCCAGTGTTCACTGTGCTCGCTGTGTTAACACCAAACAGTTAATACCCCAATTAAACAAGGAATTTCAAGGTTTTTAACTTCTTCACAGAAGCACACACTTCTTTCACCATTCTGGGTTGTTTTTTTTTCTTTCCTCCCCACCCTCATTTCATCAAACAATATAGAATGGTGTTGTGCTTGAAAAATGGGCCATGGATATATTCTCTTTTACCTAAATATATGATGAAATAATCTACAAAATATTGATTTATTTTCAGGCAGGTACAAAAGAACATTTCTTGCCACATGCCCTGTCCCAACCGCTGCTTCCCGAACTGTTGTTTCCTCCTTTCTTTCTGAGGTTCTGGTTGTCCTTCCAGCCCCAGTCCACAACAGGGAAGTGTCAGCTAACTGCTGGGACCCACTTTCCCCTGCCTTGTGTTTGTCCACCCAAAGAATGAAGCCCAGAGACTGCATTTCCTCTCAAGTCCTTTTCTCAGGCTTCACTAGGACCCCAGGGATGCCTGTTCTCCCATTACTACAGAACAAGCTTTGCAGTGACCCAGTGAGGAGGAAGCGTGCTGATTAACACCCCCATTTTCCAGCTGAGCTGGCACCTCAACCAGTAATGCCCAAGGAAGTGTGGACAGCCCAGTCCTGAGAGTTCTGCTACTTCTGGTCCTTCCCAGCATGAGAAGGGCTGATGAGATTTGCTCAAGACCACACACATGGCAAGTGGCAAGCATCAGACATGGAATTCAAACAGAGGCCTACTGGGCCCCCAAGTTGAGCAGGCTTTCCACTAACCCATTCTTCCAATCCATTCAGATCGATGCATTTGTTCTTCCTGCCTGGGAAGCCCTAGAACAGGAATGGGGAACCTTCGGCCTTGAGGCCACATGCCCTCTAGGTCCTCAAGTGTGGCTCTTTGAATCCAAACTTCACAGATCAATAAAAGCATTTGTTGTGTAAAACTTGGATCCAGGGCCTGGGCCAAGGGGAGGCTTAGGGTCTTTGCATCTGGTCTCAACTCCTCTTTCCTTCGACATTAAAATCAGACCAACAGCTAAAACTCCATTCTGGGCATGAAGCTCTCAGTAGATACCGGTCACTAGCCCCAGTCCCTACGCGTTCCTTGCCCTATGTTGTTCACACCAGACAGAGATGTCCACTATGGCATCACCATCCCCCTAACTCCTAACTGCAGCAGGCAGGTACCCTCTGGCATTCCCCATAGGCAAAGAATGTCCTTGTGCCTTGAACCTCAACCACACTGGGCTATTTCTTCCAGTCCAAAGACACTGAAACAAGGCATGGGGGCAAGAGACAGCAGCAGGGGTAGAAGATTCGTGGCCTTCCAAAAGACGGGGAGGAACAGTGATCAGAGATGAAAGTGACACAGGGAATGGTTTTGTTCCACCCTCTCTTTCCCCCTTCAGGTTTAGCAGGCCTTTAACACACTGCATCTCATGGAAATAAGGGTACAAAGGTGTTTATTGTAAGGGGAATGGGAAGCAGACTGGGACTGGGACTTTAAGGTGAATTTGAGAAAATGTCACTGAACAGATGCTGTGAAAAGTGAGCCAAGGTGGGTAAGAGGGCAGTAGGACAGGGCACTAACAGGCCAGGGCTGCCAGGTTCTGAGACCCTCTAACCCTCTGCAATAGCATCCACAACAGGGGCTGGGGCAGAGGAAGAGGACTGCATGACCCAGTCCTGGTTTTGGAAGGGCACAGGGATGGGGGAGCGGGGGAGGGAGTCTGGTGGTGGCGAGAGCCGCATGTGAAGTAGTTGGTCAGCATAGCCAGGATTAGAGGGACAGAATGTCAGAAATGGGACAATGCCCTAGACATCCAGCCCAGCCCCTTCTCCCTCTCCATTTTATAATCGGGGAACAGACCCGGGGAGTGGAATGTTCATGCCCAAAGACACAGCAAGATACAGGGCTGAAATCTGAACCCTGATCTCCTACCTGCCTGTCCAGGATGCTCCCCCACTGCCCTATTCTGTCTCTCCATCACCTTGAAGCTTTTTTTCTACCTCATCACAAAAACCACTCACACTCAGGACAGGATGATTTGTTATTTATTATTTGGGCCTGAGCTACGGCTGCTGCGGTGTTTGTCTTTGTCCGCTGTCCAGGTTTCCTCCCCTTCCCATCTCCTGTGTTTGGTTTGTCCTGGGTGCGCCTGCTAGCTTTAGTTCAGGGGTGAAGTGTGGGTGAGCTGCTTTGGTACCAGAGCCCAGCCAGGTGGGGTAGGGGCTCAGCACTTGTGGGAACTCAATAAATCCTGCATGGTGGGGCAGGAGTGTTTGGGGTAGCTGGCCATGCACCAGCCCTGAATGAAAAAAAAAAACAAACCCTACAGTAAACCAGAGGGACGAGGCCCCCACACCCTTCACAAGCTTCCATACTTTGGGGGAGAACAGACAGCAAAGCCACAGGAGGAATGTGTCAGGGTTTTCATATGGGCATGGAAAAAGATCAGGTGGTCAAGAAGCTGGGGATGCCATTCTAGGCAGGAAAATGGTAGGAACGAAGGCACAGAGGTGGAGAACGAGTCAGCCTTTGGGGTCTGGGAGAGCAGAAAGCCCCTGGTTGGGGGTAGGGAGATAGGCTTAGAGGTTACTACAGTAACATGAGGAGAGTGCATTGCAGGGCAGAGATGACAGGTTGGCCACACTTGTATCAGCTCTCAGCTGACATTCCCTCCTCTACCCTGGGGGCATGGGGGGAGGGGTGGATGGGAGAGGGGGCTACCTAATAAGGGTTTGGGGCTGATCTGCAACTATCTATAACCCTGTTAAATAAACCCACCACCAAATCTAGTTGGAGCCATCTTGGATCATCTGGCCTTCACACAGCAGGCATTCAGGAAGAGTTGAGATAGGTTCAATTGTAGTGCCCTGTATAGCCCTACTCCCCCCACTGCCCTCACTGCCCTGATGAAGCCCCTCTGCTCAGGATCTCCTTGACCAGGAAGGTTAGAGGCTTCTGAGGTTAGGGAGAGGGGGCTGGGCTGGGCTGGTGACACAGTACCTCGTACATAGTAGGCGCTTACTAAATGTTTGCTGAATTGAGGGAGGGGTCAAAGTGCTAGGAGTGGGGGGTCTTGCTGAATTTCTCTTAGATAACTAGGTTCTGCAGTCCCAGTCTGGGGGAGGGCCATCAGTCCAGAGTGCTCCAGGAGAGTGGCCAGCCAGCTGTCACGAGAGAGGGGAGGCCAGCAGGTCAAATGAGCAGAGGAAAGGGGGGATGCAGCATCCAGAGCTTTGATTATCCATCATCAGGTAGCAGGCAGGGCAGGTACAGGTTAGGAGGCTGATGAGCAGCTGCCATCCTGGCCAGAGGAACTCCCCAAAGCCCAGGAATGGGGGGCCCACCTCCTGGAGCTTGCTCACTCTAGTGTCTCCCTGATGGAAGTGGGTGGGGAGAATGGGCCACTCCACTTGGGAAAGCATCGCCTGCCAGACCTTAGGCCAGCTCATCTCGTGCCCTCAGGTGGGGTGGGAGTTGGAGGGCGGAGCAGATGGGAGATCTCAGGAGCAGAAGTCTGGCTTAGGGAAAGCCTGGGCTTCTGGTCTCCTAGAGGGCAGGGCAGGCTGGAGGGGGAATCTGGGTTTGAGAAGGGAGGCCTAGACCAGCCTTGGACAGAAGGCTTGGTCACAAGCCAGGCCAGCTGGGAATCAGGGGATCCAGATGAGGTAAAGTGGTGGTGGGGTGAGTTTGGGGAGCCCTAGACTAAGCCGGGGTGCAAGAATGGAGGTGGCCTTGGGCCTTGGATTCTAGGCCAGGTCTGGGGATGGGATAGAGAAGTCAGGGTAGGGAGGAGAGAGGGGGAATCTCAGGGCGGGGCAGGGGCTGGGGCAGGGTGGGCAGGTGCGGGACCCTTGCGCTCTGCCCTCACACCAACGCATAGTCGAACTGGCCCCTCTCTAGTGCCTCCTTGTGGTCGGTCCAGGACGAGGCAGGCATGCGGCTGTAGGGGTCCAGGAGGATGCGGACGCAGCGCACCATGAGCAGCACCAGGAACAGCAGCAGAAAGAGAACAAAGGCGAAGACCGTGCGCTGCTCAGCGTCCAGCCCTGCGGACCCCCCGGCTCCCCCTGGTCCCGGAGCCCCTGCCGGGGACAGCGCCTCGTAGTCCGGAGTCCAGGCGGAGCTCATGGCTCTACTAGCAGCTCACATCGCCTGTCTGCCCGCCTCCCCCTCTGGGGCCACGACCGGGACCGGACTGGCACAGAGACCTGGGGGAGAGGGAGAGAAGCCACAAATGGCTGCCACACCCCCAGCGGCCCCCCGGCCCATCCCTGCCCCCCCTTCAGCCCTTACCCCTGCCCTCCCCACCCCCCAGTCCTCATTTAGTCCCCAACGCCACGGCTCCCTTCAATCTGCATCCCGCTACGCATCCTACACACCCATCCCCGCCCCCATACCCCTAATCTCACCTCATCCCCCTGCGCTCCACAACCACACACCCTCATCTCTGCCTCTCATCTCCTCACTGCCCTCCTTACGCCCCCCGCCCGCAGCCCATCTCCCACCTCACTTAAACTGCCCCATCCCAGCCTGGTCCCGCCATCCCCCCGAGCACGTCCCGTCACCTAGTCCCTTGTGCCCCCCACTCCCAGTCATCCCCATCCAGCCGCACACGCACACCTCGGTCCTAGCTTGGACCCCGTAAGTCCAGCTTTACCTCACTTCCTTCTCTGGAACCTCCGCACACTTTGCTATCACACCATCTCCACACTCCTCCCTTCCCCGCCCTCGTACACCCAATTTTACCTCGGCTCCATCCCCCATCTATTCACCGTCACCACCTCTGGCCCCTTACCCCCTTACAACACTTCCAACCCACGTCCCCACCCATGTCACCTCGCCCTTCCCGCGGCCTCCCCACATCCCAGCCCAGTCTACACCTCTCTCCCTATCTTTAAGCCCACCCGCCTCTCTTACCTGCCCACGCCCGTGTACTCCTTTCTCTCCCCATATCGCCCCTACCCCAGCCCTAGGACTGGGTATGAATGAGGGAAGAGACAGAGAACCTGGAGAGCCAGGCACTCGGGTCCTCATCTGGCCCCACACCACACCCTACACCCGCGCACCCCAGCCCCCAACCATGCCCATGCCCAGCCCTAGCCCGGCCCCAGCCTGCCCCAGCCCAGCCCAGCCCAGCCCAGCCCAGCCCAACCTTACCTACCTGGGGGCTGCTTCCTTTCCCTTACCTGCCCCAGCTATCCCAGACACCCCAGCCCGCGCCCACCCTCCCGGGTGCCCAGGGGCCATTGCCCGCCTCCTTTCTACCCACTCACTCTTCAGCCCACGTGCCCCCGAGCCCCCCAACCCCGTTCGGTCAAGGTCGCCCCCTGTCCCCCGCCCCCTCCCCGTCCCCCTGCCGCCCCCCCCCCCTCCTCGTCCGGGCTTGCCCCGCCCTTGCAGACCCCTCCCCATCTGTGCTCTCCCCCAGCCCTGTTTTCCCGCCCGTGGTGCTTACAGCCCCACCTCTGCCCCCCGCCCCCCACAGCCCCCTCCCTCACCCAGGGCTGGGGGTGAGGGCGTCTCGGTGCGCTCCCTTAACCCCGCTCCTCTCCGCTCCTGCTCTTCGCTCTCCCAGCGTCTCGGTGCGCTCAAGCCCGGTTCAGCTGGCCCTGCCTGCCCTGCCCGAGTAGACGGAGGAGGCGCAGCCCGAGCCGCCGCGGCTGTTCCCATGGCGACGGAGGCGGGGCCGCCGCCAAGAACCCCAAGGAGCGGGGGAGGGGGCGGGGGGGGAAGAAGGGAGGGCTCCCCACCGCACAGCCCCTTAACTCTTTGCGGGCTGGGTCGCCTCCACCCCAACCCTGTAGCCCTCCCCATAACTTAGCCCCCCTCCAATACCTGCTCCTGCTTCCCCCCTTAATGCTGTAGATCCCCGACCAAGCCCCCTCCCCCGCTTCTGCCGTTCCCAGCCTTCTCGGACCGCCCCACCGCCCCCTCCGCCTCCAGGCAAGCCCCGCAGACCCTAACCTGGACTGATGGAGCAGGGGAGAGCGCTGGAAAGACCCCGGAACCTTCCCAGCTGTGGCCCTTCACTTCCCGTCTGCCTCAGTTTCCTCCACTGCCCCTCCCAGGGCTGATGTGGGGATCAAATATTTAAAGCACTCGACAATGTCTGGCGCGTAGTAGGAGTTACATAAATGCTTATTTATTCCTTTCCCTCGCCTTCTCCCTTTACATAGTGAAGCGCATTTATCTCGTTGGATCCCCATCGGGGATCCCATCCCTCAACATCTTTGACTGTAGAATTCACTGCCTCTCACTTAGACCCCCGTCTCAATTCTGCCCAGCCCCAAAGCCCACCTAGGCCCCAGATTCCAGAGGGGAGAAGAATGAGAATGGATAGAGATCGCACCCTTCCGCCACAAACCCTGCCTTCATCCCTTTTAACCTCACACTACGCCCTTACGCCCTAGTACAGGCCAAGTCTGGCCTCCCAAGGGACTCGTCTAAGGTCCCAGCATCTCCCTTTGCTCAGGAACTAGGGAAGGGAGAAGGGAGTGTTTGTTCCCTCACGTCCAGAACTGTATCTTCTCCCATTAGCGTGGGCCCACACTTCCTAAATGACACTTGGAACCTTTTGTGCCCAGTAATTGGAATCATCTTCCCTGGAAAAGGAAGCACATTGGCTTGGCATGTAGGTTTTTATATACAAAAACACTTTACTCTGAGAAGGGTGATCCCCTCTGTGGCCTTTCCCTTTTGGCTCCAAGGTTCACACTGGACCCTGAGAAGCAGAACCGTTTTCCCTGAGAAGAGGAAGCTCCAGGAAGGGCTTGGAGTTAAGGCCCCTTCTGCCCCTGGGTATAGGCCAGTGACTGCCTGCCCAACCTGGGACTAATCTGGCTCCCTATCCTTGGGGCTCAAGCCATCCCATCCAGACTAGATCTTCCTCCTCAATGCTGAGCCAGCCCATCGGGGAAGGCCTGGCAGTCTCACTATGGCCTGGCCCACTGACCCCATTCCTTTCTCAGCAAGAAGTTGGCTCTGTTGTAGGGAACTAGGCAATGAGTCCCAAGCCTCCTGTTGCTGTCTCTCCAACTGCCTTGAGTCCTGGGGAAGTCTGAGCAGCAAACTGCTTGTCCAACACACTCCACCCCCCCTCCCTTCCCCCTTAGCCCCTAGATTGTGGCTGACTCACCACACCCTGAAAGCCCCAGCAAAATCAGGAACCGTATTTGCTATTCATTTTGGTATTTTATTATTTTTCAAATCTTCAGGCAGTATGTACAGAAATGAAAGACATTCAAGGTTTTATTTTTAAAAAGGCTCTAGAATGACTTGGCTGATCTGATGCCACAGACAGAGGCACCTCGGGGGAAATGCACCCCTTCACCAAAGAGGAGGGATAACTGAGGCCAGAGAGAGGAGCCAGCACCAGGCTCTGTCCCTCAAGGCCCCAAGACAGGCCAGGCTGCCAGGGCCAGGGGAAGGTGCACGTGTGCAGGTTGGTGGGCTGTCTTTCCAATCCTCCTCCTCACACTGCACAGGGCCAGGCGAGTGAGGCACGACTACTCCCCTCCCCCTCCTCCTAAGGACTTGTGCTTCACTCGGCACCCCCAACATTATCCCTCCTCCACCCCCCACAACAGCTTCAGCAAGCTTTGTGTTCAGGGTCCTCAGTTCACTTTAGCTTTTGGATGCCCAGCTCCTGGGCCTCTGCAGGACTTTGGGCACCCAATTTGGCTTCTCTCAGTCACTAACCAACTGGCCTATGGGGGGAGGAGGAGAGGATGGGGGAAGGAAAGATCTCTAGGCAGCAGGCCAAGGCAGAGATGCTGCCTGGATCCACCTACGGGGCCCAAAGCAGGAAAGAGGGAGAAAACTGTGTATCAGGCCTCAAGCTTCTTGTGGGGGGAAGGAGGTGATCTTCTGTGATAGTCTTAACCTTATAAACCTGGGACCCCATGAGTTACCCCGCTCATACCTACCATGTTCCCAACACCAGCCCTCCCTAACCACCTGCATTCCACAAGAGGAAATTTCTCATGTCCTGATCTCATCCAGTACCCAGTCTTTCCTCCCCCTGCCCTCCTTTCACACTGGATCCTGGAAAGAGGAGGGGGTCACAAAGTACCCTGCAGGAGCCATATGGTCTTGCATCCTGAAGCTTCTGACAGCAGCGGGGCCCTTGCTGGGACAGTCCAGCAGGTCCCCAACAGTTTTCTTCAGAGAATCTGCTCTGTGCTTGAGGCAGAAATGTCCAGCAGCCTCCAGGCTGCGTAGGGGTTGAGCTCAGTCTGGTCTCTACAGAGGGCCCACACGTAGAGCATCCGCAACACTTTATCCTGGAGGAAAAGAAAGCACACTGAGAACAGGAACCTCTCCTAGAAGGAAAGACAAGCTTTGCTTCAAGCACCTAATATTCTGGGGAGGTCGGCAGCTTTGTGCCCAAGTGGCAGGTGCTGTGGCAAGAACTGGCCTGTGCGAGTGGACCAGTGAAAATCCTCCTGTGCTAAAAGCATAACTCCCAGGAGACACGGAGGGCTGTTGGGACAGATCTTGGAAACAGAGATTCTAGAACAGTCCGACCTGTAACCTAGTAGCAATCCCCTACAGCATTCTCTCTTTAAAAAAAAAATTATTTCCCCCTCAACTTTTGTAAACACTTTTTAAAGATTATTTTTTAAAAATTCTGAATTCCAAATTCTCTCTTCTTCTTCCCCTCCCTTCCTTTCTCCCTGGGACATTAAGCAACTGGTATTGGTCACACAAATGCAATCACCATCCTACAACATTCTCAACAAATGGTCATCCAGGTTCCACTTGAACACCTCCAGTGATGGAAACTCCTTCTACCTCTTCAAATACTTAAAAAACCGCCTGTTCTCTCTTACTTCGTTATTGCTTCTCAAGGTTAAATAGGCCCAGTTCCTTCAAATGATCCTTGCTATGTATGGTCTGGGGAAACCCTCCCTCCTGGGATCAGTGGAAGTGAAATCACCAGGTATGCAGAGGATACTAACCTCTTCTACTTAATGAACTGAAGACAGTCAATTAGAGGAAGATGTGGCCAGGTCACTGTGGGTACATCAGTGTGGCCAAATGTGAAGTTGTAAATTTGGTGAAAATGAACCCAAGCAAGCTGGTGGGGCACCAACAAACACCATGGGTACCCAGCTTACAGAATCTACATTTCTCCACCAACAGGAGAGGTCTAGAAAGAGCAGAAAGACTGCCATGAGAGCAGATGGAGCCCAGGAGAGAATCTAGAACTTCTAGACATCGTTCAGGTTACAGACAGGCTGAACGAACTTCGTGAAGAGAACAAGGCTAACTCCCCAAAACTTAGAAGAATCAGAACCACAGAACAGCAGAGCATTTTGAAAAATGAATTAGTGCATGTGAAAAGCCAAAAGGACATTTGGGGACATCCAACTTGTTAATAGAAAAACCAGGATGCCTAACTTTGGCTTTATGTATTTGGGAAAACAAAACAAGCTCCCTTGCCAGCTTCATGCAGGCAGTGATAGGGCAACAGTTTCAGGGGTGGGGAACCTGCAGCCTCAGGCCACATGTGGCCCTCTAGGTCCTTGAATGTGGCCCTTGGACTGAATCCAAACTTCATAGAACAAATCCCCTTAATAAAAGGATTTGTTCTGTAAAACTTGGGAGTCGGTCAAAAGGCTGCACCCTAGAGGGTCACATGTGGCCTCGAGGCCAAAGGATCCCAACCCCTGGTTATACTAACTCATGATCTATAGGTCCATAAAGGACTAGGAAAAACATGTTTGGGATCATTGTAGAGCACAGCTACAGCATTACTCAAACCAACCTTCTGCTCTCCTACCAGAGCTAGACCCCAAGGCTGCACTAACACCAACCCCCTCATGCCACAGGGAATCTCTGTGCTCCCAATGTAGAGCTATCAGAGATTGATCATACATTGTTTACATTTGGCTTTCAAGTCCAGCCAAAGCCCAGTGAATTAGTGAGTTTGCTGCTGTCTTGAATCACAAATCTAAGAGCTGGAAGGGAACTTAGATTCCAGAGTTCAGATCTTTCATTTTACAAATGAAGGGACTGAAGACCAGGAGGTTAAACGGCATGTCCATCCCTTTGTTTCATCTATCTCCAGCTGCTAGAATGCCCTCCTCAGTTAATCTACCTGGTCACATACCAGGCCTGGACTCCCCAAAAAGAAACACAGACAGCCTATGGGGCTACAGATGGCAGGAGGGGCGGCAATGAGAGTCGATCCTGTGGTGTCAATCTGACAATGCCAGGTCCTTTCAGGCGTTCTGTTTGGTTTTGTGTGGGAGAAAGGATGCTAGCTTGTCATGCAGTCCCTGTTCCAGCCACACTGGCCTCCCTGCTGTCCCTCTCAGGGGACAGCCCCGCCCCTATGCCTTTTAACAGCCATCCTTCCTGAGCTCTGCCTCTTGGAAGACCCACTTTTATGTGGGGCCTCTCCCAATCCCCTCTCTTCACTTTATTTCTTGTACAGAGTCTGTATTTATTTGTCTATGCACATGCTGTCATAATCCATACTAGGAGGGAAGTTTGGAAGGCACAGGGCATGTTCTTTTTTGTGTCTGCATCCCCTGCACCTGGATTTATGTTTGCTGGAATGAACTTAATGTCTGGTCAGTCTTTCAAGGCCTATGGCTGTGGGGGCGGAGTGGAAATGGTCTCAGGCACTGAACATACAAATGAGACAAAACATCCTGAAACAAAGCCTTCTGAATCCCCAGGATTCTGAGGGAGGATGGAGGAGGTGGCTCAGGGCAAGACACTCACCAGTCGAGAGTGCACTTTGTTCAGTAAGTGCCCACAGCCACAGCCTCTCTGTGCTCGGGACCCTCCTTCTATACAGAGCATGTTCAGCAAGGAGCTGGAAGGTCTCCTAGATCTGATACACCAGGGTCCTTGGAGTCGAGGAACGTAAAGTGTAAAATGGCATCCCTGGGACAGAATTCTAGGAACTCAGAATGGTGGGAACAGACACCAAAAGAAAGAGGCAGAGAAAAGCTCCCCCTTCAGGCAGCCGTTCCTCCTCAAGGCTTTGCACATCTCCTATCCACCAATTCCTGTTTCCTCACATCCTCCCAGCACTTCTCAAGTACATCCCTGAAGAGAAGGCAGGTTCTCTCCTCTTCCCTCTGCCTCTCAGCAGGCGTCAGACAACAGTGGAACCACCCCTAACACAGTCTCTCTCCTAGAATGACCTCACACTGACTTCCCCACATGAGGCTGTTCTAAGAACAGTGCCAACCTCTACTACTGGACATGCTGAGCTCTCAGAAGATAGAGCAAATGCCAGAAGGCTGCTAGGTGGGCTAGTAGGGGAAACCTGAATCCAAATCCTGCCTCAGACTTACTATGTGACCTTGGACAAGTCACTTAACTTTTCCTTGCTTCAGTTTCCTCACCTGCAAGAAATGGGAATAATAGCACCCATCTCTCAGAGTTGTGAAGATTAAATGGTATTTGTATAGTACTTTGCATACCTTAACGCACTATATAAATGCTAACTATTATTATCACATCATGATTATTAACAAGTGGGAGTATAGTATAGTAGAAAAGTGAGAGAAGAGGCAATCAAAAAGCCTGGGTTCTAATCCTGACTCAGCCACACAGTCTAAGTGGGCAAGTTCACATTCCAGGTAAGGGTGAGACTAAACCTTCCAACATTTATCCTCTCTGAGTGGATTTCTTTACCTGTAAAATAGAGATGACAGTCCCTCCTTGTCCTACAGGGCTACTGTTTGAAGAAAATGAGAAGGTACATCAAGGGCTGGAGAGGCCAGGAATTTTCCATTAAATATTTAATAAAAGACTGTTACCTAAAATTCATAAGGAATTGACAAATTTGTAAGACTAAGACAAGCTATCAAAGGATGTGAAAAGTTTTCAAAAAGAAATACAGTCAATAGTCATTTGGAAAGTTTCAATGTTATTAATAATCAGAGAAATACAAATTAAAACAACTCTGAAATATATACTTAAAGCCATCAAATGAGGGAAGGGATAACCAGGGCTGGCAGAACTACAGGGTGACAACTACGCTAATTCACTACACATGGGACTTGTACTGGTTTATCTATTCTGGAAAACAGTTTGGAGTTATCAATAAAAGTTATGAAAATGTTTGTACCCTTTGACCTATTTCCCAAGGAAGTTACTGACAGCAAAGCTCAACAAGTCCAACAATTCTCAGAGTAGCCTAATGTGTGACCACGAAGACTGAGCAAGTACAGATGGTGCTCTATGCATGTAAAGGGACCATAAAGAATGAATATGAAGAATGAGGAAAAACTTGGCAAGACAGGCATGAGCAGGGATAAAGTAAAGAAGGCAAAGCTGAAAGAAAAACGGAAGACAGACAGACAGACAGCGGAACCCAGCACAACTGACGAGGCCGCCAAAGCCCAAGTCCACATACATCCTTCTCGTAAATTAAAAAAAGAATAGACAGTGACATGTGCTAGCAGCACCAACCATTCTATTGGGTGCTTTTGCCTACACTGTTTTCAGGAAATGTGCTTTCAAGGGGCTGAAGGGGAAGAGGCTGAGCATTTGTTGGAAGTGTCTGTTGAGACCAAAAGTACTGATGGAAAAAAGGGGAAAAAAGCCCAGATAGCTGCCGAAGCTCCCCCTGATGCCCTTGGGAAACGTGCCAAGCTCCTGAGTAAAAGCTGTAACTGACGAGAGAGGCTAAGTGACTGGAGCAGCAGAGAGAGAGGAAGGGGAGCCAGCTGTCTCAATGCTAATGTGGGCAAGGGGGCAACAGCCACGAACATGCAGGTGCCTGCCAGTATTAAAACAGAGGGGCAACTAACCACCCTGCTACTTTTGTGACTTCAAAAAAGTTACAATCTCTTTGGGACTGTTTCTTTCTTTTCTTTTTGGAGGGGGAAAAGGCAGGGGATTTTGGCTTAAGTGACTTGTCCAAGGTCACACGGCTAGTAAGTGTTAAGTGTCCAAGGCCAGATTTGAATTCAGGTCCTCCTGATGCGCCACCTAGCCACTCCTGGGTCTGTTTCCTCACTGGACTAGGTGACCCTAAACAATTTTGTAACCCTAAATTTTATGTCTTCTTTGCCCCACTCTTGGCCTCTCTGCCTTGGTTATCTCTAGCTCCTCTCCACTCAGCTCTACTTCCTTGCCTTCCAGCAGCTGTAACTAGAAAGACTTAAGACAAGAGCCGGGCCCTTCTTCAACAGGCCTGGGCTTCAGTCCTAGGTCTGACAGTGACTCACTGGCTGAGGCCAATTCTTGCACTGTTCTATCAGCCTCAGGTTCATTTTTTTGCAAAATGAGGTGCTCTAGATTCCATAACCCTATGATTTACATTTTCTAGGGGACGTATTTCAGTTTGCTATAGTTAGTAATCCTTACATTTCTACCAGCCCTTTGAAGCAATACTCCAGACATTTTCCCCATTTTATAGAAGAGGAAGATGAGGGTGCTGGACCAGATGGTCCCCCTCTTCTGCTCTACATCTACGATCCCTTCATCACAGAGCTGCCATGGATCTGAACCAGAATCATGGATCTACTAAGTGACTCCAAGCCCAGGCTCTCCCCACACTGCTACATGCTGTTACTGAACTGTGCCAATGGGCCTAGAAGGGGCTCACCACCCCCCAGGCCAGTGCCACCCTGACCAAGCAAGCCTGCTGTGCAGCCTCAAGCACAGTGCTCATGGCAGACGACCAGCAACGACCTTGCCAACCCCCTCATGAGGAGACAGGCACCCAGAGCGGAGCCCACCCACTCTGAGAAACACGGAGTTCATGGCAACCGTTCACATGGGACAGAACTCACGTCCTCCTAGATACCAGTCCTGAACATGATCTCTGTTGCCTACGAGGGTACTGTGCTGCTCTGAGCTTTAGCTGACCCACCAGCTACTGGGAACCAAACAATTTCATTTCAGTCTCACTGCAAATATCATGAAATAAGAGGTCAGGGGATACAGGAAACGGATGGAGCCTGACATCAGGCGTGTTGAGCTAACTCACTATGAGGCACTGTTGTATTTATATAGATGACTTTTTGTTACAGAATGCAAGGAAGGCCCCAGGACAGATGGCTCCAGGCTTAGGCCCAACACCTGACCTGTGAGAGAAGAACAGTAAGGCGTGGGACTGGCAGATGGCCCTTAACTCCAAACAGCTCCTGTTCAGCTGCATCAGTCTCCCCAGGATCCCTGAGATGGCACAAGCATCTGTATCTTGAGATTAGGCTTGAATCAGCAGCTGAGGTGTATGGTTAGGGATGGCAGGAGGAGAGTCAAGGAAGAGGAATGGGACCCTATCCAAGCCTCTGGTGAAGCTACAAGCAAAGGAAATCCAATTCCCAAATCACTAAGTCCAAGGTGCTGATAAGGGCTTCTGTGAAGCCCAAGCTGGAGTGTCCCCAAATCACATCCCTCCAAACCTGAAAACCACCTTCCCATGGGTTGCTCTCATTCCCCAAACCACATTTCCTATAGTCCTAGACAAAGACAGAAGCCCTCTAGGAAAAGCAATTGGATCATTGCCCCAGAAAGGAAAATTCTAAAGTAGAACTTCATATGGTTCTGCCATGGAGAGTCCCTGGTAAAAGTCATGGAATCAGATATGGGGTCAGACCACATCGGCAAGGTCTGGGGCATCTATGAGGAAGACCTCAGGTCATTAAAGCACAGTCAGACATTAGTGATGATGCATCTTCTCTGGAAGTCAGAAAAACACAACCAGTGCTTACTGTGGAAAAGTAAAGGATGGTCCAAACAGGAGACAGGGAGTGGCTCGGCTAGCTCCTCCTTATTAACAGACTGTGAAGATCCCCCTTGTGTTTTTCATGCACAGCTGTTGGAAAGAAGCTGCCAACCCTGGAGGCAGCCGAAGCCCAGCCCAACCCACGAGTCAGGTCCTCAAGAATGGGTGCTGAGTGAATGAGACACCTGTCCCAAGACAGCATGCCAGAACAAGGCTCATTCTTTCTATACTTGGCTCAGCTGCAGTAGAACAGGTGAGGGGCTGAGAAGCAGTAAGGCCACAGACTAGCCAGTCCTCTCACACCCATGCTGGCGTCAGGCTTGGGCATCAGAGGGTCACTGAATCTGGGAAATCAGGAGATCTGGGTTCTTCTGCCTCATAGGAACAACATCATGAGCCCCATTCAGCCTGATGCGCTTTCTCCACCCTCACTTACCGGGTCTCCTTCTACCACTTCCCCATTGGGGTTCCTGATCACCATCACCAGCTGTGCCTGGAACGTGATGATTAGCACCGGCCCCTGCTCCATCATCTTCCCCATTGCCAGCTGCAGTGAAGGCAAACCAAAGAATAAAACACAACACCAAAAGCTTTTTGAGTGATGAGAAGTGTCTAGCCTTGCTGTCACAATAAGAGATACTGTAGGAGAAATGATGCAGTTGAAACTCCTTGTTTCCTGCCCAGTTACACAGAAATCAAGATAGTGTCTTTGTTAAAGGACCACACAAACAGCCTGCCCCTTGACCAGCCTTTGCCACAAAGTCAAGCTGCATTCCCCTCATCATCAGAAAGCTCCCAGCAATGCTGCCATGCTGCTCTCTCCCAGGGACTTTCAGACACTCTCTTTTCCATACTTCACAGTGACAACTTACAAAAACCCTATCACCCCTTGGTGGCTCAGCTGGTTTTGTTCTGCAAAGCCCTCCCCATTAATCTTTCTTATCTTGAGCTTCAGAATACCTATCTCAGCAAATTCCTTCCTGGCATCCACAACCACCAACTGGATCCTCAGTCTGAGCTCTGGGGCGGCCAGCACAAGCTTTCAGTCTCGGCTGACAGGTTCAGGGAGAGGACATAGCCCTGAGCCCAGCTCCCACATTGGGGGGAAATTAGGGGGAGGGTATGCCTGTGTGACTGGCTCTCTGCTGCCCCCTCCAGTCACACAACCACCCCAGGACCATCTCTCATTCTCCTGTTGCACACACCAAGGTCAATGACTGCCAGGCCTTTCTAATCATCATTTGTGAAACTGGATTTTCTGGGAGACCTTGGACAAGGTTCCCTCAACTCCTACAGCTAAAGGGTTAATGAGATGACAATGTTCTGGTATGTTCCAAAGAGGTGTGGTCACTAGAGGCAAGCCATTTTTCAGTGTTCTGCCTGCAGGCTCCATGCCCTGCAAGCAGAGCCAGAGGCCAACATCCTGAGGCACTCAGGGCCCTGTGACCTTAGAACTAGGCCAGCACCTCGAGGTTCTGGGTCCTGGATGCCTGAGGCTGGAACTTAGGTCAGGGCAAACATATCTAGGGTCTATAATCTTTAGAAATTAAAAAAAAAATTTAGCACCAACTGGCCGTGTAACCTTGAGCAAGTTACTTAACCCCGATTGCTTAAAAAAAATTGTTCAAAGCTCCTGGTGCTGAACTTTATTTGCTAGAGAGAGCCCAAGAACATTACACCAAACCCCTTTAGAACACGTGCTCTTAGCCCAGGGCTTAGGAACTTAAAAAAAGAATTGGATAGGGTATAGAAATAGAACTGGTTTCATGTATAATTTTATTCTATGCCTTTAAAAATATTCTTATGAGAAGGGGTCCATAGGCTTCACTATTTTTTGGTTCAGGAACCAAAAACAATCAAGGATCCCTGCTTCAGAAGCAAGCTTAGTGACTACAGTTCTGGAGGGAAAAACAAAAGGTTTCTATCTAGAGTCTTAGGTGCTAAGGTCCAGCTGAGCTCAAGCCCTGGTGAAGAGGGGGCACAAGCAAACTTGGCGCTCCCTACTCAGCTTGACCAATTCTGAAGTGTTTCCTCTTACACCAAATGGCAGGTATCAATACCTGGGAGACAAAATGCTTCCCCTCTTCCTGATCTCACCATTGCCAGCCCCATTTCAAGCATTCTCCTCTTCCTAGTAGCTCATGACAAATCCAAAAGAAGGAGAGGGGTTGCCCTCATTTCAATGATGTGTGTGGCCTGAGAAAACAACACAAAACTCTGAGCTGCACCTGTCAACCATGAGTTTGTAAATCCTGGCTGCCTACCACAGGAAAAGTCAGGAGCAGGAGAGCCACAACTACACTGGATGGGCAAAGAATAGACTATAATGTCTCGATGGGCCACTACTGCACCTAGGTCAGGCCTGCCAGGTGGAACCAGCGATGCCTAACCCAAGTGCACTCGAGGATACTGCCTTCTTAGGAGAAATGGGCCCAGACACCTCTTGCCTAGCAGCTGTTATTCTGAAAACCAAGCTATTCCTCTTTACAAGGAGATCAAGTTTGCTGGTTTAAGGGCCCTTGGGCAGCAAAGGCTAAAGCTGCAATCACTTAGAGAAGTTCTAAAATATGCAAGCCCATATAAAGGCAGAGGGGTGGGAACGCTGAGGTGTAGTTCAAAGGGTCATGGGGGGAAGGGACCTCTGAGGGCATGTGACCCAATTCCCACCTAAGCAAGAATCCTCTTCATGACTCCCCTTCCCAAGTCAGTCTAGAATCCTCTGCTTCCCAAAGCAGTTAATCCAACACCGGGCAGCTAATTCTTGGCAACGTTTCCTTACAGCGGTCTCAAATATGCCTCTGTGCACCATCCACTCATTGTCTGCATTCCAGAGACATGGGGCTGGGTCCTATCTAGGCCAATGATCTGTCACTGCCCTTCTTCTAGGCCAGCTGCTCTTAACTGTTCCGCTTCGTGGACCCCTAGGAAGTCTGGTAAAATCTAAGGACCACAAAGAAAGGCAATTACCACTGAAACTGTTGTCAAAATATTATAAAGCAAACACACGTTCACAGATCCAAGGTGAGGATCCCTAGGCTACAAGATCTCAAAGGCCCACTATAGTCCTATGGGCCTAGCTGACTTCTGCAAGCAAAGAAAATAGTGAAGGGACTCACATCCACATTGCTGATGTCCAGAACCCTGGAATGGAACTGCAGGCCCATGGATTTTGCTTGGTGGATGGGATGAGCCACCTGATTGTATGTCTGCAAGAAAGGAGACACAAGTGAGAGAGAAGTCGATCGGCATCGCTTCAGAAAAGTGCAGATTCAGAGGAAGGCATGAACAGAACGGCCTGATCTGGGGTCCAGACTCCACTGGGCTCTGAAGGCAGCTGCTGGGAGTGAAAACAAGAAGGTGTTATATGTATTTTTCTCTAACTAGAACTCAGTCTTATGAGAAACAAGGGTTCATCTTACATGCTACTTTTAAAACTTCTCCTCAGCAGCCTCCAGCCCAGCAATAGCTACACTGGCACAGTCAGCTTCTCTCATTTTAACAAAGATATTCAGCCATCTTAGCCAACCCCAAGCCTCACACAAAGCATCTTGTATTAGTCACAATGCAGAGGAGGTCTTCAAAGGTCTGACATCTCCTCCTCTGTTTCCCTCCATTGTTTATGAGATGAGTACAGAGCAAAATTAACCAGAAGAGATTTGAAGTTACTTAATACGAGAATCAAGGTTGAGTAGGATGAAATACAGGGGAAGGGGGTGAGGCTAAATTGGGGATTCTGAAGGTTGAGGGCATGGGCCATGCTGTAAGACATCAAAGAACTGGAGGGAGATTACTGGTGACAAATCCTGGTATGGGTTTAGAGGTATGAACTAAAGTTTCTCTGATTTTCCTCTACTGGGCCTAGACTTAGGAAAACCTGGGCTCAAATTTGGCCTCAGATACTTTCTAGCATAGCCCCTAGAGAAGTCACTTCACCTTTGCCTCAGTTTCCTCATCTGAAAACTGGGGATATTAATAGCACCTAAGTCCCAGGTTTGTGAGAACCAAACAGGATAATAATTATAAAGCTTTTAGCAGCGTCTGGCATACTGTTGTTGTTCAGTCCTGTCTGACTCTTCGTGACCCCATTTGGGATTTTCTTGGCAAAAACACCGGAGTGATTTGCCATTTCTTCATTTTACAGCTGAGGAACTGAGGCAAACAGGATTAAGTGACTTGCCCAGGGTCACACAGCTGGTAAGTATATGAGGTCACATTTGAACTCAGGATGATGAGTTTTCCTGACTCCAGGCCTGGAACTCTATCTACTGTGCTGCTTAGCTGCCTGTCTACCACATATTAGGCTATCCCACTACAGCAGACCAATATCCCCCCCCCAATCCTTTCCTATGCTGCCCCTGAAATATGGCAATGAAGACAAACTCATTAACCCCGCTTTCCCAGGGGAATTTTTTTATATCAATTTAAATGAATTTTTATGGATTTTGAGTCAACTATGTAATCACTTTGTAAGTAGGGAGGTGACTCAGTTTAGTTCATTAAACTAAACTGAGGGAGAGGCAGCTCTAAGTTTTCTGAGAACACTGGCACAGACTACTGGGACGGGCTTTTGGCAGGGATAGGCATCTGAATATGAGATCAGATTCACAGACCTTGCACATCACGACCTAGACATGCTTGAGTCTTGTACTTACGGGTACTGCCCCTTTCCTTATTTCTGCACATCCCTCCTCCCTGAGTCTCTTTGCCTTTGCTCAAGTCCTGTGCTTCCTCCTGGTAGGGAGGTGACACTGTTCTGAAAGACTGTGCTCGCAGAATGTAAGAGCTGGCAAGTCCTAACAAGTTGGACAGCTCTGAGTAGGGTCTTGAAGACACATGAAGTTTGCTGTCAACCAAGCTAAGTGCACCTCTAGGTGTCATCACAAGATACAACCAGTAGAGGACCTTCCTGCCCCTTCCATGTTCTGTGACTAGCTAGCATCCAGCCACTCCTCTGCCTCCAGTCCCTACCTCTGAGCCTACCCTTCTTAGTCTCTGTCCACAAAAAGGTTCTAGGGGTTTTCAGAATACATCTTCCCCTGCCCCACTGTATCCTTAATAGTAAGTGTACGGTATCAGGCCACAGCAACTTCACTGAGATGATCCAGGTGCCCTACCAGGAGTGTACCCCACCCTTGAAGCAGCCATCCCCTTCCTTGTTTTGGTCATGCAGGTCCTCTCCCAAGCAGCCTCAGTGGATGGGGACGACCTGGATGTACCATGTATGCACTCTGCTGGGCTGGTCCTCAAGTGCCCAACTCATCTCCAGGCTGATGACTGCTGCTTTTCTGACTCTTAGAAAACACTCAGAGTTTGTGCTCCTGCTGGCTTTTAAGGACACAGTGGGGCAGGGGAAGATGTATTCTGAAAACCCCTAGAACCTTTTTGTGGACAAAGAGACTAAGAAGGGTAGGCTCAGAGGTAGGGACTGGAGGCAGAGGAGTGGCTGGATGCTAGTCACAGAACATGGAAGGGGCAGGAAGGTCCTCTACTGGTTGTATCTGGGGATGACAGCTAGAGGTCAGATCTGTGGAGCTGCAGAAACCCAGTGAGCACAAGGCTCTTTCTTTCATGGAATTTTGCTTTGTCTCTCTCCTGCCAGGGAATAAAGGTGCCTTGATAGTGAAGTACCATGAGGGCCAGCGAAGACTGGGCTGAGAGAACAGCTTTCACAAAACTAGTCTAGATCCTGAGAGAGACACATGCCCACCAGCTTCTACAGCACCTATGTTCCAGACATGGTACTGGGTACCAGAGACAAAAATGCTGAGGACCTGCCCATAAGAGGGTCAGCTGACTAGCTGAATGATATGGTCAAATCTGTGCTTTAGGAAAGTCACCTTGGCAGCCCCAAGGAGGATGGACTGGAGAGGGTAGGGATGCTGAGGAGAGATCACTTTAGGTGCCTGTCACAGCAATCTGGGTACAGGTGTGAGGTGACTTAAGGGGATAGCTCTGTGAGCAGTGAGAAGGGGACAGAAGAGAGAGCTGATGGAGGCAGAAATGAGTCAACAGGAGTCTGATGTTACAACCCTGAAAAACTGAAAGATGGTTGTGCTCAAGAGAAACAAGCAAATTCAGAGTTGGGGAGAGCTGGGGGAAAGAGAACAAGCTCTGCTTGGGCTGATGAATCTGAGCCACCTCCTGAAATATCCACGAAGAATCAGGAGGTAGAACAAGGATGCTGATATAGCAGAAGACAGTGAAAAGTGGTCACAGAGGTGTGGACCAAGGAGGAGAACCAAGAAAGAGTCACCCAGAAGCTAAGGGAAGAGTGTGAGGAGGAAGCAGGGTTGACAGTGTCAAGGGCTGAAGACAGATCTTCAGGAACCTGAGAGAGAAGTTTCAGCTGCTGGATGGACAAGGGAGAGGAGATGACCAGATGGCTTTCTCCAGGAGTCTGTGAGCATTCTCTGATGAAAGCAATGCTAAAGAGCCGTCTTCCCCCAAACATCTGAGAACCTGGAATGGAGTACACAGATCTGAAAAAAGAAAAACACCTAATTCCCCCTCACCACATGCACTAGGAACAAGCTGAGGTCTCCTCCCTTATGCTTACAAAACTCCTCACTTGATTTAGTCAGACCAGTAGCTACCAGGTTGTCTCTCCTCCCTTTCACAGCTGTCTACACTTGCTACCTCCACTTCCTCTCCTCTCTCTTTGTAATCTGCCTTCTGACCCTACTTAGTTGAAAGTATGCTTCAATTCTCTTCATCACTAAGTCACAGTGCATCACTCTCCACAACACCCTTCTCTCCTGGTTTTCCTCCCACTTGTTTGTTGGCCCTTCTCAGGTCCATTCGCTCCTCCCTCTGCCATGACTCTTCAATCTGCCTGTCCAATCCTAAACTCTTTATTCAACTCCAGTCCCACATTGCTACCTGCTAAACCTCTCCACCTGCATCAAGGAAATACCTTAAATTCAACCTGCCCAAAGCAGAACTCATTTCCACTCCAAAATCTGTCCCTCCTCCAAACTTCCACATTTTTATTGAGAATGCCACCATTTTTCAGTCACTCATTCTCAGCCCTGATTCTTCCCTCTCCATGTCTTGTTGATGCTACCTCTATACAATCAGACTCTACTCTAACGAATGTCCTCATTGCCTTTTGACTAGGCCAGACTACTGAAACAGCCACTTAACTGGTCTCTGCTTCTATGGTCCATCCTCTACAATTGTCAAAAGATTTAAAAAACACTGATCTGTCCTTGTTACTCTCGACTCAAAATTCTTTGGTGGCTCCTGTCACTTATGGGATAAAACACAGAAGTACTTCAAGTTCTCCACACTCTGACTCTCACCCACTTTCTGAAGCTCATTTCACAATACTCCCTCCACATACTTTCTGTTCCAATCAAACCTGCCTGCTCAATGCTACCTTTTTACAACCCTGAATCTCATAGAATTCCAGAGTTAAAAGGGCAATGGGCCTTAGTCCAATCCAATCCCCCAAAAAGAGATGATAAGCAGTCACCTTCAGTGTCCGGGCCTTGGCACAGTATCTTGTCCATACGTGGGATATTCGTCCTCCTCACTTCCATCTGTCTCTTGGAATTCCTAGCTTCTTTCACGTCTCAGCTAAGCTAACACCTCCTACACATCAGGCATTCACGGATCCCCTCAGCTAGCACTGATCTCTCCCTCTTGAAATCATTTTATATTAATTTCTAAAAATATTCTGCGTTTATTTATTCATGCATCCATCATGTCCACCAACAAAACGCAAGCTTCTGGAAAGGCTGTGCCAGCAGGATATATTATCTGTAAGGTCCAAACAAGCTGGACATGTGATGCCTGCTGTCTGAGGACCGATCATGCTAAGAAGAGCGAGGAATATCTCTAGGGTGCCATCTACAAAGGCTCAGAGGGGCTTGTTCATGCTAACAAGCATCCTGAAGCAACCATCCCTTTTCTGCTTCAGGCATGCAGGTTCTCTCCTGAGCAGCCTCAGTTGATGGTGATGGGTCCATCTGTCTGCCCTTTGCTGGACTGGTCCTCTGGCACACAGCTCACTGCCATGTCAATATTAAATCTTTCTGTCTTCCTAGGAAAGACTATAAGGGGCAGGGACTACTTTGTTTTCCTTTGCAGTTTCAGCATCTAGCACCGTACCTTTTATAAAGTAGGTGTTTAATAAATGCTTATTTGCTTGAAACTAAATTATGTAATACAGTGTTTTAGAACTTCCTTTGGTTGTATCATATTAAGTTCCATGAAGGAAGGGCTATTTTTTTCCCCTTTTTTGGAAGGCAATTGGGGTTAAGTGACTTGCCCAAGGTCACGGTCACATGGCTAGTTTTTGTGTTATGTGTCTGCGGCCAAATTTGAACTCAGGTCCTCCTGACTCCAGGGCCGGTGCTCTATTCACTGCGCCACCTCGCCACCCTTAAGGGTTATATTTTTACCTAAAATTTGTACCTCCACCAGCGTTGGGAAACAGCTCTATATATCAATACAGCTTAAGTTTGCTGTACATAAAGTGCTATGTCACAAACTGTCCAGAACATATATGTAGCTGGAAAGGTGAGGCCAATGAGTCAATCCTTCAACACACTTAATGAGGAAGCAGCACTGAGGATGGACAACACACTGGGCAAGGAACTGAAGGGGAGAAAGAGGAACTGCTTGCATCTGGGAAACTGCACAGTCCTTTTTAACACCTCAATTTGCTCTATGACCCCCCAAATCAAATTGTTTTAGCAGCAATATTTTTCTGGTGATGCTATAAGGCTATGAATCCTGGAAACTCCATCATTCAAGGTGTCAAAACATTGGGTGATGTAAAAGGCAATCCTGACAAGACTAGAGTGGGCCTGAGAAGGATGAAGCATACTGATGACTTAACGAAGATTCACAGATGAGGAAACAGGACTGGAAAAGGTGGTTCAGGAACTAATTAAAAGCAAGGGGTAACAGATGGTCAGCACAAGGGCTTCCAGGTGTGTGGAACCTGTAGCCTCAAGACCACATGTGGCTCTATAGGTCTTCAATTTTAGCACTTTGATTGAATCCAAACTTCCCAGAACAAATCCCAGTAATAAAAGGACCAGTGCTCACAGAACCCGGGAAGGTGCCCAGCATGTTGGCAAGATATTCTATGGAGAATTTATGCAGAAGAGAAAACAGCTTCTCAGAGTGATAAGGCACAGGTGGGTTAGAGAATCTGTGGGATTAGGGGGTGGGCCCACAAAGGGTACAGGTCTGTGGAAACCTTGTGGATAGACCTACAGGAGAAACAGAAATTATTCTCAAAGAGAATAATTATAACTGAGTTATTATTGTGTCTTGTTAGAATTTATAATTTTGTTAAAATGCAAATAGTTAGGAGGCCAAGGTTTTATTTGATATTTGATGACCCATTTTGTTTCTCTGATTTCTGGTATTTGATGGGATGTTAGTTTGCTAGGACTTTTGTAAAGGCTGAGAAGGCTAAAGGCCACACACAGATGATGTGGCTGGAAGGCATCCTGGAGGTCATCAAGTCCCACCCACATGGACAGCAGTGTCAGCCCTGATCAGAGCTCATCTAGCCTAGCTTCTGCTAGAAGATTTCCCATGATGGGGAGGCTCACTCCAGTTGGTGTCAGATGGCAGCTCCCTTTTATTGAACAGCTCAGATGATTGGGAAGTCCTCCTTACACAGAGTTGTTTATCTGCGTTAGTACAATTTCTCATTGCTGCTCCTAATCCCACCACCCACTGGGCCCATGCCAAGCCAGTCTAATTAATCCATTTGTCCTTGTCTACACGACAGCACTCCAAATTCGTGAAGGCAGATCTCACATCTACTCTAAGCCTTCACTTCTCCCAAGCTAAACAATCTCCAGTTTCTTCACCTGATCCATCACAGGGTCTGCTTGTTGGTTTGGCAGCCCTCCTGGAGACAGGCTCCACCCTGTCAATGTTTTCCCTTGTAGCAGACACTAGACTTCTCTTAATGCAACCTAAGATCATGATAGCTCTAAAAAATTCCCAACCTACTGATGGGGTGCTTGGGATCTATGTTTGTAAAATCTATTTGTAAACTCAGTTTGTAACACCAATTTGTAACATCAGGAATGATGGGGTGCTTGGGATCTATATTTGTAACATCAGTCTGTAAAACTTTGTAACTTCAATTTGTAAAACCAGTTTGTAAAATCACACTCCATTCCCCGCCCCTCCCCAGTCTCAGAGCATTAACTCTCCCTTCTCCACCCGACCCTAGCTTCAAAGCATTAATTGTGCCCAGCAACAACTCATGGATTGTTTATCTCAGCCTTGAAACACTAGCAAGCTACACCTATCAATCCTTCACAAAAGTATCTATAAACATTCCAGCTTAGGCAACTATTATCTCCCCCTTGCATAGTGTCTCATTGCCCCGTGAATTCTTCGGTACCCTATCTCTGGGTTAACTGCTTTGCCTATTATCCACTGAATCTCTGGCTAACCTTGGTTCCCAGACATTAATCTTGTCAAACATGACACTGATGGGTGGCAGACTGGGCACTTCTCCATCAGCCCTTGACCGCTCACTGCCTTAGTGACTTTTTCAAGCCTAAAACCACACCTCTAGGTAGCCCCTCCTTGGGCTCTTTCCCAGTGAATCATGGGCAATACACCTTCGAAGTTACATTACACTGTCCCTACCTTAACTCCTCCCTAATCCCACCCTTAACCACCTAGTTAGCATAATTGGCACGGGTTCTACTATGGATGATTCTATATAAATCTTAATTCTACCCCTTTGAGGTTGCAGGTCCCCTAAGGATCCTTGCCTGCTGTAAGGCGTATAATAAACTTTTTCAACTCTGACTCCAAGTCAGCCTGAGCTCAATTCTTTCCAGACTGAATTGCAGGTTCTGGTCTTAGATAAGATCAGAGCTCCTGCTGAACCTACTATTGGGAGCCATTCCTCATCACTACCACTAGTTCTTCACATTTATTTCATTTTCCAATGTTCTATAAAGTCCAGAAATTAAAAACATGAAAACTTACTGCTTCATAGCACCAGTCTTTGAGGATATCCAGCTCTCCAGCTATCATTGCCTAAAAAAGAAAATGAGAAGTGTGAACTAGAAGGGGAGACTTCTGGGGAAGTAAGCCTGCAGGAGGCTGCTGCTTGAGTGCAAATTTTAACAACAGTGCTGTCACCGTCACCTTCCCCAGCTCTCAGAGCCTCAACTGAACGTCTGGAGCCCTAGTGTGGCTGTTAAATTACTAGGGAGAGTTTTTAGCTAGGAGTACTTAAGAGCTGGATGGAGAAGAAACAGGACTGATGTCAGGTGGCTATGGTTCATGTACAAAGCCCTTCTCGCCAGGCTCCTGTGTCACTAAAACCTAGTCCAACCCTCCTCACACAGTTATGGCTTTCATAAAAGCTAGGTAGGTATGGGGATACCTCAATAACAAACCCCTTTCTTACAAAGCTCAGGAAAGGCTTTCCACAGTGTGAAGTCACTGGGGAAAGTTTTAGTCTTCTCATCAATGGGTCACATAGTAAATGAGTCTATAATTCACAGACACCCAAAAAGTAGGAGAGTGCAGACCAGGTTGTGTCTCTAACTTCTGTGAGTGGTACTAGGGGACTGTCCCAAGGAAACCTTGATAGACAGACAGATATAGAAACAGAAACACAGACACACGAGTTGCAGCCCAATTTATCAGAAAGGGAAGGAACCAAAGTCCAGAAAGACACACATCCTGACGTAACATACAATCCCATGCCTCCTTTATCATTCTGATTTCTAGTAACAAAGCTCCAATCAATGAAGCAGGTTATCAGAGCACATGTGCTTTGTATCACACAAGGATTAGATGTCAATCAGTCAGCAAAGGAGAATTTGGAGACTTTTGTCCTAAATGTACCAATAAGATCATGGAGGTTGGGGACTACAAGAAAAATAAGTGAAAGTAAAGACAAAATCGTGACAACAAATTAGAAGAGAATGAGAAAAGCCACAAAATTTCCCTGCAAAATGAATCTTCGATCCTGGAGGGTAGGGGAGGCCTGAGAGTGAAGCCCCTGCCAAGAAGTGTCCCCCTGAAGACTGCTTTTGTACAATCTTCCCAAACTACCAGAAGTCACTGCCCAAAAGGTGGGAACAAGGGGCAAGTGCTAGGGAGAAAAGGTAGCTAATCACCCATGAATCTCCTTCAGCTAAGCCTGAAGAGTACTGGTTAAACTGATGGATGAATATGAAAAATAGCAAAAAATGTTCAGAGTAGGACAGTGAACAGAGCACCAGTCCTAGAGTCAGGAGGACCTGAGTTCAAATTTGGCCTCAGACACTTAACACTTACTAGCCATGTGACCTTGGGCAAGTGACTTAACTCCAACTGCCCTGCCTTCCCCCTCCAAAAAGCAAAAAACTATGTTTAGAGTAAGAACTCAGCAGCAAGTCAAATTAGAAGCCAGGAAACCTGGTTCTAACCTCAAATCTACTCCTGAATGTGGCCCCATGTCTTAGTTAGCACCCCCTTAGTCTCAGTCTATCCAATGGCATGACCATAAGACTATCCAAGAAAGTCATAAAGTTCCTAAACGAGGAGGGCTATATCAACACTATCAGGACTCCCAGTAATGCCCCAGTTTCTCAGTGGAGGACAAGTTCTCATTGCCACTCCATCCCCTCTTCCCCCACTTACTAAGGCGGGTCCCCAGGACAAGCCAGGCCAAGGCTTTCACTGATCGCACATGAAATGCAAAGTAATGAGTATTCTGAGAACCTGAAAGCCTCACATGAGACACCTACCTCCAGGACATTGGGGATGATATCCCGTTCACACTGCTGCAGAAATTTATCTTTGTCAAAAGTTGGATCCACTTTGAGGATTTCAGTCAGAACTTCAGACATCTCTGTCTTTGAGAACAGGCCACCTGATGAATAAGATTCTGTAATCAAGGCTCAGGGTCCCACCCCCAGTGGCCTCCCAACACCCACAGATTCTGGAGGCTGCCTCTTCCCACCTGCCAGGCAGTCTCTACAGTGTGCTGACCCTCGGTTCCTGGGACCTGTGAAAGGGTGGTCTGCTCACCTATTAAATCAGTAATCTTGTCTGTCACTGCTCGAGATACCCGGATGAAGGTATTATCACTTTCATCATATTTCATCTTCATCTCAAAGAATCCTGAAAGCAAAGCAGATAGTATGACCTGTGAACAAGCCTTTTATTTTTATTTCAAAAATTCATTCTAACCTTAGTTACTATCAACACAGCATCTACAGTGAATAAAAAAACTCAAAATATTGTTGATCATAATACCATAAACAGCTAAGTGGCACAGTGAATAGAGCACCGGCCCTGGAGTCAGCAGCACTTGAGTTCAAATCCGGCCTCACACACCTGACAAACCTTACTAGCTGTGTGACCCTGGGCAAGTCACTTTAATGCCAGTTGCCTTGCCTTCCCCCCATCAAAAGAAAAAGTTCATAAGTGAACATGAACTTGAACAAAATAGCAAAAATATTCTACTTCTTTTCTAAATGCCTTGTGCTGTGTACTTCTTTTAGGTTTCAATAGGTCTTCTCAAATTATGCTGTTAAATAATCAAAAAATTATGTCATTAAACATCAAGAGATCATATCAGAGGACAGGGCCTCTTCCTGTGAACAGCTTTATAGAGGGAAATGGTCCGCAAGGAAAGAAGAGGATGACCCCTCTCAAGTGGGTACCTCAGATCACAGGCAAATGCAACCTGTAGAGCTGCACTCTATGCTTCCCCCAACACACAGACGACCTCTCTCCTGAATTCAAATCGCACATCTCCATTAGGGTGTCTCCCAACTCAAGGCCATCTACTAAAACTGACCCCTTTGTTAATGGTGCTAGATCAAATCAACTTGACTCAAAAGCTCGGCTCTCCTTGACTTCTCCCTTGCCTTGATGCTGTCAAAAAAGTCCTGGTGACCTGATGAAAACTGCTGCTCGGCACCTTCCCTATATTCCTCTGGGCCTGCTCTTAGTCAACAAACATTTATGAAGGGCCTCCTTTGTGCCAGACTCTTCTTCTGCCTACAAGGGCCTTTCAAATATCTGAAGCAATCTTCCTGGTCCATTCTTTCAGGAAGGTACCAAACATGTCTCATTCACTTCCTGCTTCCTAGCCACACTCATATCCTCAATACTAGAACCAGAATCAAATGGACTCTGCCCCTGAGCATCAAAGGGCTATAGCAACCTCCTCCCCTATGGCTCCATTCACTAGGACCAAAGTGTTCGCACCTGGTCAGCACTCCTGTTTATATGATTTTCTCCATGAGAATGTTGTTTCATCTGTATCCTAGAACTTAGTACCGTATTTGGCATGTGATAATCTTTTCATTCATTTACTTTGCCAAGTTCAGGGAAGCAGATACAAATGTGTTGGAATCCATCATTTAATACCATCCAACTTCCAGGTACAGGGTCTCATGTTCTATCAGATCTCTGGAGCCTTTTTCCTTGAAGCCCTCTACCTGGTCTCTCCCACTGATGACCTCAGACAAGGCTATTTTACAACAGGTGACTTCCTTTCCTTTTCCCTGACTACAGTCTAGATGCCAACCTTATATTTCACTGAAACTGCCCTCTCCAAAGTTGCCAATGATCTCTTAGTTTTCAAATCTAGTGGCCTTTGCTCAATCTTCTTCCTTCGTAATTCTTCGGTGGCCTTTGACACTATCACTCTCTTCTCTCTGATATTCTCTTTTTTCTAGGTTTTTAGGACACTGTTCTCTTGGCTTTCTTCCTATGTCTTTGACCCCTATGTCTGTCTCATGTGCGGGATCCTCACAGGTGACACTAATTATGGGTGGCCCACAGGGTCCTATCCTGGGCCTTTTC
Source organism: Petaurus breviceps papuanus (assembly GCF_028583685.1). NCBI lineage: Eukaryota > Metazoa > Chordata > Mammalia > Diprotodontia > Petauridae > Petaurus > Petaurus breviceps. Next base: position 4,749,099 of record NW_027185588.1, on the reverse strand, counting down.
TTCTCCTTCTACACATCACTGTGTGACCTCATCATCTCCTATCAAGTACAAAATCCTGTTTCATGTTCAAAAGCCTTTTGTAACCAGTTCCCCTCCCCCAATTTTTCCATCCCTTTATACCTTATATCTCCCCCAGATATTCTAATTCAATAACAGTGGCCTTCCTGGCTGTTCCACAAACAAGACAGATCCATCTCTCAGCTCTAGGCATTTTCTATCTTCCATGACTAGAACTCTCTTCTTCCTCGTCTTCATTTCTTGGTTTCCCAGGCTTCAAGTGTTAACTAACACCCCATCTCCTACATTTTCATGTAGATGCTCCCTCTCTCAAGTGGGGGCCTTTTAATTCTAATGCCTTCCCTCTCGTTTTCTATTTATCCTGTGAATAGCTAGTAAGCAGTTTTGTTGGCTCACAGTGAGACTGTGAGCTCCCTACGGCCTGGGGCTGTCTTTTACCTCTCTTGGTAGTCCTAGTGCTTGGCACAAAGTGAGCACTTAAATGCTTACTGGCTGACTTGACTTCTCTTATTTGGCACTGGTTGGTCATACAGCCTGCTGTATGACCAGCAAATTGTAATTTGCTATGTGTATGCAAAGACTGAGCTCCTAGAAAGCAAGAGTCAACAACCTTATACCCCCTCCTCAATGCCCAGGGATGTGGAGTATATTGTAACAGTATCAATCATTTGTTCCACCAGTTTGGCTCTAATCTAAGTGAGTAATGTCCTATTCATTTCTGGTCAGTGTCGTCTGGCACTCATGTATAACATATATTTGCCTCTAATCTGGTTCCAAGAAAGTCAAATTTGGTTTTCAAATAAAACTGAAAGAGAAGAGAGGGAAAGGTGAGCTCTAACTGCCCTCTGTTGCACTTCTGAAGCCAATAAAGCCATGGCTGGAACCACCAACAGCCTCCCCCAAAGCCCTGCCTAGGCTTCAACAGCAAAGACAGAGTCAGGGCAGCCTTCTGCCTTTTGCTGGTTGGCTGGCTGTTGTCCTTGGTGCTTGAAGAGGATAAAAATGACATCACTATGTTGGACTCAAGGTACACCAAGTCTGACTGGCTGATGAGATCAATGAGTTCAGAAGGTTCTATGAGAGATCATGTGCAAATAGTCTATTTGGAGTGGACAGATGTCTCTGAGTTTGTGGATCTCATGTTTCTTCTGAACCACTGCAGTTCTGCTTTCCTCATACAGCACAGTGTCTTCCTTGAGGGGGCCACGCAGTGCTGGGCAGTCCTGCGCCAGCATCTCACAAGTCTCAAAAGCAATTTCAAAGTTCTTAAGGGAGATCTTGAGAATGGCCTTGCATCACTTCTTCTAACCTCCATATGAGTGCTTGCTTCATGTGAATTATCCTTAAGACAGTCATATGTCTGACATTAAATGGTCAACGTGGCCAGCCCACTGAAATTACCCTCTCTGCAGCAGTCTGAACGCTTGACAGTTCAGCTCAAGAAAGAACCTCAGTGTCTGGTGCCTTATCCTGCCAGTGCAACCTATGAAGTACAAAATCCTCTGGTTGTTGTTCAAAATCTTCTTTTTGGCGTTCAAGATCTTCAGAACTTTACAATTCAAATGCAAGCAATTCCGTTTCCTGGAATGGCATTGGTAGACTGTCCAGTTTTCACAGGCATACAATAATAAGGTCAACACAACTGCTCTGTAAACCTTCAGTTTTCTAGGCAGTCTAATCCATCTCCTCTCCCACACTTTCCTTCAGAGCATCCCAAATATTGAGCTATCTCTGACAATGGCTGCGTCAATCTCATTATCACTGTGTACATCCCCAGAAAGCATACTGCCGAGGTAAGTGAACTTAACCACAGTATCCAAAATTCCCTAACTCGTAACCAACAGTTCCATGTATGGACGTACCGGGGATGCTGTTTGGTGAAGAACCTGTTTTCCTAATTAGAAATTAATTTCAAAATTAGCACAAACAGCAGAGAACTGATCCATACTCTGTTGCACTTCAGCCTAAGGGGCTGTACTGAGCGCACAATCATCTGTGAAAAAAAGTCACACACCAATGCTGCTTCCACTTGAATCCTGGCTTATAGCCTTTTCAAGTTAAACAATTTGCCATCAGTGCAGTAGCTGACCTTGATGCCATTTTCAACCTTGTTAAAGGCATACAGCAAGATGGCTGAAAACATCATGCTAAAAAGCATGGCAGCAAGCAATGAGCCCAGCTTCACTCCACTGGTGACTGATTTATCTAGAACCCCGGCAAGCATGCTGCCATGAAACTGACATACAACACTAATGAACTTCTCTGGGCAACCAGATTTTGCCACAATTTTCCACAAGCCCTCACAACTGACAGTATCAAAGGCCTTGGTCAGATTTATGAACGTCGTGTACAGACCTCTGTTCTGCTCCTGGCAATTTTCCTGGAGTTGTTGGGCAGCAAATACCATTATCAACTTGTTCCTCAGTCCTTTATGAAGCCACACAGACTCTAAGGTAGATGACCATCTTCCAGGTAAAGGGATCAGTCTATTAAGGAGGGCTCTGGCAAGAATCTTGACAGCCATGACTAAGAATAAGAACCACACTGTCATTGTCCTGAAACAGTCTATCTCCTTTTCCTTTCTAGAGATGAGGCACTGGGGGATCCTGGTGTTGGCACTTGCCTGCTCTACTGCCCTGGGCCTTGGGATCTCCCACTGGTTAGCTGAGGTGGGGCTTGCTGGGACGCCTCCCGTCCTCTACTGTTCCCCCTTCACCACAGTGAGAGGGATCTTTCCTGTTAGTCCCCCCAAGCTTCCTGGGCTACCAGACTGCTACACCTTGTCTTTCTGATGGCTCAGCTGTTTCAGAGTTTTCCCTGGGATGATATTTTCTGGGCTTTCAGAGGTTAATAAGGGAGAGTGAGAGAAACTTCTTACTCTACAATCTTGGCTCCCACCCTGCTGAGTTCTCTTGCAACAAGAGCTTTGTCTTTCAAGTCTACTGGATTCTGTGCTGTCTATAAGCATGCACACATTCTATATATCAGTGTTTAGTGGAATTCATCTTCACATTTACTGGGATGGGGAAGGAGGCCATACCAAGTAGTAGTAAGAGTGGAGAGCACAGTAGTGCACAGTAAAATCAACACAAGTTTTTTTTAAAAAAATTTTTGGAATGAGAATTTCTTTCAGAATTCTTTACATAAAGTTGAATCTGTGTAATGCAAATGTACATAAAGCAAGACCTGTTTGTACATGGCTCCTGTACTCTGCAAAGGAGGGAGGCGCAATTTCTCATGGCTTTAGGCTAAGGCGCGATGACCACTCCTTTTTCCCCTTTTGGTCAGTCGTTTATTACTTTAAATGAGTTTTAATTGATATCTTTTATTTTTAAAATCATTATAGTTGTCCCAAGCATTCACCTGCAGATAGCCTGCCCATACATGGAAAAAGTAAGAAAAAATGGGCCATATATTATTTTCTTAAAAAAGACCCTTCCCAGCTAATTCCACAGCCCATTAAGAATGCAAGAATTACTAGGCCTGGAAGACAAAGTGCTCAGTGTGGGAGTGGTGGGAATCAAACCAGCTGCTGGGGACTGTATCAGCAATTAAGATGAAGAAGGCCGCTTCCTCAGCTTTCTGCCAATGAAGATGGGGAACCCTCAGGAGAGCTGCCTCCCTGCCTGCTGCAGTGAAAAGGGCTCCCTCCAACCCATCCACAAGAAGCTGGACAAAATCTCCAAATCAGGCCTGTGAGAGTCTATGCCCTTCCTTGTGGTAAAGAAGAGAACTTAGGGGGCACAATAGCTACCTTCATGTAAGTAGTGACAGGCCCCTGGGCACAGAGTCAGAACCAAGTTTTCCTGACTCCAAAGCTGGCACTGTTCCCACTAATCATGCTGCCTTCTGCAGTCCTGTCCAACTCTGAAATTCTGTGTTTCCTTTCACTCCACCCTCTTGCCCTTTTACTTCAAGGCCAAAGAAGATCAGGGATTTTTTGTATTTGTATATTCTCAGGGTTCAGCATATTGCCTGGCATGAAGCAAACACTTAATAAATGCCTGATAATTGACTGACAGAATCTCAGAAACTATCTAGTCCTATCTGTACCAGACACCCACCAACAAGTTGCTTATACACTTACCCAAAAACCTCCAATGAGGAGGCAGTATCACATCTAGTACTATACATTTTAAAACTGGTTTGGAAATTTTTCTTTATACTGACACAAAACCCAACAATCTGTAACTCCCACCTACTGCTTCTTGTTCTGTCCTCTGGGGTCAAAATGAACAAGGATAATATCCCACCAAGCCTTTTAATTCCCCAGTTCCTTCAATGAAGCCCAATATGGCAGGATCTCTAATCTCCTTATGCTATTCTGGTCTTCTTTCCCTGGATTCTTCTTACATTGCCAACGTCCTTCCTAAAACGTACCCCACTTTGAACACAACCTTCCAAATATGGTCCAATAAGGAAAAGAGGACACCAGAATGGTCATGGCCCAGTCACTGTTCTCAGTCACTGTGCTTCTCAATGCAGTCCAAGATCCCATTAGCCTTCCTAGCTGCTGGGCCGCCCTGTGACTCACACTAAGCTGATGGCATAGTGAAATCCCCAGATCTCTTTTTATGAGCTGTTGTTCAACCAAGACTTTTCCATCCTGAGTTTATAAAGTTGATTTTATTAATCCAAGAACAGTATCTATGTTTACCTCCATCGTATACGGATTCAGCCCATTATTCAAGTCAATCAAGATCTGTTTGTATCCTGTTATCCAACATACAAGCTTTCAACAAGAGCGGTGGCCCCAAGGCAACATAACTACCAGAAGAATTAATGCCAACAGATTAGAGTGCTTTTCTGAGCAGGAACAATTTGTTGCTAACTTGGAGGGAAAGTTGAGACAACACACAGCTGGCAACAGTGGTGCAGAAAAGGAGTGGGCAGCTTTCAGAGATCTGGTGTACAGCATTTGCTCATTTGGGTCAGAACACTAGCAAAGACCAAGACTGGTTTGATGAAAATGATGGGAAAATTCAGAAACTGCTAAGTGAAAAATGAGAACTCCACAGGGTTTGCCAGCAGGATAGTTTATCCATCTCTAAGGCAAAATTTAATTCCATCAAAAGTAAAGTACAAGTGAAGCTTAGAGAGATTCAGGATTCTTGGCTCACTAAAGAGGTAGATGAAATTCAGTTTTATGCTGATAGTAACAATCCAAAGTGCTTTTATGATGCCCTAAGGCTATTTGTGGGTCAAAGACCTACCATGATTCTCAACTGCTCAGTGCTGATGTAACCTCATTATTAAGTATTAAGGACATGGTCCTAGAGAGATGGGTTGAACACTTTCAGATTGTTATCAATCGATGCTAATACCACTGACCTCAGGCTGAAATCAATCCCTCACTGGCTGAAGTTCCAACTCTGAAGAAGAGGTTTTGAATCTGCTCAGGCTGTTCTCTTGTGGCAAAGCACCTGGTGCTTGTTCTATTGCAGTTGAGATTAACAAGGTGGCAGTCCATTGGTCATACAAAAGCTGACTGAAATCTTCCAGGTTATATGGCAAGAGGAAGGTATCCCCCAGGAGTTCAAGGATGCCTCCATTGTCCATCTCTATAAAGGTAAAGGAAATGGACTATCCTTTAACAAACACCGGGGGATGGGGGGTGGCAGTGTCTTATTCTTAGTCACTGCTGGCAAGATTCTTCCCAGAGTCCTCCTTAATAGGCTGATCCTTCACCTGGAAGATGGTCATCTCCACAAGAGCCTGTGTGGCTTCAAAAAGGGCCAAGGAACAACTGATATGGTGTTTGATGCCTAACAACTCTGCCAGGAGAAGAACAGAAGTCTATATACAACATTCATCAAACTGATCAAGGCCTCTGATGCTGTCAGTCACAAGGGCTTATGGAAAACTAAGTCAGAATTTGGTTGCCCAGTTCATCAGCATTGTAGTCAATTTCATGACCAAACACTTGCCCAGGTTCTGGACAATGGAAGATGCTTTCTTGCTTTCCCAGTCACCAACAATGGAGTGAAACAAGGCTGTGTGCTTGCTCTCATGCTTTTAGCACAATGTTTTCAGCCATGTTGTCAAACGCTTTTAATAAGGACGAACATGACATCAAGGTTAGCTATTACACTGATGGTAATTCCAATTTTAAAAGGTTACAAGCCAAGACCAAGGTGAAGGGAGTGTTGGTGCATGATTTTCTGCCTGTCAGTGACTGTGCACTCAATGCAGCCTCTGAAGCTGAGATGCAACAAAGTATGGATCTGTTCTCTGCCCCTTGTGTTCACTCTAGCCTAACAATTAACACCAACAAAACACAGGGGCTCCATCAGCCAGCATCACAGCATCCATTCTTGGAACCATCGGTTACAGAAAATGGAGAAGTTCTGAATGCTGTGGATAAGTTCACTTCCCTTGGCAGTGTATTTTCCAGGCATGTACACATTGATAAAGAGACTGACGTACACACTGCCAGAGCTAGCTCAGTGTCTGGAAGACTCTGAAGGGAAGTGTGGGAGAGAAGAGTACTAGACTGCCTACCAAACTGAAGGTCTACAGAGCCATTGTGCTGACCTCATAGTGTATGCCTGTGAAACCTGGACGGTCTACCAGCGCCATGCCAGGATACTCAATCACTTCCATCTGAATTGTCTCAGAGAGATTCTAAAGATCACCTGGCAGGACAAGATACCAGACACTGAGGTCCTTCTTGAACTAAACTGCCAAATACTCAAATTCTACTGTAGGAAGCACAGCACCAATGGGCTGGCTATGCTGTTTGAATGCCCAATGTACACTTGCCAAAAAGACAGAGACCTCACACGAGGCAAGTACTCACTGGTGGACAGGAGAACAGCGATACAAAGACACTCTCAAGATCTTTCTCAGAATCTCTGGAATTGACTGTGACATGGGAGACACTGTTACTGGACCTGTCCCTCATCAGGGAAGGTGCTGTGCTCTATGAGCCAAGTAGAATTGAAGTAGTTCAAAAGAAACGCAAGATGTGCAAATTTAGAGAAACCACCTCAAATATTCACAAGCATTATTTGTGCATGACCTGTGGTACAGTATTCTGCGCTCATATTGATCTGATCAGCCAGTTGGACACACTGCAACTTGATTCTAACATAGCGATGTCATTTTTCAACCAACTAGCCTCTCGGTGCAGTCCAACATCCCATCAGTCTTCCTGGCTGCTGGACTGCCCTGCGACCCACACTGAGCTGATGGGCTAGTGAAATCCCCAGGTCTTTTTTATGAGCTGTTGTTTAACCAAGCCTTTTCCATCAGTTGATTTTGTTAACCAAGAACAGTATTTATGTTAACCTCCATCGTATATGGATTTAGTCATTATTCAAGCCTATCAAGATGTATGTATCCTGTCATCAACTTGTAGCCATACTTATCACTTGCTTTTCTCCAAGTCCCTGATAAAATATTAACTAGCACAGGGCCCAGGTCTATACCCAGAGCACTCTGCTAAAGACCCCTCTCCAGGCTGACTTCACACAGGTTCTTGCAGCTGCTGCACTACAAATGACCCAAGGCCTAGAACATTTTCTGTCACTTACTATTAAAGACGACATTGTTGTCCTTGAAATCTTTCCACTGTTGATACCATTTTGAATCCTTGTGCAGCACAACTCCCATTGCTTCCCTGGGGAAAATCACAAGGCATTCATTTCATCAGTAACCTTGGCCTGAGGTCTGAAAAGGGAACATGATAGATACTTCCAGGAAAACCATCGATGGTCAAACTCCCCACTCCAGCCCACACATGCATCTACTGCTTGTTCACCTGCCCGTCGCTATCTTAGTTTTCCTGCCTTTTTCAGGCCACAACAATCCTGCCCCACGTCTTTGTCACAGATGAATCCACTGCTCTGAGATATGCAGAGGTGTGTTTGTGTGTGTGTGTGTGTGTGTAAAATGTGGTATGTATATGTACAAATAAGCTGTTCCTGATTCTGAGAGGGATGCACCATGGTGAAGAGGAAACAACACCAGATTTGAAGCCAAAGGACCAAGGTGAAATCCCAGCTCTTCCTTGGCCAAGTCATTCCCCCTTTCATGGGCTCAATTAGGGAATGAACTGGCTGATTTCTAGGATCCCTTCCATCTTCTAGATCCCATGATCTTGGCTCTGTGAATCCAATGCAGAGATGCATGAGATCTTTAGTAGAAAAAAACAGGGACGGGGCAACCAGGTGGCGCAGAGAATAGAGCACCAGCCCTGGAGTCAGGAGGACCTGAGTTCAAATCTGACCTCAGACACTTAATACTTGCTAGCCGTGTGACCTTGGGCAAGTCACTTAACCCCAATCGCCCAGCCTTCCCCCCTCCAAAAAGCCAAAAAAAGAAAAAAAAACAGGGACCAGACCCATGGACTCTCTTTTGGAGTATCTCAGAAAGTTAAGTTAAAGACAGACAATTGAAAATAACTCAAAAATAAAAATAACACTGCAATCACAAGGGCCAAGAACATGGGATCAAGCTACCTGTTCAGTTTCTTTTCCTATCTACACAAAATAAAATGGTTAAGAAATCAAAGCCAGGTGTACCTAATAACTTCAGGGATTTAGTTTGTCAAATACCTACTCATTGGGTTCAAACACTTTGTCCTCTTTGATTTTCTCTCCAGATAACTCAGTCCGTTTCCGCAGTCTCTCCGGCCTTCGGTAGGGGCCTGTATGTCCTAGCACGCTTTGATCTAGTTCCTTCTTCACACTTTCGACTCCCTAAGGAGAAGCATAATCATCCAGGGGATCACACAAATCTGTCACCTGCTTCCAAGGTACTATTAGTTTCTGCTCCATGGAAGGCCTGCCTGAACCTCCCAAACCCTCTCCCAAATGACTGGGATTTGTTGAAGATGACAATGCAAAAAGTTCTTGAACTTGAATTCCAGGGACTAGTGTGTAGCTAGCATTTCTACTCTACTCATGCAAACATGAAACATTACTATTATGTATTTGCATCATTAGACTTCAGCCTTTATTTTCTTGTGTCCTTATGTGTTGCCCATTTTTTGTACAGCAAAACTCATTTGATTTAATAAACTCCATTCCACTTCTGAGAAGAACACTAGATCTCAAGGCCAATCAGTCTGAAGAACAACCAGGAGGCTCTGCACCTTTCTCTAGCCTGGGTACTGTTGGGCTATGTAAGAGAAGAGATGTTCTGTAAATATTTAACTGGGAAAATCAGAACTCTCTTTGCCTCAGGCTCCCCATCAGATAAATTTTTTAAAATGAGTAAAGCCCGGGGTGGCCAGGTAGCACAGCGAGTAAGAGCACCGGCTCCAGTGTCGGGATGACCTGGGGATCAAATCCGGGCTCAGACACTTAGCACCTACCCAGAAACACCTGGCCGTGTAACCTTGAGCAAGTTACTTAACCCCAATTGCTTAGAGGCGGCCATATGGCTCAGCGAGTAAGAGCACCGGCTCCAGTGTTGGGATGACCTGGATCAAATCTGGGCTCGGATACTCAGCACCACACCCAGAAATAACTGGCTGTGTAACCTTGAGCAAGTTACTTAACCCCGATTGCTTAAATTAAAAAAAAAAATGATTAAAGCCCAAAGGAGAGAAAGGCAAACAAAAAGGCATTCCAGCTCCAGTTCTACTATGTGCTCAATGTTAAGACTCTTCACTGTTCTGGCCCCTACTTCCTCATCTCTAGGGTAAGGGTGGTGGATGAGCTGAATTCTAGGGCTCCTTCCAGCTACAGAATCTATGCCCTGATACCATCTGAACAAAGTATATTCTCTTCCCATTCACTGGTTTACCTGAGAAATGGCTTTGAAGGCAGCCGTTCGGCCCAGCTTCTCCCCACCTCTGGTCACTGACTCTGCCGACTGCTTGGCTGTTTTGGCTGCTTCTTCCATGCCTTCTAGAATTTTTCGGCCAAGGTCACTTTTACTTACTTCATCCAAACTCTAGCACAAGAGACAAAAGTGGTTAGGGCCCTCAATGCAGCCTATGTTTCCATGGCCCTGCCAACTCTCCTCTGGCAGTACAGAAACGTATAATATACACTGTCTTTTATCACCAGTGGCCTTATTCCCAACAGATTCACTCAGGCCCAACGCTGATCTGGAGGATAGGGCTGGCTTCAAATCAGTTCCCAGTCTGGTCCTGAAGGTCTAGAGGATTCTAGGGGAGTCCAGGCCAAACTGGGATTTCCCCATAAGTCCATACAGAACAACTCCCAGCAGTGGCCTCGTCCTCCCCCACCCTCAAGGATTCCCCCCAAATGAGAGGTAGCCTAGGTGCAACGAGCATTCTTGGCAACTTCTCAGAATGGCCCTCAGTGTCCTCAGCAACCTAGGGATCCAGCACACAAACCAGGGAGCCCTCAGGTCAAAACATACCCTCGGGCATTTAAGACAATTCAGTCTGCTTACATACACCAATCAATCAACAGGCATTTATTAAATACCTACAACATACAAGGCACTGTACCACGCTGGGGGTACAAATACTAATGCAAGAACTTATATTTTAGGGGAGGGTTACAAGTTTACAGATAAGCAAGCACAGCATAAATACAAAGTGATTGGGAGAATCAGTAAAGCATTTTGAAGGTGTCAACATTTGAATAATTCAAAGGGAGAGGGAAAGAAGGAGGAAGAAAATGAGGGAAAGAAAGGAGGGGGAAGAGAGAGGAAAAAGAATTATTTATGTATAAAAGCAATTCATAAAACACTGACTGACTCTCAAAAGACTGGCTTGGACCCTCCTAATTTAATCCAATGTACTAATTTTTGCAAAGTTTAGGATTAGGAATCAAAGTCCACATTCTGAGTAAGCTCTCTTGAACTTTCTTGATTTTTAAATATTTATTTATTCATTTCACCAAGAAACAGTCATTAAATGCCTACTAAGTGCAAAACATTGTGCTCAAGGCTAGAGAAAATACAAAAATTAGAGAAAATATGCAACCTGCCCTCAGAGAGCTTACAGTCTGGTACAAGTTAATGACACAAAACAGATTGATTATATTACACAACAAGAAGAGATGCACAATGGAGAGAGGCAAAGTGCTATGTGAGTTTTAAAGCAGAAGGTGTTACCAATAGTAAATATCAAAGAAAGCTTTATGGACTTTAAAGGACTAGTGGGAAATTAAGAGGAGAGGATAAGGAACAGTGTGAGCCAAGGTACAGAGGCAGAAACAGAACACATTTGGGAGACAGTTTCATGTAGTTCAGCTGAAGCACAAAATAAATGAAGGGGAAGAATAGGGAAATTAAAGCTGGAAGAGAGGACAGGACCAGCTTGGAGAAGGTCCTGCCCCCAGGAGGTGGCAGTGAGCCAGTGCAGGCAGCAGAAGGAATCAGAGAAAGGCCCCGGTCAAGGCCATGGCTAGTCTCTTACCTCTTTCACTGTACCAGTGAATGCTCCAATTTTTTTCCTAATTACTTCAGAAGTTTTGACTGTTTCAGACTCAATGGTTTTCTATAATAGAGAAGATCAGTTTTGTTAAGAGAGAAATTAGCCACCAATTCTACTTAGTTTTTAGTAGGGCTAGAACCAACCAGAAAGAACATTCTTTCCCTGGCAGTGTGCTGTCAATCTGTCTGCCTTGCTAAATTCCATGCTCATAGACTTGCCTTTCTTCTTTACTTAAAGGGGGCCTCAGGGCTGCCCCAGGGCTGTGATACAGGGCACTGCATGGACAGGGAGCAAGCCTCACAGTCAGGCTTCGTAACTATGGCAGGTCAATGAAAGCTACCCCACTGCTGGCCCAGGACCTCTTCTGGAGTCTCAGTCTAGCCCTTGAATAATCAGCCTGCCCAAAACACCTGTCTGGACAAAGCAGAAGGTAATTTTCCTCTTGTCACAGCCTAAACACATAGTAGCAAAACCATTCCAGGATAAGCAACTTCTTATATCCTCTGACCATATCTCTTTCCCTGCCCACTTCATGGCAGATCAATCATGCAATATTTTTTTCCCATTCATCCCCAATTGGGTCATTTGTTGCTAATATATTAGATAAAATCTAATGTTCCATACTGTTCAGAATCTATTACAAATCAGTTAACAGGACATATCCAAACTGTCTGTACCATGAGAACCCAACAAACAGGCTGTTACTGAGGTAAAATTAGGAAATACAAATAAAGCAGTTCTGGTCAGAATGCTGTGCAACCCAGGGCATAATTTCCCACTGCATCTTTGCTGTGGTTCTTCCAGTTGAATCAAAGCCTTTGACAAGCTAAGAGTAGCACATGAGCTATAACAAATGGTTAAATATTTCAAGTTCATTGAGACTCATCAACGAAACAGAAATTCATTATTGCATAGCAATGGGAGCTGACCTGGAATTATCTACTTATGTTATAAATTTTTTAAATTGGCTTTTTTTTTTGGGGGGGAAAGTGTTAGAAAACCAAATACAGGTTCTTTCCTTACATGACTCTACCAGTAAGTATGTGAAGAACTGAAAAAGTCTGAAAGGACTTCAGAGGCCACTTACCTTAGCCTGTCCTCTAACAGGAATCCCCTGTGGAATACTCTTGATGAAAGACCATCTAGCTTCTGCTCAGAAAACTCCAATAAGGGGAAATGCACTGTTTCCTAAAGCAGTCTGTTCTACTTATGTTGAAAGGCAAAGTTTTCCTTAATCAAATCTTATTAGCTGATGAAATAGAAAGAATAATAGACTAGAAGCCAGGAGTTCTGGATTCAGAACCAGGCAAGTGATCTTAAACAAATAAATATCCTTTCATGGAGCAGACAGCTGGAACAAAAAGGCCCTTCGGGGATTGGATGCATTTTTTAGCTCTGACATTCTGTGATTTTACGAACCTCTGTTCTCAAATCTCCATTCTCTCCCATTCTCAAAGAGTGAAATAGCACACAGTTCTCTTAAATGACTCACATATTTCCGTCTTGCCTCCTGAAGTGCATCTGATTCTTCTAACTTCTTAGCTTCATCTCTGAATTTTTTTATACTTTCTTTCATTTCCTTGTTTTTCGCTAATTCTTGTTTGATATTTTCTATCAAGCCAGAAAGGAAACTTTTCCTGCTTCCAGAAGAATAACACTTTACCTAAAAAATTTAAAGAAAATCATCATTACCCATGGAAAAAACCAGAAGTAAAGACCTTCCTCAACATGATGAATGTAAATCAAATATCCAACTTTTCAAGTTAAATGTAGTTTCTATTTTTAAAATACAAAAGATGATAAATCACTTTCTTCTCTTTGAACTCTGGTTTGTTAATATACCAGTTCCTAAAAGAGTGCCCAGAAGTCACCACAGTCCACCTGATAGCAGTTGATCAAAGAGGAGGGCAGTGGGAACTAAAACTAACTTCCTTTGTTCTAGAAACCAGATCTCTATTAATTCTATTATATTTCTATTTCTACTGATGTAGCCTTAGGTTTCATGAGCTTTTTAGGTTGAACCTGTAGTCACCTAAAAACCTTTGGTCTTTTTGGACGAACTGGTACCCAGTCACATCTCACCCACAATACACAATTCCCTTTTCTGAACTAGACTAAATGTGGGATTTTACATTTAACCCTTAAATGCAAATCTAAATGCCATCTTCTCAGCTATGACCAATTGCTCTAGCCTACAGTGATCTTTTGGACTCTTTTATTCAATCTTCCATCATCCCTCCCAACTTCATGTCATCCACAAAGCACAGTGTACTAGGAAGGGAAGGACATAATATAACACTGGAGCAAGGCTGATATGAGCTGTCTATATGGCATTACCTTGGCTGCTTGATTCCTTCAACATGCCCTTACACAGCGCCAATCATGCGCTCTGTGCTGGGGAGATACAAAGAATTAAAACATGGCGCCTGCCGTCTAGGAGCTTAGCAAGAGCAGTAAGACAGGCACAATAAAACAAAAGAAAGACTTAAAATGTGACATCTGAGCTGGGCCTTGAAAGACGGGACTTCCAAAAGGTGTCAGCAGTATCTACGTTAGATGTATGTGGGGATGGGGTGCACGTGTGCACAAGTGTATGGGGAACACATAAAAGCATGGAGGAGGCAGGAAAGCAAAGGACAGGAATAGTTATTTTATTTAAGCATAAATGGTGTTCAGTCATTTTTCAGTCATGTCTGAGTCCTTGTAACCCCATTTGTGGCCTTCTTGGCAAAGATACTGGAATGGTTTGCCCTTTCCTTTTCCGGCTCATTTTTTAGATGAGAAAACCAAGGCAAACCAGGTGAAGTGAGTTGCCCAGAATCACACAGTAAGTGTCTGAGGCTGGAACTGAACTCAGGAAGAGGAGTCTTCCTGACTCCAAGCACAGAATTCTGCATTGTACCACCTAGCTGCTCCGAGGGGGACAGGTGGAGGAGGAGTGAGACAGAGGGAGAGAGGAGACAGAGAGAGAAAGGGAAGAGTAAGTTTTTCAGGTAGGCTGAAAAAGTAGGAGGTTGGTACTAGATTATGGAAGGTGTTGAATGTCTGATTTCATCCACTAGGGGACAGACCATCATTGAAGGTTCAAAAGCCAGGAAATTATGTGATCCAAGTTGTCCATGAGATAGATGATTGTGCAGCAGGGTGAGAGATAGAGTGAAGAATGTACCCAGAGACAGAGACTTTAGTTACAAGAGGTAACAAGAGACTGAACATGAGTGACAGTAATGAAAATGGAAAAGTGGGGACTCTAGGGAAGAGAGCTGGGGTGAAAAAAGCTTTGAAGATGACTCAGAAGTCACAAGCACTGGGTACAACTCACTGGGGTAAACGAGTGCAGTTCCACTAATGGAAATACGGAAGCCAAAAAACCACTTTCAAAGAGGAAATTCCAGCTTTATCCATATGGAGTTTTAAGTAGGAGTGGGGTGCTCAGGTAGACAGGGAGCACAATGAAAGCTGAGTCTGCTGTTAGAAAATGTGGGTAGAAAACCTAGTTGTTTCTTTGTTTAGTTGTATGACCTTAGGTAAGCCCCTTAACCCCTTCCCCTCTCTAGTCCTCAGTTTGCTCATCTATAAAAAAGGGGTTAAGGCTCGATGATCTTAAAGGTCCCTTCTATGATTCTACATTCCACAGACAGTTGGAACTGTAAGTCCAGAGCTTAGCACTGAGGGAGTCCACTTACCTTTTGGGATAATATTTTACCTTTTGAGATAGATCTAAATATTAGGAAGTTTTTTTCTTCACATTAAGTCTAAATTTCATTTCTTTTTAACTTTTACTCATTGCTCTTGGTTCTAAGTTCTCAGACACAGTAGAACTAGTTTAATATTACCTTCATTTACATGACAGCCCTTCAAATATGTGAAGATACTTGGACTATGATGTCCCCCCTGTGCATTCTCTTCTCCAGGATAAATACCTCATTTCTTCAATTGCTCTTCATTCCCTATAACTATTTTGCACTTTTCTGGACACTTTTCAACTATCTAATAACTTTCTTTCATAATTAAAAGGCTCTACCAGGAAGAGAACACAACACTCCATTATGTGATAGGGCATGGCAGAGGTTGGTGGGACTATCCCCTCCCAAGCTCCAGAAACTAGGCTCCTCTTAATGAAGACTGAGATTCTATTAGCTTTCCTGACTGCTAAAAATTACTCATATTGAGCACAAGGTCAATCCAATGCACTTTCCAGAGCTGCTGAGAATGCTCTCTAGCCACACCTCCACCATCTTCTAGGGAGGGTAATTTTTTGAATCTAAGTCTAAGAGGACTTGGCATTTATCCCTATTACATTCAGCCCAGTTTTCTAGTCTGCCAGGATCATCATACAATGTATTAGCTACTCTTTCCTGCTTTGTGTTGTCTGCAAATTAGATAAATATACCATCTATTCCGTTATCTAAGTCAACAAAAATGGTGAAGAATGCAGAGCCGAGCACAGATCTCTGACCACTCCTTGGATCAGCCTATTCACCTAGTTCCAAATCTATCTATATATATAAAATCACTAAGTCAACAAGGCTGGAGACAAAAGATTTGGAATCATCCAAACAAATTATTGCTGATAACCCACTCAAAAATAAAAATATCTCAGTTTCAAATACAGATCTTGCCAAAATTATTAAGCACTAACTATTGCACAGGAACATACTGCTGTAGTACATAGCATCTTTGCCCAGAAAATACATACACCCTAGAAAGAAGCCTCCAGATATGCTCAAACCTACTAAGGTTCTGTTGGTTGACAAGACTATAACCAAAAAATATAAGCAGACAGACTATCATCCCTCTTATTGAACACCTGGTATCCATGGTGAGAGTGGAAAGACATCTGGATTAAGTCCCCAATCTCCTACTCTACCTTTGTGACCATAGGGAAAGCCTCTCAACCTACCAACTGTTCTCCTCATTCAACATCAGATCCCCCACATCCCTGCACTTTCACAAGTCATCCCCCTCCCCACCTCTATCTTTCTGGCTATACACCCAGTGGGATGTAAGCTTTGCAAGGGAAAGAGTTGTTTTCCTTTTATTTTGTATCCCTAGCACAGTACCTTACATATCTTCATCTTTATTGTAATACAAGTGAGCACCTTCTTTCAATTTAAAATCTTAAAGCTGCCTGGGGTACTGAAAATAATCCGCTCAGAATGACAAGAGTCTGGGCCAAAGGAAGGAATTGAACCTGTATTTTCCTAAGTCCAAGGCAAGATGACTATTCATAACACACCCTAAGTCTCTCTTCAGACACAGCATGTGCTTAATATTTGTTGAATTCATCATTGTGGGCCTCATCTGTAAAACGAGGGAGTTTGATAAGATTATTGCAACAGTCCCTTCCAGCTGTAATCCCAATGATCCTACACTTTTCACACAATCATTTTCCACAACAAGTGTTTGGAATAATGTTCAAACTTGAGATCTTCATAGACTGAGTCTCCACACCCACTTGTGCATGATGGACTACTCCTGTGCTAAAAAAAAAACCCTTCCATGTATTCTAACAGTGCCACAAAGTCCAAGTCCCTTAGCACTGCATGGTTTGGCTCTGACCTATTATTCCAGATTATTTTTCCCCTACAGATGAGACTCTTCCCCACACCCCGCCTGCCTTCACCTCCTACCTCTAATGCCACTCCTCTGCCAGAACACCTACACAGCCATCTTTCAAGAACCTCAAGGCAGAATGGATTTTCTCCACTTGGACTTAAGTTTGTAACTCTCTCACATCAATTCCTATAACAAACAACACGTAACTTATGCGTGTTGTCCGACCTACTGGGCCATAAGCCCCGTGAGGGCAAGGACCAGGCCTTACTTATTTCTGTATTTCCCCTCTAGCACTGAGGGCAGCACCCTGCACATGAAAGGCACTAAGTTAGTATTTGCTGAATGAATTTTGAATACGGAATGCTTACATATAAGGTCACACAATTCTGGACTCATGTATGTAGAATGCTACCACAAACTCGAGTAGCATGCTACCTTCAAGAGTAAATGCTCTGTCCAGGTACTTAAGCATCCTTTGGGAGCTTTACCTGCCATGCTGGCAGTTTTCTCAGCAACACCACCACTCCATATTGCCAAAAGGGATCATTTTCTGATCTCTCCCAGGACTGTCCCTTCTTTGCCCTCCAAGGTCCCCGGAGAGCAGAGGAAATCTGTTTCACTTACCAGTGGCAGCTCTAAGCCTGGACTGCATATTCGATAGACAGGGCCATAGGACACTGGCCCAGGGCACCAGCCAGAGAGAAGCTGGGTCCCACTGCCAAGGCATCTCTAAAATCAGGGGGGAAAGAGCAAAAAAAGAACAGGAATTATTATTTTACCTCTTTGGAATGAAGAACTGGAGGGGAGGAGAAAGAATAAGAACCTTCTTATCAATCTGTCCTTTGCCTAATGAAGAGAAACAGGGATAAAATGAGATACCATGACTGGGATCTGCACAAGTTACACTCTGGTTCCTAGGTCACAGGAGAGTGGGAGCTAGAGCGGAATTTCTTCAGCTTGGGTAAAAGGCAATCACTTCCTTTGTGACTTATTTAAACCTTCATATCAACTGTTCTCTAATTCTTCTTTTGTTCCTCCCCCTCTACCATATCTCTTCCCTTCCCCTTTTTGCCAGCTCCCCCCAACCTTTCTTCCAGCTCCCTTTCCCATTTTTTACTGCTAAGTTTAACTGGGAGCTATCTGGGAGAAAATCTATTAAATTTATAAAATCTATTAAAAACTACCACCCAAAGTTATTTTTACTCACATTGATAAAATATGCCTAAACTGAGAAAGAAATGGCTGCCAGAACAAAGAAATGGAAATCCCAGATCTCCTAACTTCCAAACTCAGAATTCCATCCAATCTGTTACTACTTAAATTTGGATCCATGAAAGCTGAATAGGCACCCCAATTTATCGTCAAGCACTTTGGATTAGAATCTCTCACTCTGGTATTTAGACTATGTGTGGCCTTGAAAAAAAAATCACTACTTATCTAGGCCTCATTTTCTTCATCTATAAAATGAAGGAGCTGGAGAAAATAATCCCCAAGGTATACCCCAACCCGTTCCCACTCCAAATTCTATGTTCCTGAGGCCTAAAGTAGACAAAAAAACTGTTGATGAAGATCTTTTAGCTAGAAGCTTTTACCTCCCCCTGCCCTCCCTCTTCTCCCCCTGCTAGCTTCACCTTTCTAATTACTGCCTTCTGTCACTCTGTTCAGATTCACTTTCTTACACTTTTCAGGTTCACAATGACTTTATGTATTTGTTGAAACAAATATGAAAAACAGAATTCACTGTGTTTCTAGGTCTGTATTTCTCATTTTCTATCTGTCAGAATTTAAGGCTGTGTAATTTTTTGTTTCTTGGAACAGCAGAAGGCAGTGGGATGAGCCCTGATGATAATCTTAGCTCTACCCATAACCTGAAATGTGACTTCGGCAAGTCCGCTCCCTTCTCTGAGCCCCAATTTCCTCTCCTTCCCCTTTGCACTGGTTGCAGAGTCAGGATCAGAACCCTGATCTCCTGTTTTTCATCTAATGCTTTTAGATCAGGCCATTACCATTACCAATACCATTAGATTCAGCTGCCTCTGACTTTTTAAGTCCCTGGAAGCTCAGTGATACAATGCTGTGATACTTTTTATGTTGCATGACCAGCTAGAGGAAAAACTAAATGAGTCCTGTCAGTTTTAGGGGGACCTGGGTTCGTGCTTATGTTGCTGCTGAAGGGCTGCAAGGAAAAGGAGTGAAAGGTATACAGAGTCTGCACCTATTCCGAGATGTACGGTAGGTAGGGCAATAACACAGTTCCTTCATTTTACATAAATTCTGAGACAGATGTACAGTTTTCTCCCCCAATGATATTTTATCCCATTATAGAAAACAAAATCACAGAAGTTTAGAACTAGAAGGAACCACAGTAATCACCCAGTCCAATTCATAATATATCCAATTTAACACTCCTGGCAAATGGTCATTCTAACCGTGAATAAAGACTTTTTATAGGGAAGAACTCATGACCTTCCAAATCAGATCATTCCATTTATGGGTAGATGTAACTGTTAGAATCCTAATTTAACTCTTTTCAATTTCCACACTTGGCTACTGGTTTTGTCCTCTGAGGTCAAAGAAGGATTCTACTCTTTTTCTATATGACAATTTTTCAAATATCTGAAAACAGCCATCACATCTATTCACCCACCCTGATCCTTCTCTTCTCCTGATGAAACATATTCAGTTCCTTCAATTGATCCTCTTATGGCTTATGAACACTTTCCATCTTATCCATGTTCTTTCTCAAGCTAAGCCCAGAACTGAATACAATACTTCAGATGCCACCAGATATGCACAAACAGAAATATGAATTCACTGACCGTCAGAGGCCATTCACCTCAACAGGAATTCCCTGTTTAGACCCAGCACCTCCTAGGGCAACCTCTAACTTTTAGGAAGTTTTACTTATTCTAGGCTAAAGATGCCTCCTTGTAACTTCTACCCAAACTGCCCCTAGCTCTGCTCCAAGTCCAATCAAGATAAACCCAGTCTACTCTGTCCTCAGGGTCGGAGCCCACTTGAAGATAGCCATTACATATGGATCCCAAGTCCTCTCCACCCCAGGCTAAAGGTTCCAGCTTTCAAGTGGTCCTCCCATCACAGACTCATGGTCCTTCCCCATCCTCTGAGCACGCTTGGGCTGGTCAATAGCCCTATGATCACAACCATCTTCACAGCCTTTTAAGGGCCATGGCACAGCGCTGACACATACTGGACTACACCCAGTCTCCACTGAACTTGCCCCCCCAAACTTTTACCCGACCAACTGCCGCCTGGTGATGGCCCTACTCTTCTTCATCACAGTGGGACATCGTTTTCTCCTCGATGGCACTGGCCTGGGGGCTCTCGGTTTCCTCAAGTCTAAAGTAAGACAGCATGGCCCAGGAAGGAAAGCACTGGACCTGGGTTCTAATCCTAGCCAAGTATTACCAGCCGTGTAACCTCGGGCAAGTCCCTTCCCCCGCAAAGGCCTGGCTCTGCATCCTGCCTTTGAAGTGGACTGCTGGGTGACCTTGGCCTAGTCCCTTCATTCTGTGGGTCTCAATTTCCTCATCTGCAGGAGGAGGGGGCTGGGGTCGCTCAAGGCATCGGCTGTCGTGCATGCGGGCCCCGAGACCTCGGCGTCCCCTCCAACTCCTTCCCGGAGGAGCCGCGCTCCGGGGCAGCAGCCCCCCACCCACGCCCCGAAAATCGCTAGCCTTAGGAGGGCGGAAAGCCTCGCGGGCCCCAAGGTAAGGAGAAAGGTCGGGGTCGGAAGGGTCCAGGCCGGGCCCGCCACAACCGCGGCCTCGCCCCTGGCGTTCGCCGGCTCGGCCGCCCCAAGCCCGGCCGAGGCATGCCGTTCGGCCCCGCCCCTTGGGAGCCCCGGCGCTCACAGGCCCGGCCCGGGACCGGGGCCGAGAGCGCGCTATGCCCCTTCCTTCCCCTCCCCTCCTCCCTCCGCTTGCTTAGCACCTCACCCGGGAGCAGCGGCACCATCCACCCCTTATCGCCGCCGCCATATTGGAGAAGGCCGTGTGACCTTCCTGCGGCGCGGCTGGAATACGTCACCACTCGTCGCCTCGAGGAGGTGGGCCCAGGGCGGAGCCTGGGGTGCCTGGCTTCAAAAGCCTCGCCACCGACGGAAGGCCATTGCACGCGTGCGCGTGCGCTTCCTCCGAGTCTGCGACCCCTGCTGGCGCAACGAATCGACGAACTTGAACTGATTGACAGATGCGATGACAAATGGAAAGGCAGGCCGGCTGAGCAGACAAGGGCAAGCGGACTTTAACTACACTGGAGGTGTAATCAACGGAGAGGAAGACAGCCCAGGAGACAACCGGTAGACGAGTAAAATGACTGATGAAATATACAACAGTACTCACTGACATTGTGCAAACAGCGTGACAGACTGAGGGTACAGAGAGAAATGGAAAGAGACGAGCGGGCCCGCAGCCGACCGACAAAGCCAGTGTCTGCACTCACGCCGAAGCATTGGGCATTCGAGCAGAGTGGAGCAAGGGCAGCCGCATTCCTGCAGCGATCCTCCAGGGTGCCGGCTCTCCCTGGAGGCCAGATGGGG
The DNA here is from genome assembly GCF_028583685.1 of Petaurus breviceps papuanus. Taxonomy (NCBI): domain Eukaryota; kingdom Metazoa; phylum Chordata; class Mammalia; order Diprotodontia; family Petauridae; genus Petaurus; species Petaurus breviceps. The sequence continues at coordinate 4,727,599 of NW_027185588.1, read as the reverse complement.
ATCTGCCGTGGCAAGCTGACCGTACAGGTCTAGACGTGGAGCCTGAGAGCTGGTGCTGCTCTCGCTGGCCGTGTCCAATTGGTTGCTACTTAGGACGTAGAAAGGAGAGAAATCGACTCCTGTTCATGAGCTCCACAGTCGGGCTGCAGTGGGCTGAGCAGGCACGTTGTTTCTCTCCATGCCTTGAAGCCGAGGGACTTTACCGTCTCTGAGAACGTTCCTGTTAATCGTAGCATGTGTGCGTCACCCCTGCTTTCCTGTGCCGCTTAGGCTTCTCGGTCCCAACTGACTGGCCAGTCCGGTTATTCGTGGAGTAAAGAAAGGTTCCTCTGGGAGAGGTCCCTACTCTTGTGCTCCTCGGCCGTGGAGAGGGAGGACTCCAGGAACTGGCTGTAAATCATCACGCTTTCAGTGGAAACGGAACCTGACCTCAGCCAGCACGGTCACATCTCAAAAGCTTCGTTCTGGGGCTGTGAAGAATCGGTACCTGAGGAAGTAAGGGGCAGCCTCACAACTACGGGTTTGTAGTGTTGTTTGCAAATGAACTACTGGGGGGACCTGCTTCAAATTGGAATAGATTGCCTTAAGGCTAGTAGAAAAGGAAGTCAGACTGCCTGTGGCTAGAAGAGACAAAGTCCGTGTGGTGGAAATGTCAGCATGGCACCCAACATAAAGTGTGCCTGAGCTGATCTACCTGCTGGAAGCAAAGGTGAGAAGGCTGACTCACTGAGGACTGGGTGATCTCCATCGGAGAAGTGGCTGAGGCACGAGAGGGAATGAGCAATATATGGCTGGTCACAGAATGAAGAACCAGGTTCTGAAAATAGCGTAACAGAGGTTATGCTAGCTAAAACAGCCTAGATTTTGGATTATTGTGGACAATTCAGAATTGTGTATTTTCTGGAGTGAAATTTCTGGAGTATTTTTTTTCCCTTGGTAAAAAAATTATTTCAAAAATAAAATAGCATTTTAATTTGTGAACATGTAAGGTAAAAGGACATGATCTAAATACTTTGTTTATAAAGAGTTCAGAGCATCCCTTGGGGGTCATGGTTGGTACAGCATTAGGGACCTGCCAGCTACAGCTAAAGATGTAAGGAGAAAAGGAGGGACTTGGAAAAAACCAGAGCTAGAGCCTTGGTGTACAGCAGCTGAAAAAAAAAGCCATGAATGGAATTGGGTAGAGAAGTGGGTGAGAGTCACTCTGGAGGCCTAGCTTAGCTGAGGAAGGGGTAAGCTAAAAGGTTCTGGAAGGAAAGAACAAAGAATTCAAATGCAAACAAATGCAAAAAAAGCCTCTAAGCTCCCAGCCCTGTGCCCCACCCCCTCCTTTCATGTTAGTGTGTCTGAATTCCGTTAGCACCTCTTTGTGCGTGGGACCCAGATTCAAGATGAATAGGCCAGAAAAGAAGGTCTCTTACCGGGAAATTTAACTGCTAGCAGTTTGCACCACTCCTTTCCTTTGGGCAGTGTTAGAATTGGCACCTGTATTAAAGATATACAGGAAGCAGGGGCTAAAAAAGGGTTTCTACCTTCTCCATTTTCTTGTTCTTGAACCAACAGGAAGTCAATGAAGCAAAGTGTGTCTAGCTTTTGCTGACTTAATTCCGATTCACTCAGTAACAGTGGCAGTATGGAGGTGGGCACAGTGCTGAGAAGAGAACAGTTGTCCTGAAATTTGTTCTGTACAAGCTGAGGCATCACAGATTTTGAACTACTGTATTTCTGCTGGCTTTCATGGTGCAAAGTAATTACTTTCCCAAGTCTCCCCACTCAGCAGTCATGGAATCTCCACAGCTTCCAAAGGCCCTTTCAAGTTTGTCCATGGGGAGAGGGGCAAAACAAGAATTCTGATTTATGGAACCTCACCTCCTAAGAGCGAATGTTATTAGAAAGAAGAATGGGCCCCTCTGTGCCCCATCTTTCACTGCAGCAGTGACTGCCTTTCTCATTTATTTCCCATCCTGGCCACAGGACCTGGCCCTGGCCTTTTGTGATTCCAGAAAGGAGGGGGAAGAAGAAGGAATGGATTCTGTGATGATTACATGGTGTCATACCCTGTTACTTGGGCCAGCTTCAAACCTCCCAATTCCAATGGGGAGGTGAACAGATGACTCCCAAGAGCCATACAAAACAAGAAAATGTCATGTCATTAAATAATACCAACCGTTTCAGTGCTTCTAAACAAATATCTTTTATTTGATTCCTTGAGTTTCCAATGTTTCTAATAATGTGAGGCACAGTTATTGCTTTAGTTATTAACTTCCATGGGACAACTAGCCACATTTTCCTTCCTAGCCTAGGCTGAAAACAATAGCAATCCCATTCTCTTCCGATTCTATGAGAGGAAACCTCTGGTTTCAAGTATCAAACTAACAAATGTAAAGTCAATTCAAATGCCACTCAGACTAAATCTCACTTCAGTGATTTTCTCAGGCAGTCACAGACTAGGCCTGACCCTTCTTCCACAGACAGTCCTTCAGGTACATAACGACAATGGCCACGGGACACATTCAATTATTTCCAGGCCAAAAAGGTCCAGTTGCTCAGGATCACTGTCTCATCTTTTGAATTCTGCCACATTTTGGCACAAAACAGAGCCTTTAATTCATGGCAAGGTTGCGTCCATCCTGAGTATCAGGGGGTTTTTAAAGACCTTGGACTTGGCAATGAAACCAAAGAAATGGGACAAGGACTGGTCCCTTCCTCCCAAATTGAGAATCCCTGACAAGCAGTCATCCAGTCTGTGACTTCCAGTGATGGGGAACACACTGTCCACACCAAGACCATGTAGTTCATGGCTCAATCACTTGCACCATTTGAAAGATCTTAATACTGAGCAGAAATGTGTACTCCTGCCACTCCAACCCATGTGTCCTAGTTCAAAGGTCTAAGAGCTGGAAGGGGAGGTACAGAGATCATATAATTCAACCCCCAATAATGCAGATAAGGAAATTAAATTGAACAAATCTAATCCCTCTTCTATAAGCTGGACCTTCAGATATGGGGAAAACATCATTGCTGCCTCCCCCTCCCCTTTACCCCGTATACCTTCCCTCTTTCAAGCTAAATGTTCCCAATTTCCTTCAACTAGTGCTTATATGATAGGATTTTCAGAGCCTTCTTCAACTCAGCCAAGCCCAGTAGTTGTGCCTTGGTTTAGTCACTATGTGAAATGGAGTGTTTAATGCTACCTTGTTTCTATCATTGAGCCCCTCATATTTATCTTAGATAACTATGCCCAGTAATCAATCCCAATTGCCACTTGTAGGTCATTTTGAGTCCCCTAGCTAATAGTGCAGTGAATTGGCTGCCTGGCCTGAAATCAGGAAGATTTGAGTTCAGGTCTGGCCCCAGGTACTCCCTAGCTGTGTCACTCTGGACAAGTCACTTAACCTATATGCCTCAGTTTCCTCAAATGTAAAATTAGGAAAATAGTACCTGTCTCCTAGGATGTTGTGAGGATCAAATGAGATAGTACTTGTAAAGTGCTTAGCACAGTAGGTGCTACATAAATGTTTCTTCCTTTCCCTTTCCCATCCTGAATACAGTTTTCTTAACATACTTCCTATGATATAGTGTTGATAGCAGAATGCCACAGAGGTTGTTTAAAATGGTTTGAGTTCAATGTAACTTCCTATATCCTTCCCTGGGGGTACCACATCTGGTATTGGGTACTCAGTTCCAGAGACTACATTGTAGGAAAGGCATTGGAAAGGTGCAGCATGCTCAGAGGTAGGCAAGTGGCCCCATGTCACACAAAGAGAGATAATAAAAAGATGGGGACTCCTCCATCTGGAATGGTAAAAGATTCGGGAAAGAACATGATCAAAGCATATATAATCATGAAGCATATGGCTAAAGTAAACATAGACTTGCCTGCCAAATCCCCAATTACTAGGCTGAGAACATCCTTTGAACCTTAAACAAGATAAGAACAAGTCCTATTTTCCATTATAAACAACTTGGAAAATTTGGTCCTTAAATTTGGACAATTGTTTTTAAATGAGTAGGCTCTTAAGAAATGCTAGAATTAGCTTTAATCTTTGATGTTGTCAGGAGGGACAAATGTCCCTACAGAATACTACTCTGGAGTCTCTGATGATGGTAGTACAGCACATGACTAGATTTAACCATGGATCTGTCCCTCTACGACAATCTCCTATCTCCTTAACTACCTCTCCAATTTCCAATCTCCATAGTCCCTAATTTAGGGCTAGAGACAAGTGGGTTGAACAAAGAAATGACATTACAACAGAACTTAGGCTATAGTGTTAAAGAACAGTAACTCCATTTTTGAATGTTCTTCCAAAAATACACCAATAAAATGTCCCTGCAACATTCCCAGTAAGCTTCATCCAGTCACTGCTTGAACACTTCTAATAACCCATTACATTCTTTCTGCACTCAACTCATATCAGATGACCTCTGTAGCATTTGGCTCTCAACACCATATTTTAGGAAAGAAATTGGCAGACCATGGAATATTAAGAGAAGAGTAAACAATATGGGAAAGGAAGGGAAGAAACATTTATATAGCACCTACTACCGTGTTTCCCCGATAATAAGACCTATCCCGAAAATAAGCCCTCCCCTTACTGTGTAAGATTCCTCTAAAATAAGCCCTCCCCCGAAAATAAGCCCTATCGAGATTGCTACTGTAGTGAGCCCGGTGAAACGCACGCCGCGCTCTGAGCTGCATCCAATCAGAGCTGTAGCAGCAAGCGCGTCATCCTGTTCTTCCCCAGTGATTTGCTTATTGAATAAAGGTACATTTTTTTTGTTCACATTTGCCTGTTTATTAAAATTGCTGTCAATGTTCATTAAAATAAGCCCTCCCCTGAAAATAAGCCCTCTGGTGTTTTTCTGTCCAAAAAATTAATAAGACAGTGTCTTATTATCAGGGAAACACGGTATGTACCAGGCCTGTGCTTTTCTCCCCTCTATTCTACCCCCTGCTTTCCCTTTCCTCTTCTGGGGCTAGCAGAACATGTTTTATCCCTCTTCCACATGGGAACTATTCTGTGTCTTCTCTCCTGTAGGTTAATCTTTCCCAGTTCCTTCAAATAATATTTATATTGTATAGTCTCCAGGCTAATTACAACCCTGATTGTGTTTCAGTTTGTCAATGTCCATCCTAAAATGTGGTATCTAAGAACTGTACACAATATTCCAGATGAGGGTTGACCAAAGCAGAGGATTTGATTCTAACTTTCCTGGTTTTCTTGAGCTCAACTAATGTGTGCTTCTCCTGTGGTGCTTAAGACTTGCAAAGAAAGGCTCATTATATATACTGTGTGTTCTACCTATTTTTGCTGGGTCTTTTATCCTCTTAACAGACTATAAAAACTTTTAAAGGTCCCTGGCAGATCAAGCCTTTCTATGTCCCCCAGAATCTAGCACAATGTTCTGTACACAGAAGGCAGGTAATGAAGGGTTATGTTGCATCATAAAAGGCTCCAGAAGAAGAGTACCGCCTTAACCTTCTTCCTCCCCCTTTGGATTGTACAGGTCAAAGGCCAACCAACTCCAAGGCAATCTCAATTTTCTTGTACATGATAGCAATCAATAAATAATAACAATGAAAGGGTTTCTAAGTTCATCAGGCACAGGTCTGATCTGTACTGGCAGAACTAAGCTAAGATTTGAAATGATCCTGTATCTAAACCTGTTCTCTTTCCTCTTGGCTATAAACAGAGATTTACTGCAATCATCTTCCTTCTTATCTGCTTTGCTTTCTCCCTTTGGAACACTCAGACAATAAAGGACTTAAGTAGGAATGACATTAGTTTTGCCTTCTTTCCCTCCCAATGTCTCTCACCTCATAAACCACAGCTGCAGTCAGAATTCTGTAGATTGTGTTGGCTTACATTCATGAGAGCAAGTTTCCCCCATGTTTTCATATTATTATACAAAATCTAACTTGAAAAAATAACGTGTAAATTGAGATTCATTAAGAGGAAATGAATTGGTTTTTGATTTTTACTCCTCTTCCAAGAATCCCCTCAAAACATTCTAAGAAACTAATGGAATTTTAAAAAATAATAATTATAATGCTATACCACACAGACTCCTAATCTGAGAATGCCTGTAGAAGGAAAGAAAGCAGATTCCACAGATGCCCACTGTCTCACAGTAGAGACTGCCAAACGAGAAAGCTATAAAGAATACTGGATAGCTGGTCCCTTTGAAATACACCGCTGGCCCCAAAACCTCAGGCAGCTAGCCTGCCCTCATCTCCTTGGCAATTCCTCATCACAGGGTTCAGTGCTAAAGCAGTTAAATTTCAAGTGAAGGATTTTGACAGAACAGGAAGCCCATCAATCTGAGGTAGATGAAGTTCAATAGAAAAGATTCTGTAACAAAACCACCACCAGGTTCAATTTCCTCTTAGCACAATGCATATTGATCAAATATGCATATTCACCAGACTCTTCTCATTTTATAGATAAGAGAAAAGGAAATCAGGCCAAGTGACTTGCTCAAGGCCACACACCAATCAACCAGAGAGCTGAACAACACAAGATTCACAAGCCTAGGCCAAGGAGTTGACAACATTTTGTAGCTTTGCTTGGAGACAATTAAGTATCAAAAAAGACCAACTGGGGAGCCAAATGCTTGCCCCTAAAATCTGAACATACAAAGGACATTCCTGGTGCAGGTTTCCCATCCAGGTGCATCCTTTTCCTCCCCGAGGCAGTGCAGGCCCCGGGCAGGTCTAACAGTGGTGGACACATTCCGGAGACATTTGGCACATCCTTTGAAGCAGCTGGACAGCTTCTCCACATCTGAAAAAGAGGGAAATAAACACAGAACTACAGCAAGACACACATAAAAGAGAAAGGAAAAACCAGTGACTTCAACATTCTACTAAAAGTCTGGTCAAGAGAAATTTAAAATGTTTCCAATGAACCTAGTAAGTGTTCAGGAAATACTGGCTGATAGGGATGTTTTCTTGGAGTGAATAAGTTATACTTTATTTCCTATGTTAAAAAAAAAATTAGGAGTGGAAGAGTGGCATATGAAATGAAGTCGCAAAACTAAGCTCTAGCTCTGGAGGATGAGAGGAAACCCAGCCAATTAAAATGAAAAACTAGTTTTGGTGAAAGAGCTAAGAGGATCTGTAAACTATAGAAATAAAGTGGGAATAACAGGGGCAGGTCCAGAAATACCCAAAGGCAGAGAGTTGACAGCCACAGGGCCCTGAGTTGTAGGAGCCTGACTGAGGTAAAGGGCCCTTTACAATGAGCAGTAGATAAAAGAGCCTGGAAGGTGAACTTACAGGAGAAAGAAGTAAAAAGGACCATAAGAAAAGGTGGTACTAGCTAATTTTTGGAATTTCAGTAGTATGCTTCTATAATTGCTAAAGGAACTTGAGTAGGAAAAAAATTCAAGTCTACAAAATGCATTCCCCGTGAAGACAGATATTTGATGAAGGGCATGTGAACACAATGCACATAAGACAACTTCACAAATGACATTCAAGACATGAGAGCATAATTCTTTCCTTCCCTCCCCTTCACAGTCTAAGACTATGGTCTGACAACCCTTTCCCCGAGGATACAGCACCATTTGGTGGGGAGGAGTAAAGACATGCTTGCCTAAAAAGTATAAGGTAAACCAACTGTATTATTATTATTTTAATTCCATTTCTGCTGGTTAAAAGTTACAAATGATCAGTAACTAAACTATAACACGTCAATTATCCTGTTTTGTTTACAACTAAAAATATCACAAAATTCAAACTATAGGTTAACACGTGAGGCATAATACATCCCTGATGCCTGTGAAAAGAATCAAGTATTTGCACAAATAAGGGTGGATTTATAAAGAAAACCTCAAACCATAACATTGTACTTGAAAATAAGCATCAGCTTATCTTTGGAATTGAATTCAAATGTCTATATGACAGTGAACAAGTTTAATAAAATGTTTTGCATGTTTCCACTACATATAAAATTTATGTAATACATGTCAATATATCAATTTGGCATCTATAAAAACTCTGAAAATGATTCAAAAGTTTCATTCTTTTTGAGAAAGCCATCGACAAAAAAATAATATTCACACTCAGACTACATTTTAAAAAAATGTTTCTTCTTTCAAAGCTTCTTTATTAATCTGAAATCTTCTTGATTATCAAAACCTAAGTCTGATTTTTCTTTTAAAAAACACTAAAGGTCTTTTAATCATATGAATAAAAAAGCAATGGGAAGATGGAGAACTCAGTAGTGCTTTTCTGAAAATCACAAAAACTAATTACAGAAGCATTCTCAAAAGAACACAATGGGATTCATTTTCTTTTAGACTTTTGGACAGCAATGTCATACTTTATTGAAAACAAACCCATGTAAAAACAAAGTTAAAATGAAAAAAAATGGTACCTGAAAAATAAATTATTTTATATAAAACAAATCAATAACTTAAAACACACTAAATATACAAAATGTTTAACCATCTACTGTACAATATGGGAAACAATTGATAAAGCCTCCTGTCCCACAACAGATTACTTTGTAAGCGAAATGTTACATGTTGAAAGAGATGGAACCAATTTTTTAAAAAGACTTCAGGTCAAGATTTAAAGTACAGTACTATTCAAAGTTACTGGTCAAATCATGAATTATCCCAACTTATGTGCTCAAAATGTCAAGTCATTTGCTTTTCAATGACCAAGTAAAATATTTAACTATGTCACTGAAGGGTGGATTGGAAATAAACAATCATTACAAGTCAAAGGAAAATCAAAGTTTTGAAATGGAAACCCCATAGGATTTCGAAGATTCTGGTGGTAGCTCATCTACTCTATCATTATTAAAATGGCTCATGAATTACAAACTCCACTCAACAGAAAAACAAAAAACAAAAAACAAAAAAACAAAAAAACAAACCAAAAAGTTTCCTTCTGTGCTGCCTGTCAATATTTAGGAAGTATGGTGGCCTGTAGCCTGGAGGTGCCAGCAGCAGGGCCACAGGGAACACGAACGCTATATCCTACAAACCACACTGGGTGTGGAATGGTGTATTTCAAAGACCAGAAGAGTTTTATCGAGTACATTGGCATTTGGTTTATGGAAAGGGGGCTGGAGGAGAAGGGGAAGATGTCCTTACCATCTTATTCTCACATGAATGCTACAAAAGCATACAGAAACAAAATGATGCTGCGTCTGATATGAAACCAAACAACTTGAGTAATGTTCATTTCAATGTCCAAATCTGACAACTGTGCTGAGTCTAAACCAAGCAATTTCAACATGGAATATGCACATAAACCACAGCTGCTTAGCTATCAGTCAACTATACCGGTCTTTGGGTCCTAGGCTTTCCCAGCATTGAGAGCAAGTGCAGATCTACAAACATTAAGTAAGGCACCTGCCTTCAGAATAGAAAAAATTTCATTTTCTGGAAGCAGAGAAGGCTTAACCAGACCCAGTACCAACTTCATAAAAACAATCTAGATCTGCTTTAATAGTGTACTTGTTAGATGATGGAAAGAAAGGACAGATGCCCTTGGGGTGGGAAATCAGAATGAAAGAACTCCCTATTAGAGGTAGAATTAGCACACAGAAAACCCTCTCTGGAGGGGACATGGTATTTTACAATGAGGAATCAATTTAAGGCAAAGCTGCAGGGGTAGAATCAACAATGTTAACTTAATCTTTTTTAAAAAATTAGCACAACCTAAATGTTATTTAACAGATAATTATCACGAGGTCTAATTGATAAGCAAAGGGTAAATCAGAAGTTAAAAGATAACTCAATCAAATCAAAATATCTCAAATATTTACCAAATTATGCTTTCTAAATTAATACTGTCTACTCAATTCTTTCCATCAAGTTATTTTAAATAAGGAAGCTTTGGGAAAACAGGAACTTCCAAAAATAAGTCGAATCTTCATCTTTTCCAACAGGAGTGGGATTAAACTTTTTAAGCAAAGTTTGGGGAAAGGATTCCTTTAGCAATATGACATTTTGAAAGTGAAACCTTCCTTTTAGGAACAAACCTGACGGTTTGGTTTGGGTTGAGCTAACCTACTAAAAGTTCCTAGTAAAGCAGAGAGGATGGTGGATTGCTTTCCAAAAGTAATATATCAATGGCTAAAATTTTCCACACTCCTGCAAACATTCCTGAAGAAGCACCTGGGACCTGTGGTGACAAGTGTGTTCAAACCCATGGGGGTCCCAAGTACAAGAAAAATGTCAGGTGACAGACACATCCAAAGCCCAAATACCTCCATATTTTTTCCATTAGTCCCAGGGTCTAAAGAACCAAACTGAATCAAAGGAAAAGAGAATACAGATGTGGCGAAGTGCCATCATCACTTGCAAAGTATATGATTTGGGGGTAGAATTCTCTGAAGAAGTCAAGCACTAGCCAAAGCTGGCAGCAAACTGTAAATATAGTAGCCTCAAAGCAAGATTTAGAACCACAAATCTTATGTCTTTATCCAGAAGACTTAAGAGAAAGGCTTTGAATGCTATCATGACCAAAAAAGTATTATTTTCTCATAGAACACACTGACTCAAAATATAAAAATTCTCCACAGCAAGACCACAGTGACTACCTTTCCATTTACTCCAGCAAATAGGCACTGTTTCTAGACCAGAACAGAAGCTACACTTTCCCCGCCCTCCCCCCACCCCCACTTAAAACAAGGCAAATGGAGCAGAGAACACAAATCCTTGTCATAAAAAGCGGCTATAATCCTTTGGAGTTTGTTACTTCTGAGGGTAACGTGGATCCTGGGCAGTGTTTGGCTAGCTATCAAGGCCAAGCCTTGTACCAATCTTTTATCATGTGTAAAAAGTGAAAAAAGGAAATCTTTTAAAAAGCTGTGAAGCAAATACAAACAAGTGGTAGGGACTCAAAATTTTGGAAGCACTAGGTGAACAGAAAACAGTTATGAGACCAACCATCCAGATGCTTCCAAAAATAATGAACTGCATTGGGAAAGGGTGATACCTATTGCCTAATTTGTCCTTTTAAAAAAATAAATCCGTTATTCCATTATACCAATAACTAAAAAACATCATCTTTATATAGTTCCATCTCATGTCATAGTTATAAATTGCTGGTCCTAAGTCATCCCATTTTTTTTTGTCTCTCTCTATACATTAGTTATATAAAAATCAGATCAGGTTCTTGAAACAGATTCCCGGAGTTCTCTCTTGCTGTGTGCTACCAGCCTACCTGCCTATTATGGCCTCTTTCTAACCGCCTACCAACATCTGTACGTTTAGAAAAGAATCATTCTGGGATGATACAGTTTATACTGCCACCACAGATATGTCAAGGCTTTTTTCTTGAGGCCAGTAAATTATCCTTAAGACTTGACAATTCTCCCTGAATGTTGGACCTTCTGTACAATACCTATCCAAAACAAAAGAAAATTGAAAATAAAAAACAAAACAAAATTTGAGCAAAACAAAATCAAATTTAATGGTCTTAAATGCAAAAGTAAAAACAAACAAAAAACACAAAAAAGCAAAAGAAAATTTAACAGAAACAGAACAACCCAAAATAGTCAAGGCAGCATGAAGAAAATTTTGGGGGTTAATCTTTAAAACTACAAATTAAAGTCTTCTTGTTAATAGGTAACTGGCAAGAAATAAGTACTTTTCTGCTGAGTGTTCATATGAAAGCAAATTTTCAAAACAAAACCCTACTAAGATAGAAAAAAAGAATCTAGTGCTCACAAGAAGGGATGCGAGAAATACAATGCTCAAATGTTTATGTGTTATTATAAAATAGAGCTATCCTTGTGAATTTAAACTATGTTGAATGATCTTGGAAATTGCAAAGTTCTCTCAAAAGATAATGTACCAGGATGTAGTGCACCAGGTATATGCTATTTGGACAAAAGATTCAGGATGTCAAAGGAGCAACATATGTTCACACTGTTTTGGAGATTAAATTTGATTCTGGAATCTTCTTGGAGTTTCTTTGAAACTCTTTGGTCCATTCCTACTCAAACTTGGGCTTCTGAAAAATCTTTGTACTTTAATTTCGACAGCTTGGCCACGGCTCAGCGTGCAACTTACCTCCCCAATGGTGTTAAAGTCAGGCAGGCATGCTACTACTTACAAGACCACTTAAAAAAACAAAATAAAACAACTGAAGATTAAGTCAACAGAAAAGTGGCAATGAAAACTGCTTCAGAAAGCAATTTACTGTCAACTAAGGCGTCAATAATTTTAAATGCTTAAGCTATTAAGAAAAAGCACACTCAGCATCAGTCTAACATCTTTAGTTTAACAACTAAGAAGAAAAAGAACTGTTTTTCCAGTTTGTGGAAACACTAAATGAAACAAATGTTAGACAGTCTTATAAGTTAAAGCATGCTTCAATTTTACCACCATCCAGAGGGGCTGGTTAGTTAATGCAGTCTACTAAGATTTCTGTTTCATATATATTTTAAAGGAAATAACTTAAGAAACTTAAAATTGGTCTAACATTGTGGGATCTCAAACATTTGAACATGTCAGTTGCATCCCAGAGTATAAAAAACCTTTTCATTTCTCATTTAGACTAAGACAAACACGTGAAAATTGGCGCAAAATGAGTTTTACACTAACAAAAAAATGCTTCAACTGGTGTCACTCTGAGTGAGCTATTCCGTACCAAACAGCGGGAGCGAGTTATTTGTGGGCCTTGTTGGTTTTGAAGGAAACCTGCAAGATTTTGTCCCCCAGGCGGTAGCCATTGAGACTTGCTATGGCCATGGCGGCTTCTTCATAGTTTGTCATGGTCACAAAACCAAAACCTTTGCACTTGTTGGTGTTGAAATCGCGAATAACTTTCACATTGGTAACCGCACCAAAGGGGCCAAACATCTGCCAGAGGATTCCCTCATCAGCATCTTGACCAAGGTTGTAGATGAAGATGCACCAGCCAGAAGATGCGTTTCCTGGGACATTTACACCAGAAAGCCCAGTCATGTGATCTACACCCATAGGGGAGAACCTAGCAAATAAAAAGCACAATATTCATGTAAAATTTCAATTCAATCAAATGAATCAACATGGAAGAAAAACAACTGAAGATAGATAACAAAACCTCTCAACCAAACTACCAATAGAGGCAGTTTGTGGGCCCCTTTCCTCACATTCCCTCTTCCCCCAAACAAAAATAAAAGTAACAACAGTATGAGTGCTCAATACTACTGGTGGTAGAGAAGATGGAAATTTAAGTATCATTAGGGCACAATAGCAACTCACATATTTAAACTAAGACATGTTAGGCAATGAGAAGGAGCCACAAGAGATGGTGAAATTGCTGACCCCAGTTATCCCAAGGCTAAGATAGAGACACACTGATCACTTTGAGAAGCTAAGTCTGGGGCCATAAAATGATTTCTCCTCCCAAAGTAAGCCATTTTTGCTCTCTCTAGTACTATGCCTGACCCTAGTTGTCAATATTTTAACTGTTGGAGCTTCTATAATGTCCCTTGTGGGTTCCTTGAATCTAACAGATCTCACTATTCTCTAGAAACCCTTTTCTGATATAATAAGGAACTCTCTTAAAGGGAAGAAAGAATGTGGAGACTGGTTTACTTTTGCCTCTTTCTCCCTATCATAACTGTTCTCTCCTTTAGATTCTCTAGAACATCAATGGAAAAAGAGCTCTGGGGCTTCTCTGCTGAAAGCACCCCTTCTCCTTAAGGATCTATGGCACCAGCCAGGATAACTGGATAACTTAGCACAGGGTAATCTTCAATGAGCAGAAGTAATCAAGATGTACCTGCCTGTAAAATAGAACAATAGACCAGGTAATTCAACTGAGGTCTTTATAACCCAAATGACATCCCACTGGGACCTGAGACCTAGTAGAATAGCAACATCACTGGTTGAGATCCCACAATCACCCTTTTCCAAAATGACACTTCTACAGATAATTACTTGTAGAAGTACAGGTCACAGGATTCATTCTACCCAAGGGATATCTTACAATTTTAAAAGATTCAGTCTTTGAAAAAGCTAAGACTGCTGAAACATGAAATAGAATTGTCAGAAAACCTGTGATATAATCTGAAGATGGCCATTAATTCTACTCATCTACATGACTTCTGGTAAACAAGTCCAAAGACTGGATTCAGATTGTAATGGGCAATAATCAGCAGATCCAACATGTATGCTTGTCCAATTATGGAGCATGCTATACCTTGAAAGGACATTGGGTGGGTAAGACATGGAGCAAAGAAATATCTTTTACTGTTTTGTGCTACCTCCATGCAGTATATTTCTCAAAGAGGCCTATTTTTTAATAGATGGAGAAGATGGCCACAGTTTTAAACTTTGAGACAACTGTTTAACCCTGAGCACTTAAACTTCTGAGATAGTATGATAACTTCGTAGGACTCCCTTTTAAGGAATTTCAAGGCTATCTGGGACAACAATTAGCAAATGCCCATAATTACTGGAAAAAGGTGTTCAAGTACCATATAGACAAACTTTTGCTAAGGTGCTTTTTTTTTTTTAAATTATAAACAGGAACCTACATTTCAGAAAAACCTCTGCTTTGTAGAATATTCCCCAAAACCCCTGATTCTCCACTCAACATGGGGATAACTCCTAATATGAATAAAATAAAATGGATCCAAAACTGTATACAACTTTTGCTACACTGAAAAAATACCTCTGAGCTGCTATTTCAGTCATGTTTTATTTACATTTTTGTGATCTGAAATTCTGGTCAGTGGATTTCTATTTTGCCAATCACAGCTGATTTATTTTACCTCAATAGTCATAAGGAAATGACCTAGTTCCTGTTTTTTCCTATGTTTAATATGAAGATTCAGATACATTTCTTACTTAGGAAGGCTTTTTCCTTAAGCAATCACCACATTCAACACTGAACTCGTCTGTGGGCCCTGTTCCCTTTCTGTTTTCAGATGTTCTTTGGTAACTAAATCTTTCCTCTTTTATCCCTACTTATTCTTCCCTGTCTCCTTTCCATTCTCACATTTTAGGCTTTTAATGATTCTCTTCATTAGCTACTCTAGCTTTTGGCCTCTCTAAAATTTTAGTTCTCCATTTTCTGTCTTTTCTTTCTCTCTACTTCCTGGGATAAAAGTCCCCATTCTTCTTTTCCATTCTTTCCTTGTTCCCTAGCTCCATTATCTAACTGCTTATTAGACTTAGTAGTCACTCTGTACTCACCACCAATCAAGAGAGGTAACAGGACTTAGTGGGAAGAGCACTGCTGCCCTTGAGCCAGAAGTCCTGGGTTTAAATTCTACTTCTGACATTGCTTAGTGATCAGACCATGGACAATACCTCCTCATCTATAAAATGGGGATAATAATACATCTGACTCTATGCTTCCTACATAAGGAAAGCACTTTGCAAATCTGAAAAGTGCCAGAGAGGGGGAGCTGTGAGAGCTGCATTATTATTTTCAGAATATCCACTTTACTTCTCAATAAGAAAAAAAAAAAGACCCTCCAATGATGTGCCTTTAAATTAGCAAAGCCATGTAAAAGAGGTCAGATAACTCATTTGCAGCACAGGGTATTAGGAGGTATGGAGTACTAAACTTTCATCAGGCCTTGGAAAACAAATTTCACCTGTGGGATTGAACAAGTCCTTCTGACCTGATTTCTCAAACACAAAGATGAGGATATCTGATGAGAAACGTACTTCTGGTATTTACAGTCATGAAGAAAAATCCTCAGCCCGCTAGGGAGATCAGTCAACATGCCATTTCTGTTTAACAGAAAAAGAGGCTCAGAAAGTTGTGACCCGCCTCAGGGTGGGCAGCAAGGCAGCAGCAGCAAAGCCAACTTTGAAATTCCAGTTCTGCATCTACTCTGTTGTAGTCTACCAGATGGGAACAGCCCTCTGCCATGGGGGACCACTATTATTGGGGCATTTTCAAGCTAGAAAAAAACCAAGGTCCCTGCATCAATTATCACTTACATCTGGGGAAAGGGCTTTAGAATAGATTATATTTTAAAAAGACAGGTTTGCCCTGGAACTATTGGTCAAATATCTAGAAATTTGTTTGGAATTTTTGTAAAACAGAATCCCATCCAACTGTGCCTGCTGATTTCCCTGTGGGTGGGATGCTTCAGCTTATTCTTTGAGTCTCATTTAACTGGAGACTGAGTTCAAGTACTTTACAATTCACTCTACATAGCAGGGATCGTGTCCATTTTCCACCCCCTCCCTCTTGATTCTAGCTCAAGAAGACACCGCTTTGGAAATCAGCGTTTTCATAAAGATACATTTTTAGTTTTGGGGGAGGGAAGGATTCCAATACAACATATTACTTTTGAACAATTTCATTTTAGCGATAATTCTCACATAACTGATGCACACACCAGGACAAAGCTATTTACAGCTTTAAAAATGCAGCTCTGGTCCTAAATGGAAATGGATTGGGGGTAAGAGTGACAGCAGAGACCTGAAGTGAATTAGTCCTCCTGACCCACCTGAATCTTTGTGCCTGATGATGAACTGGCCCTCCAAATCGTCTAGCTGGTGAGTGATACAGCTGAGAGAGCAGTGCCACATTTTTATTCTGGTTAGGATTGGCTGCAAACTTCACTGTTATGGGTTCGGAAGAACCTGGGGGTTTATGGCCATTGAAACTGGTAATTGCCTCTTCTGCTTCTGATCTTTTGTCAAACCGGATAAATGCAACCCCTCTGGACAAACCTTTTTAACAAATCAATAAAAATGCAGTTAGGGAAAAATGCATGCACTTCTGAAATTGAAAAACAAAAGTCAAACTCTTCCACAGCCTAACTCAGTTTATATTGATAATTCGGTAGATGGGATACATTAAAAATAGGCCTAAATATGAAAACAAATTAACTCATTTTTCTCAAATAACTCACCAAATGACTATTCACCAGCTTAATAACAGAAAAGTGAATGTTGTCATTTCAACCTAAATGACTATACTAAGGTCTAGGAAGTACTGTGCCAAATCACATTTTTAGGAACAATAAATATTCCAAAATACTTGAAAAAATGTCTCATTCAATTCAAAAGCAACCTGAAAAAGGATATACTAAGATAGACTTTCTTGTTGCTGCCGAGACAAAGCCTACAAGCTGCATTTATGCCTAAAAACAAATCTTATAGCTATTTTAAATTAAAATGTTTAATACATATTGGTGCATACTCATAAAAATGAACACATGCTTAATCAAAACCCAAGTGACAGCAGCTGGGAATTAAAAGAACTATGTTTACACCTGTAGGTATGCTTTGTAGATGGTATTAGTCAAGTCAACAAGGTATCTCCCTCTCCCCACCCAAAACAAAAAAACAAATTACACAAGCAAGGACAATACAACTTTCTGGACAGAAATCCCTCGCTTCTTGTTACCTGAAAAGGAACCTAGAGAAAAGGAGGGCTTGATGTACACTACCTGGACCTCACGGGACTGATTTTTTTGTCTCCCCAATTTAGCAACTAAAACAGGTTACCACTGCTTTTAGTTAAGCTTTAATGTGGAACCACTTCCAAATAACAACTTTATTCTCTGCTTCTAAATATAGGCTTCCACTAACCACTACTCTAATACTTCCGTTACACTGTGAGAAACACAGAACATTGTCCCTTGAGAACTAAACATGGAATCTGTTCTCTCTTTGGCTTTCCCCGTACGTCATCTCCACTAAGATCAAGTCCAGATGTCTTCTGCACAGAAGGAATATAGTGCTAGAGAAAATGGACACAAAAGGTCCACCTGCTCAGCAGAAGTACCAAGTTCATCCCTGCTACAGCAAGGCCAGAGAAAGGTTCCTGCTAACACAGACAGCTGAGATTTTTACAGTTATTAAACCAAGTCCATGCTCTTCTGGAAGCCAAAATCTATCACTCTTAGTAAGGAATACTAGCAGAGAAAGTGAAATTGTTAAGTCTTCACTGACATCATTCAATACAAAGTTACACCTTATTTTTCAGGAATCCCTGGGCAACCAGAAATTCTATATTTGTGAATTTTCCAGATAACTAAACCTCAGTCACTTAAGTTCAAAACTTTTTCATATTAATCACTGTTGATATAAATCCTAAATGAATGTAAATCTTGAAACTATGAATCACATAATTCTCTTTTAATTTTCTTTTTTTCTTTTTGGAGGGGGGAAGGCAGGGCAATTGGGGTTCAGTGACTTGCCTAAGGTCACACAGCTAGTTAAGTGTTAAATGTCTGAAGCAGTATTTGAACTCCAGGGCCAGTGCTCTATTCACTTTGCCACCTAGCCACCCCCCTGTCTCTTTTTTAACAACAGATAACTACTACTTGGATGATTAGGGCAGGAGGTGTGTACTCTGTTCTCAGTGGCTGCTGTTTAGGATGCTGAGATGGAACCACAACTCTTGCCAGATGTCTGTAGAGCTACAAGGAGATGGGCTACAATAGAAATGCCCTCAAGGCCTACCAAGAACTAAAAGGCCTTTTGTGTCCCACCCCCCACAATGGTCCCAGATTGCTGTACTTCAGTTCCCATACCTGTTGTTTTAAAGTTTTATTAGCGGTGAATTCTACCTTCTATGGTGTGAATGGCAGTATTCTCTATTGCCCTTCTCTCTCTCTCTCTCTCTCTCTCTCTCTCACACACACACACACACACACACACACACACACACACACACACACACCCCAACCCCCATCTCAAACCTCTCATGGGCCAGGAAATTAGATCACCAATCTCATTAGAACCACTATTCTTGGGATAACCACTAAAATCAATGCCATCTGTTTGGTCAATTATTCAATCCATGTTCACTGTACCTTACTTTATGCAAATCCATGTGAATATCAAAGGATGTTACTTTGCCTTAGATTTATCCAGGATAGTGGTATTCCTTAGACCACAACTCCTTGTTTCTAATCTGTCCCTAAAACTAACCCAATCCATCCTACACCCAAGAATCCAAGAATCATCAGAAACACTTTCATACTTCTCCAAAGATCACCCACCAACCCCATCCCTACTATTAAACAGTTTCTAAAACCTAGCCCTCCCTACAGTCTTTGCCTCACCCAGTCAGGACATTGAATTCAAGGAGTCAGGGTCCCTGACTTCTACTCTTATTATGAATTTACAATCCACTCCTAAATGACCTTTAAATCACTTAAATGCCTTATAATTCATCCACAGTTTAAGATTTCTATTCAGCCATCTATATGTCCTATACTTGGGTGTCAATGACTATATGTTCCTTAAGAGTAGGAACTAGATCTAGATAATCCTTGACAGCACAATGCCAAGCTTAGCACTATAAAAACAAGTACTTAGGGCTGTCTGATGATGATGATGGTGATGAAAGGTCAGAGAAGGGTATTCTAAGTGAGGAAAATAGCAGCCGTAAAGGCAATAAATTGGGTGTGTAAGAGCAAACTGATGAAACTGAATAAAGAATCCAGGTAAAGGAATATTGTATTTACTGAGAACTAGAGACAAGGTAAAAGAAAATGAATAGGTTTATTAAAGCAAAAGACTACAAAGGGCAGTTTGAATTTGACAGGGAAGTCCTGAAGGCACGCTCTTGAACTGGGAATTCGGATTATTTTTAAGTGTAGGGTGAATTGGGGCAGTCTGAGGGAGAGATTACAGACAAGAGGTTGTGTTCCATAGTCTATCATCAGCCTAGAGACATCTGGAGGTAAGAGTAGCATCCTTTGATAAGAAGTCAAGGGTATTTTTTAAAGTATGGCTGATATGGTGGATAGCCTTAAACATAAATATGCCGAAGACCAAATGGAGCAACCCAAGCAATTAATTTCGAGCAAAGTAGCTCATAATTCTTGACTGTGCTCCCCTCTGGGCATCCTCTCTCTCCTTCAGTAAGCTTTTCCATCCCTTTGAAATTGAAAAGGCAGTAAAGAATAATAAGTCTTTTCCAGGGAAATGTTGAATCCAATTTGCCTGACACTAAATAGTGCTTAATTGGACAATATTTAATTATATTTATAATTTTAAACAATCATATCTGCCAAGGAAGAAACAGATTTCATAATATTGGGGAATGGACAGAAATAAAAGACTCAGTTTCACCACTAGCATACTACCCTAGTTATTAGCTGCATACATGAAAGGAGTCTACAAACTATAAGGGAATATTTTAATAAGTCTTCATCCTAACTCCTATTGTTGGCCATCCCCTAAAAAGGATTCTAAAAGAGAAACATAAGCAAAACAAATTCCTTCACTGACCGCATACAAAAACACCTGTCTCATGCTGCACTTAAATCTATTGTCTCTCTATCATTGGTTCTTTGTAATCATGGATAGTCACTATAGTGATCATAATTCTTATAGCTTTCAGAGTTGTCTTCATAGTATTGTTGCTACTATACAACTTGTTCCCCTAGTTTTGCTCATTTCATTCTTCATCAGTTTAGAAAAACCTCAAAACTGTTGGTAGAGTAAAAATTGTCCTTCTGATTCTTACTTCACTGTTTTAGTTCATACAAGTCCGTAAGATGAAATAACCTATTTTCTCATTTCTTATAATAGTATTCCATCATGTTCATATACCACAATACTGCTGCAAATATTTTTTATACCTATAAGCTCATTACTTTTGATTTCTTTGATCTCTATTGATTATAAGTCTATCAGTGGTATAGCTGGGTCAAAGAGCATATACTGTTTACCAGCTTTTTGAGTACAATTCCAAACTGTTTCCAGAATGGTTGAATGCCATCTGAGGTACACTAATGGAAAAGCAAGGGACCTGTTTTCCCACAGCAACCCCTCCCCCTCAACACATATAATTTACCTTTTTTGTTATCTCTGCCAATCTAACAGGTATAAAATGGAATCTCAAAGTACTTTAATTTGCATTTCTCTAATTACTAGTGATTTGGAGCATTTTTTCATATGGCTATTGATAGCCTGGGTTTTTTTCCCAGAACTGGTCGAGAAACTTGCTACATATTTTTTTTTCCTTTTCTCTTTTTTTAATGGTATGGGGATAAGGGAGAGAAAACAGGTTTAATTATTTTTTTAAACACAGATGTGTGTTGGGGGATGCTACAGCTGTGGAATGTTCTACAAATGTGGAATGTTACATGCCCTTTCAGATAAGGTCCCTGCATTGTCAGGATTGCTTAGTAATAAGAGATCTCTCACAGAGTAGAAATAATCTGAAAATATGTATAATATAAAAACAAAATACATCAATAAAACTTTATTAGAAAAGGAACATGAGATCAAATCTTAACTGATCCCATGGAAGATTTTTCATATAGCCACTCAAAGAGAACACTCTCTCACCAAGTACAAATTAGACTTCTTTTGAAACTAAGTCCCAATATATGAAATGGTTTCTTTCCCCAGAAAATGTTTCCAAACTTCCCTATCCAGAAAATTCATCTCTCCAAAGAATATCAAAAGTACAAAAGAGGGCAGCCATGGGATACTCACCTTTGTTGGAAATTTTTTCTCTTTAGATTTGTGACTTTTTAAGCAGAAGTAACAACTATTCAAATATTCAAAATCATTCATCTCATAAACCAACACCAACTGCATGAGAAAACTAACTTAGAAAACTTTGTAACAACTACAAAATTAAAGCCATTAGTGTTTCCCAGAAAAAAAGTATTAGGGAACAAGCTCATTCCTTAGGAAAAATATTAGGGACAAGTCTTTCAATACAAAAGGATCTTTACAAATACACATATAACTTTTCGCCTATTTGTATTGTTTGAAATAACATTACAAATGATGACTGTATTAGGTTTTCTTGAAAATTTGGAAGAGATTTAACTAAAGATAAAAAAATTATAAAAAGACAAATTTCAGGTTATTTCTTAACTAAAGATAAATCTACCCATAAGAGGGCATTATTTTAGAATTAAAAGTTCCAAACAGCGTGAACTTGAAATTACATGTTATAAACATCACTATAAAGCAAAGGACTCTATTGTAAAAATCCCATCAGTTCTGGCTTTTAGGAATTTTCAAAATAATTTTCCAAAATATACATCTTTTAATACTAAGAAGCATTTCATACAAAATCACAAAAGACAAAACTAGTTTCAATTGAAATATTTTTAAACATCTACTTCCTCCATCACCCTTCATCCTCACTTAACTTACAGTGCAGAATAAACCTTCCCTCCATAAAACAGTAGTAAGATTTCTGGCCACTTAGTAGCAAGAGGCCCTGCAGGGTGTCACCTGCAACAAGGGCCCTACCAATAAGAAGCAGGTACCTGGGGACAACCAGCCAAGCCCAATCTCTCCTCCAACCACAATCTACTTCAGAGGTCCAAGGGGCAAAGCAAGTTCAGAAATGACCTATCCTACTTTGTCCTCTACCTCTTAAATTTTTATGCACATGGCTGTTTCCTTTAAAAAATAAAGTGGAAAAAAATGGGAAAGAAGGAAAAAGAGACAGAACAGAGAATGGTAGGCATTAATGATGCCTTCTGGTACTACAGCATGGTCACTATTCATCAGAATTTCTTTCTTACTTTCCTACCTTTTCCTTCCATTATTCCAATTTAATTTTTTCCCTTCCTACTATCTCTTTGATCCAATCACTCCTAACCCCAAAGACAGAAATAAGAAATGCCTTATGTGTCTCCTTGCTAACAACTGCTACCTTCACGGCCTTTACTCACCTCAAGTAGCGGAGGGGCTAAAAAGAGGCTTTTGGCCTCATCATGCTACCAAAACTGCTCTCTTGAAAGTTACCAGTGATTTCTTAGTTGTCCTATCCAATGAATGGCTTTTTCTCAATGCTCATTCTTCTCAAGCCCTCTGCATAGCCTCTGATGCTGTGAATCACTCTCTCCAGGTTTACACTTTCTTGTCTCTAGGTTTTTGAGACAACACTCTCTCCTAGTTCTCTTACCTATCTGACCACTCCTCTGTCTTCTTTGCTGTATCTTCCTCTAGCTCATTGTTTTTAACCATAGGTGTCCCTTGGGGTTCTGCTCTGGGCCACCTTCTATTCTCCCTCTATCTGACTTTTATTTGGTGATCTCATGAGCTCCCATGGATCTGATTATCTATGCTGATGATTCTCAAATCAACCTGTTGTGCCCAATCTCTGTTAACATCCAATCTCCAATCACCATCTGCCTTTCAGACTTCTTGAGCTGGATATCCAGCAGCCTCTTAAATTTACTATGTCCAAAATGGAGCTCATTATCTTTTCCCCTAAAATCCCCCTCCCCTGCCACTTCCCTATTACTAGAGAGGACAACACCATCCTCCTAGTCCCTCAGGTTCACAACCTAGACGTCCCCCTGCCCCTCACTATACCCCACCCCCCCCCATACCCAATCTTTTGCCAAGGCCTGCTGGTTTCACATCTTTTGAGTATGCCCCCTTTTCTCCTCTGACCCTGACATCGTCTTGGTATAGGCCTTCATCTTGTGTCTGGATTGATGCAAACTCTGACCTCTACTCAATGAACTCCATTGGCTTCCTATTGCTTCCAGAATGCTCTGTTTGCCATTCAAAGTCCTGCATAAACTAGTCCTCTCCTACCTTTCCCATCTTCTTACACCTTACTTCCCAAACCATACTCTTCAATCCAGTGACACTGGCCTCCATCTCTCAGGTCTGGGCATTTTCTCTGGCTGTCTCCCATGCCTGTAACTATCCTTCCTCCACCCTGACTACTGATTTCCTTGGCTTCCTTTAGGTCCCAACCAAAATCCCACCTTCTACAGGGAGCTTTCCCCAATCCCTCAAAATTCTAGTGCTTTTCCTCTGTTAATTACTTTCTACATATATTACATATAGCTTGGTTTGTATATGTTTATTTGCATGTTGTCTCCCCCATCAGACTGTAAATTCCTTAAGAGCAAGGACTGCCTTTTGTCTTTTTCTATTTGCAGCACTTAGCACAGTGCCTAGTGCATAGTAGGTATTTAATAAATGTTATTTGATTATCAAATAACAAGTTAACAAGGACTAAGGGAGAATTTTGAAGTTCTTATAAGAAAACTAAAGTGCAAATGTAATTCTATAGTCAAGGCTTGGTAGTCTGGGAGAAAATTCTTGATGGTACATTCCTAAAAAGGTGTTCAAATCAGTTTTGATTAGATGCCAAATATATACTCTGAGATAGATTTCTACTTTGTTCTGGGAAGTAACATGACAACAAAGCCTGATCATTTGGTTCTTTCAATGCATTTCCATACCATTTCTCAGTTTTTAGTAAACATCTAAACTCTTTACTTTGAAACATCAGCTTAGCAAGGGCTATTTCTTGACTCTGCTACCCTTTATTCTAGTTCTATGGTCTGATAAATCCATAAGTTTGTTGCTTGTTGACTTAAAGGTTCAACAACTTGACAATTCTCCGCATAGACTGGAAAAAATAGTTTTCATTATTTTTATAGTATATATGGGGTTTAAACAACAGAAAGGTGTAATGCGAATGTAAATTTTAAAGATCTTCCCTGCCCCTAGGCTAAAGTGCACCAGAAGCCTGGGGAGGGAGGCTTGTTTTTCAGTAGATACTTTTTGATTGGCCAGTGGGTCAATAAGGTTGTTACATTCTCTGAGCCAGGAGAAGGCTATATAAGCCCTGATGTGTACCTTTGTTTTGGGACTCACTTTGAGAAGTGTTCTGTGATTTGATCTGAATTCTGGGAAGCCGTTGTTGAGAGTCCCCCGGCTTTGAAAAACCCAGAATGTGGAAACCCAGATGTTGACTGGGTATGGATGTAATGGTTGGACAGTTTGGAAATCTGTCTACTTGATGTTTCTGTCTTGATAATTATGCCTGTATACTTTGAGGTTCAGGGTGCTGACCTTTTCTCCTGAACAAGGTAAACGATATATGTCTGACTGATTAAAGTAAGCTTGTTAACCCATTTTGAGTTGCTTTCCTTTAACAAAGCAGATCCAAGAACCTGTGGTAGCTGCAAACCCTGAGGACGCTTGGGGTGCTTGCTGCTACAAAAGGTAAAAAGTATGCTTACTGATAAAGGTATACAAAAATCTCCCCAAGTCAATTCCAGATCATTCTCACTGGAATCATTTGCCAAAAATCTCACTTTCACATTTGCCAGTATCACCTGCTCCCACCGAATTCGGATTCTTTTAGCTATCAAGTAGCTTTGATTTTCAAAACTTGAATTTTGGAAAATTTAAAATGTCACATTAAAACACTTTTGTAGAGATAGGTACTCAAGAGAAGTCCCAGAAGGGCATAGAAGGGCACTCTGACAAAAAGAGACAGCCATGGAGCTTCTCAATTATGATAGCACTAATTATACATGACAAAAAAAGAAATTCTACACCTGCTCCTTTTAAGTGTGAGCTATCTGCTTTCTCAAAATCAAAGTTACACCTACCTCCCCTCACCTCCACACAACACTCTTTAATGCAGTGACATTGGCCTCCTAGCTGTTCTCCAAACAAGACTGTCCATCTCATGGCTCTGGAAATTTTCACTGACTATCCCCCATTACCTGGAATGTTCTACCTCCTCATCTCTGCCTACCTTAAAGTCCCAGTTGAAAACCCACTTTCAATAGGAAACCTTTCCCAAACCCCCTTAAGGCTAGTGGCTTCCCTCTGTTGATTATTCCTATTTATTCTGTCTATAGATTGTTTGTGCATAGTTGTTTGCCTGTGGTCTCCTCCATAGATTGTGAAGCCAAGGACTATCTTTTGCTTTTCTTTGAAGCCCCAACACTTAACACAATGCCTGGAACATAGTAATTGTTTAATCAGTATTTACTGACTGACTGAAAGCATTAGAATAACAGAAACCTAGTCAAGTAAGTCATCCTCTTTCTAAGCACTTCCAGGACAGACACCAGACTGCCTAGCCCCCCTTTCCTGTATGGATTTGATAAGAGAAATTCATGATGTTTCTCTTGCTTTCAACATCAAATGGCACTATAAAGGTGAGGCTCCATTCTTTTCACTTCCTTTTCCAGTCTCATGTATCTAAGAAGTCTTAAACCTAGGTACCATCATCCAGTTACTTAACTGCCCATCCTACAGAGGAATTAGACATTTAAATCATATTCAAACTATCTGCAACTCCCTGAAAAACACAGGAAAAACTTCCAGGAAAAACATCAGCCACCACAATCCTTAGCAAGCACTGGCACAGGTATCCTGTGTTGCCTGGCATACCTGTTGTCTGATCCACAAGTACACGGGAGTTGATAATACGTCCAAATCGTGAAAACATGTCCTCCACATCTTTCTGTGTCATTGTCCTTGGGAGTCCACTAATATACAAATTGGCATCTTTGATAACTTCTGAGCTTGGCCGAGCATAGGATACCTTTAAAACAAAATTATTCTCTTTTATTATGGCAGATACATTTATAAATCACTGAATTAATGAATACCTGGTAGTCAATTTTCCAGATTTAAATAAAACAGCAACCTTATGAAAGGCATTTAATTAACTGATAAAAACTTCAGGTGTGAAATGATTTGATTGAGAAATGACCTTGCTAACATTTATTTCCTTAAAAGTACAAAAGCAATAAAGTAAAGTCCTGTCACTAGATTTC
The DNA here is from genome assembly GCF_028583685.1 of Petaurus breviceps papuanus. NCBI lineage: Eukaryota > Metazoa > Chordata > Mammalia > Diprotodontia > Petauridae > Petaurus > Petaurus breviceps. The sequence continues at coordinate 4,701,128 of NW_027185588.1, read as the reverse complement.
TGACAACACCTCAGTCAGAAACATGAGCATTTTGTCCAGCTTCCTGAAACGTGGGTCACACTCAAAAGCACAGCAGAATACCAGATTTGCTGCTCAACATGGATGGTATATGGTGCACATATAGCTACTTATCAAATAAAATTGTAACCATTTAATACCGCAATCATTTGTGTAAGGCAAATGCCACCACATGCTTTTTAAAGGCTGAGGAGGTACCTAACTATGGTCCTTGCTCAGAGACATTGTCCCCCTTTATGAGGAAAGAGTAGAATATCTCTGTCCAGTACTTCTGTGTATGTCTATGATCAGAACGGAACTGGGTTGTGAAGAGAGGAGGGCAAGGAATGAGTCCCTAAGAATGGACAACAGAGGGCAAAGGGAGTTCGATTTGCCACAATTGGGGGCATTATAATCTTCCCCTCTTCACTTTCCTTTCATCTCCTCTGCCAGCTGCCTAGACTCTTTTCAGGCCAGCCAAACAATGGGGCTGCCTGACTGCTCACACAACCTGGATAGGATGGGAGACAACAACTCTAACTTTGGATGGGAAGGACCACCAGGCCATCTGTCCTAGCTCTATGCCTTCCAGATCCCTGGCACTGTCAGTTGATGTACTAATGCAACCAAGAGGCACCTGGGCATTGTCATCTGCCTGCTGCTGTACCCTTAGAACTTTGGGGCTTTCTACACACCCTACAGCTAAAGTTTCTTTTATATGTTGTCTCTCACAATTAGAATGTGGGCTCCTTGAGGGCAGGGGTTGTCTTGCTTTTTTAAAAATCTGTATTCCCAACACTTAATAAAATGTTTAATCACATAGTAGGCATTTAAAACATCAGTTAATTTCCTTCTTTTTTTTACTTTCCTTCTACTACTAAAAAATAACTGCTTTCTATAACTCAAGGAGCTATGGGTACTACCCAGAACTTCTGCTAGGGGTGAAAGAGTCAGTAGCTAACTTTGCAGGCAGTTTGCATGCATAAATAGCTAGAGATTAGGAAGTGAGAAGATGGTTGATGAAAGGTGATCTCTTCCTCAACAAATGTCTGAGCTTTGCTCAGGCTTTCCCAGGTACTTTCAAGAAAGATCTACTATGGAGATACAAAGAGGTCAGGCACTCTTATTATAATAGCATTTATTGATACAAATCACTGTTCATATGCAAAAGCTCAAACGGGCAACTAAGCCTCATCTCAACAGTATAATTTGGAGCCCCAAGTACAGTCGGTTCTCACTTAATATATAAAGCAGACTGTTCCACAGACTTTCTCTCCCCTCACGAGGCTTCATATGGCCCCATCCCCTTAACTACTCTGTGCTGAGGACCCCTGGTATGAGTCTGCACCAGCACTACTGTGTAGCTGCCAGCACACAACACACCCTGCTGCTGTGACCTGCCAAGAGCTGTCATCTGAGCTGGAGCAGATAAAGCAATAACTGTCTATATGTTATATAAACTCATAAGACACACTGAAGGTGCCCAAGAAAAAGACAATCAGCCCACCTTTAGGTATCTTACAACAACAGAAGAGATAAGCCACAGAGATGATAGCAATACAAACAACAGAGACAGAGTACAAAGACCTGTAAGTTCAAGGAAAGGAAATACCAATTTGTAAAATCTGTAATTGGAATTAAAAAGCAACTTTATCAAGAAGTATGAAAAGTTGATGAAGTGTTAAGGCATTCCCAAAGGTAAAAGGAGGAAAAGCTACTTAAAAGAGGGGAGCTTTAAAAGCACAGTATAGTGAAAATAGCATCAAACTGGGAGTCAAAAGACCTGGGATCTAATCCTGCTCATAATCTTCCCCTTCCTGGGTCTCAGTTTTTCCATATGTAACATATGGGAGTTGGACTAGAGAATTTCTAAGATAATGTATCGGTTTGACATTCCATTAATAGGATTCTGAGTTACAAAAAGGTTGCAAACTTTCAAGAGGACAGCAGAAGTAAAGGTATAGAGAGGGGAACTAGCAAATTCTGTACAGGGGCAAACATTCAGGACTCGGGTAGGAAATAATGAGAGATAAGGCTAGAGGGTTATGACAGGACTAGTTAGAGAATCCCAGAATTTCAGAGCTTGAAGGAATTCATCTATTCTAACCTGCAGTCTTGACAGGAATCATACTCAACAAATTGGTTATTTAACCTCTATCTGAATAAACTCTAGTGCAGGGCAAATCATTACCCTCAAAAGCAGCCCATGATATTTTGGGAGAACTCTGATGGTAAATTATTCTTCCTTGGAATGGAGAAGCATTATTGAGTTCTTATTACATGCCAAACATCATGCTAAGCTCTGGAAATACAAATAGAAAAATCCTGACAGTTACTACTCACATTCTAATAGGGGACATGACATATAAAGAAGGGTTTGTGTTTATGTTCAATTCCTGGAAGATGGAAAGGCCAGGTGGTACTCTGGCAGTGAAAGTAAAAGGACAGATGGCAAGGCCTAGAGAATTCTGGGGAGTAACTGAAAGACACACAGCTGGTCTCCTACCAAGAGGCTAGTGGGTTAGTGTTAGAGTGAAGTGGGGCTTTGGGATATCTCCAACAGAGACAGGGATCTGAGGCTCAGCATTCAGATAGCAATGGACTTCCTATGTTCAAGGAAAATGGGGCCAGTGGGACTGGAGAAGGGGAAAGTCCCTGGTTCCAATCAGGTAATTACTGATCAGTTTATCTTTCTGCTATCTGTTGGTGGGGAGGGGAAGGAAAGTCCCTACTCTTAACTGTGGTGCTGTTGGAGGTAGCTAGTTCTATGTCATCTTCCTTAAATCGAAACTTAAATATAACACACAGAAAATGCTGAATAAATGCTTATTGACTGACTAAATGTTTCTTGAAGACTTCCACCAATGGCTCATAGTCCTGCAGGGAATCAGAATATGTCTAATCCCTCTTCCATGAGACAGTCCTTGAAATACCTGGACAAGTTATGTTCTCCTGGGCCTCTAAGCCTTTTCTTCTCCAGGGAAAACAACTCTCATTCCTTCAACTAATTCTTATATCACAAAAACCTGAGGGCCTTCACTATCATAATAGCTCTTCACTAAATACTCTCCAGTTTATCAGCTTTCTTAAAATGTAGCATTTAAACTTGAAGATAATATTTTAGGATGTAGCCAGATCAGACCAGAGTATAACATGACTTTCACCTTGCTAGTCCTGGACACCACTTCTCTTTTTCAAGGGCAAGAATATAATAGCTTTCTTTGTTTCCAGGTGATACTGCTGACACATACCAGGCTTGCAGAGAACTAACACCCCCACCCCAACCCCCCAACCATTTTCAGATAAACTTCTATCTAGCCATGTTTCCTCCATCATGGATTTGTGAAGTTGATTTTTGGAACCCAAGTGTTAGCTCTACATGCTAAATTTCATTTCACTAGACTCTGTCTAATGTTGTAGTCTGTAGAGGCCTGTCTAAAATCTATAATTCCATATGTTAGTGTTTTTTCTTAGTTTTGTGAAATAGGAAAATTGGATAAGCATCCCAACTATGCCTTTGAACAAATCACTGAAGTAATGTTAAGTGGCACAGTTCTTTGAGCTATTCTATTAAAGACCTCCTTCTAACTGACATCAAACCATTTAAGATGATGCCCTCTTGGGTTTGGCCATTTTACCTTGTAGATATCTACCTAAGTGTACAAAAGTCTAGTCAACATTTATCTTTTCCACAAGAATAGCAAGACACTTTATCAAATACTTTGCTAAAATCTAAGTAAGCTATATTTACAGCATTCCCCTAATCTATCCACCTAATAATTCAGTCAAAAAAGAAAATGAGATTAATCTCAGATAAGCTTCCTCTATGTGATCACCACTTCCTTTTCTATATATTCACTAGGCATAGGGATAGAAACTAGATTTCTGATTTCATTGGTATAGGGAATTCCCAGGTAAAAAAAAAAAACTCCCACAATCAAAGCAAGATCACCTTCTATGCAAATTATAGTCTAAGAGAGTTGCTTGGGGCACAGAAAAGTTAGGTAACCTCCCCTTGGTAAAACATCCAGTAAGCCTAAAGCTAAACCTGAACCCAGGTTGTCCCTGTTTCAAGGCTAGCTATCTACAACAAGCTAACCATCTTTTTAACAATACTTTCTAGAGTTTTGCCAAGAATTGCAATGTGCAGATTCCATTATCTTTCCTTTTTTGAAAACAAAGATATTTGCTCTTCTCCCGTCCTCTGTGCCTTCTCAATCCTACTCAGTCTTGGGGCGGCTAGGTGGCACAGTGAATAGAGCAGGGAGTCAGAAGGATCTGAGTCCAAATCTATCCTCAGACACGTGACACATTCACTAGCTGTGTGACCTTGGGCAAGTCACTTAACGCCAATTGCACGGTCTTTCCCCCTCCAAAAAAAAAGCCCTTCCCCCCCAAAAAAATCCTACCCAATCTTTCAAAAATCACTGACTCAGCAACCACATCCACCAGTTCTTTCAAACCAAAAATATGGTTCATCTGGCCTGATGACCTGAACCCATCCACTGCAGTTGCTGACCTCTTATCATCTCTTTACTTATCTTGGTATCAACTTAATAGCAGCCATCTTTATTTTATCCTTTCCAGTTCAAAGATTCTAGGCAGGGAAAACAGTTGAACAGCATTGCTTTCTCTCTGTAAGTTACTGTTATCTCATCATCCCAAGCATTAATTATTCATCATTTGAGCCTCCCGGTTTCTTAGTTTTCTTTACTAGACTGAACTCACTATGAGCTTTCCAACCCCTGACACTATTGTTACAGGATGATGCCAAGGATTTGTAATCATCCTCTATTACCTTTCCTTGCTTTTGGCTTCCATACACATTTTTAAAAAATCTAAATCGATTGGTAGGGTTATACATCCACACTGGTCTCTATACAACACCTGGCTTTCCTCCTCATCAAAATTTCTTCTTGGTCTTTCATATCTGCCTTAATAGTTTCTTATCTCTCCTGGGTTGACTTCCCCACAGAATTTTAGTCCATGGCATCTTTTTCTGAACTTTTCAAAATTGGATCTTCTAAAGTGTAGGATGAATTCACTTTTTCCTTGGCTTTCCTCTCTTTATCACAAATTTAAAAATGATCTGGTCCCATCCCTTCAAAGTTCTCATTATCTCCACCCCAAGAACCATTTCTTTCTTGATGGTGAGAATCTGATACAGAATAGAAATTTCCCTTGTTAGTTCCTCAGTCTCTTGAAGAATGAAGTAATAATTAAGAAAAGTCAACAAATATTAGCCTCTTCACTTGTAGCTGAGAGCTCCAGCAGATTTCCAAACAAATGGAGTTCTTCATCACTACTATATTATGCTTTGTGCCAGACTTGTGATGTTCCCCAAAATACTCAGCTCATCTTTCTGTCAAGGTAGTCTATAGTATAACTGGCTCTTTTTTAATATGGGGATATCTTTCTTACATGGAGATTTTGGACCTGTGAACTTCTGGTATCTCTAGTGATATTCTTTCAACACTTACAGCTGCTCTCTAGATATCTAGTTGGAGATATACATATGCATCATTCACACTCCCTTTTCTTCCAGCTTAACATACTTTTAATTAGATTTGTAAGATGCAAATACACAACAGGCAAATACACTCACGAAAATTAGGTGCACTCCATTGCTGTTTTTCCTATATTTTTAAGGCACAGTCCAGAAATCCGAATCCTATTCTCAGATACCATCTTCTTAACTTGATTTTCACTTCCCAAATCTACCTCTTTCTTCTGATGTCCTTTGCCTTCAATTGACTACCTACATCCCTAAGATCTTCAGTTTCTTGTCTAAGACTTTATAATCTTTATCAAAGTTTTCTAGGTTCTTTCTGGCAAAATTATTTGTGCCCATGAGTATCACTAGAAATCATCTGATTTGACAAGTCCTGGGAAGTTCTCAGCCATGTTCCTAGATGTCTTAGGAAGAGTGCAGAAGTTGCTATTATTGTTGTCAGGTAAACAGATAGCAGTTTCAGAGCCTCCTCAGCAGGGAGTCATCAACCACCATTTAGCTCTTCTTAGTCTCACTTTTATTACACCAGATGATCTCTTACCTGACAACAACTGGGGATTCATATCATCATTGGATTCATATCATCATTCATTGTAATGTAAGCAGTAGCAGCTTCCTCTTCAATGCTGTCCAGAACCTTCTTTTTTGTTTCATATTCTTCCACCCTCCAACTTCCTAACAGATTAAGATTTCCCTCTGACCCTTGAAACCTTTTTCTTCACTTTCACACTGAAGCCTTTCTTTGTTGTTATTTCTGTTTTCAAATCATTCTCCTATAACCTCAAAACTGGTTATTACCACTTTACCTTTTCTTCTAGGAGAGAGATCAGTCTATACTTTAAGCACAGTAATCACTTGGATATGTAAGCTATACAAACACTGCATACTCTATGAAAGCCCCTGAAAAATTCTCCATATTTGCTAGATATGAGATGCTCAGTTGTTAGTCATTCTTGCTAGTAGCTCTAGAAGAACTGTTATGTAAAAGTATCCATGCTTTTAGCTATGGAGTTGTCATTCTCTTCATCTCTGAGAATACTGTTATTACCACAACAGCCACACCCAACATCTTTTCCCTTCTTTTACCAAGTTCTGACCTCTTTGATATTTATTAAACATCTACTATATTCCAAGCACTGTGCTAAATACTGGAGATACAAAAAGAAAAAGATAGTCCCTCCCCTCAAGAAGCTTATAATCTAATGAGGGAAGACAACACCCAGAAAAAACTGAGGGGGGGGGTGTTGCATGCCACAGCAGATGTTAGACTTAAAACGAAGCAGAGCAACTTCTGTCAAATGAAGAGAAAGATGGCATTTTAAGTCCTCTATAAAGGGAGGCTATGGAAGTAGCTTTTCATTCTTGGACCCTCCAGGCCTCCAATCAGAGGCACAGAAGCATCTGCAGGTACTAATGAGGTATGACTAGCAAAGCTGAAGCAATTCCTATGATGATGATGATGAGTCTCCTGGTGATAAGATTTTCCTGGGCAAGACATGATGAAGATGATAGCTCTGAAACCAATCGGAGCAGCTGGTAGCAAATGAAGAAATGGCTTCTTCTTGATTGAATGAATGACCTTTAATTTTCTCTTCAAATATTTCTCTTCCTTCAGTTCCTCCTCTACTTTATGAGATCCTTCCATTTAAGTCCTTCTCAAATCTGCTTTTCAGCTGTAGTCCTTCTTCCTAAAGCTTTCCTTACATAAATGTGTAAATCAATGAAATCAAGACTACAAAGTGCTAGACAGAGTTGTTTTCAAGAATCGCTCCTCCCCTGGCTCTATTCTTGACTCTCCAGACTTCTTCACCATGTCCTAGTCAGGGTGACTTTCTCCCTCTTGCTTTTCAGGTCCCTTTTATGGATTCTCCATTAGAATGTAAGCTCCTTGAGGGCAGGGACTCTCTCTCTTTTTTTTTTTTTTTTGGCTTGTATCTATATTCTTGGTACTTACAGAGTGTGCCTGGCACATAGTAAGTGTTTAATAAATGTATGCTGACTTGATCTAACTCTTAAGGCAAAGCAGGGAGTAAGCTAATAAGTTCTTTTTTTCTAGATAGATCTTTTATTAAAATGTTACACTGGCTATCTGTTCCATCTGATCAGATGGGGAGGAATGAAAGGAGGGATGTGCTTTTATTTTGCTGCCACCACCCAAATGTAATAGTTATGTAATTTCATCCCTTTGTATTGGCAAAGGTAACAGGTACTTAGCACTTAGTAATTAATCAAGCCTCTGTTGAGGAAACAGAAGGTATGAACCCCTGTTGCTAAAGTAACAAGAAAGGGTTGGCTGAAACAGGAAGAAGTTAATGCAGTGTATATAAGGAGAAGCCCCTGCTGGGTCAGACAGATCTTCTTGGAGCAAGCTTCATGGAGACAGAAGCTGCTGCTGCCCAGGGAGGCTGAAGAGAATGATTTTTATTTGGAGAACCTGGATGAAGTGATTTTGATTCTGGGAACCAGCTGAAACTTCTGCTGAGTCTGAGGGCCAGCCAGAGCTGCTGAGGATTTCTGAGGGCCAGCTGGAGCTGCCAAAGACTGAGGAAGCATGACCACGATGCTGGTACTTTGCATGAACTTGTTAGTGACTTTGTTGAGCCTTGACTTCCCAGGAACAGAAACTGGATTTAAGGTGGACTGGATGCTGTGAGCTTCATCGTGGAACAAGAAGTGTGTGGAGAGCTGCACAAGGACCTGGGAGCTGCCTGCCTTTGAACCCAGGTGATAGTCTGGTGAATGCAGGTAGGATCTGGGACCATGGAAGGGAATCCAGGGAATCTGAGAGACCACCCCAAGTCAAGCTGAAAGAAGACTTTACTTGGATACTGTGTACTGACTGAGAAGATTATAATTTACTAATGACCTAGGGGTGGAGGACTTGTGTATTTTCTGATGATTGAATAGTGAATGATGATGATTAAATAGTAACTGATTTGTAACTTGGTGTGCCTCATGGGTGGAAAACTTTGACTATTGTATTTGTGTTCCTTAAGGAGGCAAACCACCTTACCTCCTTAAGGATGACTGAATGATTGAGATGACTGAATGACTGAGTTACTAAATGATTGTTCTTTGTGACCACTGTGGTGAAAACTATGTGGCCATTTTCTGTGATAAGTTGTTGTGAATGCTGTATTTTGATTTTCTGTGATAAGCTGTAACATTTCGAATGCTGTACCTTGATTTACTGTGAATGTTTTGCTCTGATCTGTTATGGAATAAATGGAGTGTTCACTATACCGTGCAATCAGAACCTTTAAAGCTGTTCACAGTAGCATTCTTCTGGAAAGCTGCTAATGCTTGGCTTTACACCAACCAGTTCATGATTTCACTCTAGGAGCAGACATAGAAGAATTTAAAAAGTGGTCATCACATCCTCCACTCTCTTGGTGCCAGGTCCAGCTGTTATTCTGGGCTCAGTGGATAGGTGAGCAGGGTAGGTAGAGATTCAGCAAAGAGCACTATCTAAAAGTTCTCCCAAAAGCTGAAAGGAGGGGGAATATGGAAAGAGCCCAGAGCAAGAAGGAAAGAGTAGGATAAAGAAGAATCAAGGTGCAGGGAATTAGTAATCCTCAATTATGTACCCAAAAAAAAATGTTTTCAGAGTAAGAGGAGTAATTTAAGCTTGGAATAAGCCACAGCAACATGACAACATACATGTGCCATCTACTAATAAATACAGGGGCAATACTTTCTATACAGAAATCTCGATTTGCAAGGCCAAAATAGAACCGCTCTATATGAAATAACAGGAAATAGGTACCCAAAAGATGTGAGACTCATGGAATCACCAGAGAAATCCCTGAGAGAAACTGGAAACCACAATTGGCTATTGAACATACCAAGCAGTGTTATGTATTGAAAAATCAATGAGGAAAATAAGTAATAACAACAATAGCAAAAGCTGCCATTTCTCCAGCATTTCAAAGTTCACAAAGCATTCTGGATTGAGAGAGTCTAGACTAGTCTAGTGAACAAAGGGGGCTACTTTGGAGTCAAGAACTGGTTTCAAAACACTGCACTCTGACTCAGCTAGCTTTCTGACCTCACTTAACTCCTCAGTGCCCCAAGCAGTTCTCTAAGACTAATTTACAGAAAAACCTTTAACCCACATTTAATCTCCAGGGTACTTTTCCCACAAGGAATAACCCCCCTCTCCCTCCCCACTGATGAAATCATAAGATTCTTCTAAAGAAAAACTGATATGCAGAGAGTGTAATGCTGAGAGAAAAATAGGAATGGACTTATTAGCTGGAGGTACTTCCAGGGACAGAAATGAAAAAGAACAAAGGGAAAAGACAAGGAAGAACAAGGAATTAAAGTGGGAAATAAAATCTCACCCTCAATATGGAATGGCATAAAAAAGGTCACATCTCCTCAACTAAAAAAAAAAAATTGAACTCTTTATATTATACTTTAATCTGATGTTTCCCAGAAAACATGTTTTAAAAAAATATAAAAACCATGGTAAGTCCCCTTTATCCCAATCACCCAGGGCATCACTGTCTAGAAAGGACTGCATCTAAGCTAACCTGGAGAGATGGTTGTCTAGCTTAGCTTTAAGTGCTTCCACAAAAGAAGATTCTACCATCTCTCTCTTTGTGAGTCATTCTAATGTTAGGATCTTCCTGGAGAGTCGCTCTAGAACATAGTGATGGATAAACCCACAGAAATTATGACTACTCTACATCAACACCTTAGATAATTTCTAAGAAAAGGGTATTAATCAGGATAGACACTTATTCCACTGATGCAGATATCCACTCTCCTCATTTCATAAGTGTGCTGTGGGTGAAAAATCCATCACCCACCAGCCACCTTTTTTGTAATAAGCCTCTGCACTCAGCTAACCAATCCTCAGGTAGCTGATGTACAATACATCTTCAGGCCTCCAACCTGGTAGACTTATCAAAGCCAGGAAGCTGTTGGCTTTGAGAGCCTGGGGTTACATCATTTGATTCATTAAGCATTTATCAGGTACTTAACATGCCTAACACTGAAGGGTACAAACAGTTCTTGCCCAAACCAGTTAAAGTGATAAGAGGCATACAATTCTATAGTGTTTCCCCGATAATAAGACCTATCCCGAAAATAAGCCCTTCCTTTACTGTGTAAGATTCCTCTAAAATAAGCCCTCCCCCGAAAATAAGCCCTATTGAGATTGCTACTGTAGTGAAGGTGATCCCCTGCACTACACACTACATTACGGTACCCTCTGTATGCACCGTCTCCCCCCACCTGGTGAAACGCACGCCGCGCTCCGAGCTGCATCAAATCAGAGCTGCAGCAGTGAGCGCATCACCCTGTTTTTCCCCAGTGATTTGCTTATTGAATAAAGGTACATTTTTTTGTTCACATTTACCTGTTTATTAAAATTGCTGTCAATGTTCATTAAAATAAGCCCTCCCCTGAAAATAAGCCCTCTGGTGTTTTTCTGTCCAAAAAAATAAGACAGTGCCTTATTATCGGGGAAACACGGTAAGATATTTACAATCTGACTACAAAGTAAAATTACACATACTGCACATAGCATGTGTCTGCTGAAGACTGATTAACTAATGTTAAAATGTGTACTACTGATATTAATATAACAGGAATTCAGAAATATGGATTAGAGAAAAAGGAGAAGACAGAGCTTGAGTTGGACCTTAAAGGAACAGTTTTAATATTGGAAGGGAAAGAGAAAGAGAAGTTTCTATTATGTCTTCATCTGTAAAGAAAAGGGGATTAACTATTAATTTCTAACGGTCCTTCTGACTAATTCTACGACCCCATGATCAAGATGGGTGCAGGTATGTATGTGTGTGTGAATGTATATGGCATGTACATTTGTATATGTATATGTGGTGTGTGTGCACTGCGTGGCATGCAATATGTACATGGATGTGTCTACATGTATTGCATGGTATGTACATAGGCATGCACTGTGTACATGTGTGGTATTTGTGTATGTGTGGCATGTGTATGCATGTGATGTTTGTGTATGTGCACATCCGTTTATGCAGGGGGGGATATGTGCATGTATATCTTGTGTGTGCATCTGTGTGGTATGGGGGGGTGTTAAAGGGAATGGGGAGCATATGGTAGAGAAGGGCCTCAGCAAAGGCACAGAGGAAGAAAAATGACCATGATACCTGGGTGAGAAAAAGGAAACTGAGAGAAAAAGAAAGGAAGATGAATGTGGCAATGGTACAATGGACAGCCTAGAGAAGGGAAGAGAACACAGGCAAAAAGACACATTAAGAGGCTGTTATGATAATCCCAAAGTGAAGGGATTAAAGTCTGAACTAGGGTAGTATCTCCCCCATCACTACACAGAGTAGGTACTTAATAAATGTTTGTTCAAGAAACAAATCCACGAGTGGGAATGGAGAAAAAAGAACACACAAGAAATATTCTGGGGTTTTTTTTTTGGGTATTCTGAAAGAAGAGATAAAAGGGTTTGATGACGTGCAAAATATTCAGGATAAAAGCAAGTGGATCTAGCCTGGGAAACTGGAAAAACAGTGGTACTTTTAATAGAAATGATATTTGATAAGAAAAATAATTTTGGAGGGAAGTTAGTTCATTTGAAATTCAGTCTTGGTCATTTTGGAATTGAGTTGATGGATGAAAGAATATTAAAATGGAAATATTTGGTAGGCAGTTGAAAACAAAGGAAAGATTTAAGCTTGGGAATTATTTGCAGAGAGTTTAAGTCATGAGAATGAATGACCTCAAGGTGAACAAGGGTAGAAGTCTGGAAAGAAGAGCTTTAAAGGGTTACCCTCTCATTTAGGGGTCAAGAACAAGAAGAGGCAGCAAAGGAAACAAAGAATTAGCCTGAGCTAGGAGAATGGGAAAAATGCAGCATCACAGAAACTAAAGGTTACTGAGAAATGACCACTGGATTTGACAAGAAGGACATAATCAGTGACCTTTCAGGAGGAAATTCCTGTAGAGCAGTGGGTTTGGAAGTCAGTCTGTAATAAGTTAAGAAGGGATTGATAAAGGAGAAACAGAAGACGACATGCATAGATCACACAGTCAGGGAAGTGGGTAAAAAAAGAGAGACACTGGCTAGTGATTGGGATTGGGAAGGGTTATAGCACTGCTTATTGATCTAGGACTGGTAGACCAGGTCACTATATTAACGAAGGTGGACCTACAATATGTGGCTCAGTTAGTTTTATTCTCTTCTTTGGCCATAAACCAAATCCTAACCTAGGGCAGGGAGGTATACAGTGTTCAAGAAGGACTTGCACCTCTGATGAAGGCTTGCTGAGCACTCTTCAGGGCTGCTCATCCATCTTTGGTGTCTACCTGGCATTCAACTCTCATTTGTGGCTCCAATAAGCTGTAGCATACATGGTAGCCACATCCCAGTAAACTATTTTAACAGAGGCCAAACCAGGTTAAGGATAACTGAAGGGTCTCCAATCCATCAATGAGTTAGGAGATGTTTACCCCAAGCATGTAAAGACTTTCCCTAGCAAAATGGGTAGATGAGAACAATTTGTTCCAAGAGCCATGAAGACAGCTGAAGCAGGCGCTGTGGGGCCCTTAGAGAACTTGGTAAGACATTGAAGATACTAAGGTTATCCACTGTATCCCAGGCCATCGAGACTTGTCCTGACCTTTGTTTTGACACTGGACTTTAACGTCTCTGAAAGAGAGAGTAAGGCCAATGACTTCATGCAACTCTGCCTCACTAAAATCCAATTCGTGTACAAGTCAAGATGATACCGTGATGTTATTGGTCTTCTTTGGAAACAAATGACAAACAATAACCTAGGGCAGTTATTTCAAGAAGTCCTACTGCTATTACATGAATCCAGGTAAAAATAAACAACAAAACAAAAACAAAGGAACCTGTCAACTCTGAGCTGATAAATCATAAAAGAATAACACCTCAAAGCACATTTTTGTAAACCAAAGGATAACATGAAATCATTTTCATGCCTTGTAATCTATGCTGAATGATCACTATGTAAAAGATGATTTATAAACATGGAAACATAAGAAATATCAGGATGATGGGAACCTCCAGCAAGCCACCTTCATCCCTATCATTCCCTCCCTACTACTCTGGTACCTAAGTTACCCTGGACAGGGGCTAGCTAGCTGATATTTAACAAATTCAGCAGCCCTGAACACAAAGTTCTGTCTATAAGATCGGTTACCAGGAAAAATTATCAAGACACTTCATTTCAGTGAAGGCCAGAGCTCGAGGCCCCAGGAGTCACTATGACAGAATTCAGAAGCAGTATTCAGGAGGCAGACATGCAGAGCCTGGCCCATCTCAAAGAACCCTGACTTTTGGGGCTGCCCATTCTGGGATTCCTAGCAAGTTCACACTGGTCAACTGCCAAATCTAAGAGGCATGGTCAGGGCCAGGGACCAGTGGGCTGGCACAATTCATCAGCACTTATAAAGCAACTTCCATGTGCAAGGCACTGTGCAATGAACTGGGAATGCCAAGATAAAGATCCTAAAAAGCCTCTCTACCCTAGAGTTCAGGAGGACACAACATTTATACAGGTAAGTACATACAAGATAACTAAAGGAAAAATAGAGCACTAACAAGTAGAAGCATCAAAAAGATTTCCCATAGGACAAGGCTTAAGTTGAGCCTTGAAGAAAGTCAAGGATTCTAAGAGACTGAGATGAGGACGCTTGTTTTAGGTACCAAGGACAGCCTGTACACAGAAAAGAAAGTAGGAAACAGGTCAAAAGAAAGGAAATTCGGAAGTCTGGCTGGAATGTAAATGGTATGAAGAGGAAGGACATGTAATAAGCCTGGAAGGGTAGGCTGGAGCTACAAGATATAAAATTCAGACCAGGACTTTATTTGCACCTAATCAAGATATCGGTAAGGGCTCAGCAGACTTGGCTAACTAACTTTCTGGCATTACTTTCAGGAAGCAACAACACAGGAAACAAACTCCTGGTATCATGGCAACTAATAGCAGGCCTCCTAGAACTGAGGCATTGTAAGGAACTCTCAATCTGGGTCAGTCCACGGCACTAAGGATGGTGAAAACCCTCAGTGACAGCCATCTCTGCTCCCCCTCAAAAAATATATATATGTCTGTGTGTGTGTGTGTGTGTGTGTGTGTGTGTGTGTGTATGTGTATGGGGGGCAAGGGGGTAGGGTGGAGGCTGGGCCTGGAGTCAGAAAGACTTGAGTTCAGATCTGGTCTCAGACACTAATAGCTGTGTTACCCTAGGCAAGTCACTTCACTTCTGTTTCCCTTAATCCACTGGAGAAAGAAATTTATTGACAATGTAGGCATGCTGTGGTCCACGAGGTCACAAAGATACACACACACACACACACACACACACACAGAGACATATATATATTTTTTGAGGGGGAGCAGAGATGGCTGTCACTGAGGGTTTTCACCATCCTTAGTGCCGTGGACTGACCCAGATTGAGAGTTCCTTACAATGCCTCAGTTCTAGGAGGCCTGCTATTAGTTGCCATGATACCAGGAGTTTGTTTCCTGTGTTGTTGCTTCCTGAAAGTAATGCCAGAAAGTTAGTTAGCCAAGTCTGCTCCCCCTCAAAAAATATATATATGTCTCTGTGTGTGTGTGTGTGTGTGTGTGTGTATCTTTGTGACCTCGTGGACCACAGCATGCCTACATTGTCAATAAATTTCTTTCTCCAGTGGATTAAGGGAAACAGAAGTGAAGTGACTTGCCTAGGGTAACACAGCTATTAGTGTCTGAGACCAGATCTGAACTCAAGTCTTTCTGACTCCAGGCCCAGCCTCCACCCTACCCCCTTGCCCCCCATACACATACACACACACACACACACACACACACACACACACACACACACACACACCTTCTTTTGCTTTATTTTTATTCAATTTAAAGGTAAACAGTTTGTAAATATTAATCTATGATGAGTCAGATGGATAATCATGAAACCTAATCAAAGTCTTATGAGGTATGTAAAGGGGAAAAGAACATGAAAGGATATAGAAGTGGGAACAAGAAAAAAAGAACAAAAGTGAGTTAAATGTGAGACAGAAGCCTAGGATTGACAATTCATCAACTAAAATCAAACACAAATTAATTGTCACTTCATATGTGCCAAGCAGAGTTGGGGATACCTGAGGCAGCTAAGTGGTTAGAGTGCTGGGTATGGAGTCAGGAAGACTTAAGTTCAAATATGGCCTCAGACACTTACTAGTTGTGTGATCTTGAGCAAGTCACTTAACTTTTGTCCATCTCAGTTTCTTCATCTGTAAATAATAATACCACCTGCCTCACAAGGCTATCGTGAGAATCAAATAACATCTGTAAAATGCTTAGTACAGTGCCTGGTACATAGCAAGTAATGAATAACTGCTTGCTCCCTCCCTACTATATAATCTCTGCCCTCAAGAAGCTTTCATGTGAGTAGGGAATGGCCTTGAATTCAATGACTTCTTGAGGTCCTTTCTGCAGTATTTTTTTTTTTAATTTACTACTGTGATTATGGCTACTGCAAAAAGAGGTCTAAGAAACAATATCTGGCATATTATCATGTCTTGGATGGTTTTGAAAGCTAGCAGAATGTTTCTCTGTGGGGTAACAGAGTCTTATTAATATGCTCCAAATCTAGAATTTGTATGATACAATGTTATAGGAACTTCGGGAAACCATCCTTTTCTTTGATTTTTAGTTTCAACCACCAGGAATATAATTCCATTAATTTCTCAAATATAAAAAGAATAGAGATAAAACATATTCTTCTGAAATACCAAAGTTCTGAAGAGAATCTCTTTTAATTACACACTAAGGCATCTAACACACTAGGAAGTTGATGGGTCATTGGTACACTTTTTATAGTGGCAGCATTCAATACCACTCTGCTGAATGAAGGGAAGTTGTAATAAAACCTCTTTACCTTAATGGTTTTTGACTGGAGTCTCAGGCCATTCAGTGTGTTTATTGCTCTTTCGGCATCTTTTGCAGTCACGTAATTCACAAAGCCATAGCCTAAGCTGTGTCCTGCATGGAAGAACATATATAATGTTTTAAATGAACCACCACCACCAAGGCATTCCAATGTTTGTTTTTTGCAAAGATGTCAGTTACATACTATAGAAATCTCCCTCTATATAACTAAAGACCACACCCAAACATCAAAGACTTAGTCACTTTTTCACTAATTATGCCCAGAAGACCTGGTCAAGTACCTTGAAGCTGTTAGAACTGAGTGAAGGACTATGGAATACCTGAAACCGGAGCCCCACTTCCAAGCATGAAATTGCTGACTTAAATGTTTCATCTTTTTAGCTCAGGTTAGTTCAAACCACTGCAGATAATAAGAAAAACTATACAACCCCAGAGATATGAACATTATTAACAAAAAACCATAGGCTAGATCTATGCCTTTCATGAAGAACAGAAGCCAGGTGCATGGAGCAAGCACCATGCCATGGCATCATTCTTATCCTATGATGCCACTACTCTCATTCTTTAGGGGATGAATAAGAGGGGAGTTGTAAACTTTGACTTATCTTTCACAAGACTATGCAATTCTGTTCCACTCTTCTTGAGCTAGTATCCATGGACAAATTGGATCATTTGGGGCAGGAAGCTAGTTTTCTTTTTTTCAACTGATCCATACAGTGACCTGGAGGCATAACTCTCAGTGGACAAGGAAGATGAAGTTACTTACCTGAGGCTCCATTTCTTTGAACATGAAAACACTAGATGTCCAATGACAACAGAACTATCTCTGAAAAGAGCTGCTTTTGGCTGGCTTGCAGGTTATTTCCATTATGATGGACATGGGCACTCCCTAATGCCGCTCCTGAAGGGACAACCTCAGCTTCCCAAGCCTCAAGAAAACTAACATGAGCTGGTTAACAGGACAGCAACAACCATGATAATAATCATAGTCTACTACAAAAGAAAAGTCAGGAAAATGCCCAAGTTCCCAGTCCAATGCCTCCTTTGCGCCCATACTATAACGAAACACCCTGATATGGAAGACAGGACTCTATGAGTACAGCAGACAGGGTACTGGACTCAAGAAGGAGGCAAGATCTGGTTTAAAATCTTACTGCAGTTACTTCTTAGTTGGATGACACCAGGTTACTTAACTTCTTTGTGCCTCACTTTCCGCATCCATGAAATGAAAGTGTCAGGACTCACTGGCCTCTATGGTCTCTTCCAGCTGTAAATTTATGATCCTAGGAGCTCTCCATCCTCACATTCAAGGAAATGGGGTTATCATAAATACACTAACTCCCTCTCTTGGAATGGATTACACATTGAATGTTAATAACAGGTGATGTATCTGGACCAAACATGGGAAGGGGGAACACTGACCTTGTAGGAGACCAATCAAAATGTTATTACCTTCTGGTGCTTAGATAAAAAACTTGATCCACCAGATGTTGAGGGAAGTCCACATCACTGACTTTGTCCTTCTCAGCTCAGAAGCTTTCCCTGAAGCTGTAGTTGAAATGGGACTTTCCCCACTCAAATTAGTCCCAATAAGAGCAAAGCCACTGAGTAAGAGATTCTTCCAACTTGGAAAAATCCTAGATACCCCTTAATCCAACTTCCCCTGCAGTATAGGAATCTCTTCAGTATCCCTCAAAGATGGTCACCCAGCCCCTACTCAAAGAGCGAAGTGTTCCAACAGACAGTTCTACTTGCCAGAGAGCTCAAAGAATCTAGAGTTGACACAGCTTAGAAGTTATTTAATCTACATACCCATACCCACACAATTAAAGTTCTTTCTTAAGGTGAACCCAAAGTCAACTCCATGTAACTCTGACCAACTGATTTTAATGATGTAGCTTACTATTTCAATACAGGACAAGTAAACCAAAAAATGGATGCACAAAAGACTGCTTTGCAGCTATCACAGAACTTGTTTGTGTACTGGCAGCAGATCATCCTAAGGATACCCAAGATATGGTAACAGTTATTTTTATCCCTACAGTTCAAATGAAGTTGGGAATAAAAGGTAAGGAGTGAGGCTGAAAGTGAAGAACAAGCTAAGGAAGATGATATTGTGATGGATAAGGAATCGAAAGATCACCTTACAGAAAAACTGTGCAATGGTCTTTGCAATGATTTTATCCCCATGAACTGAGGGACAGAGAGGAAGAGATAGAAAAAAACATGCCAACAGCAGTCTGAAATCACTGTAGGGGCAAGGAACACACATCCACTCTCCTTTCCCCACTGGAAATGTTGAGAATGAGAACTGTGGTGGTGGCAGATGCCCCAGGATTGACAAGGTCAGACTTCTCAAATATTGACAAGTTGGGTCCTGAGGGAACTGGTTAGGACAGCTGACAGTGAAATCCTTGAAGAAGGAGAAGAGCAGCAAATATGAGTACACAGAAGAATAGTAAAATCTTTGGGTTAGGGATGGGAACCATAGCTAGCTGAGTTCTTCATGCTGTAAATACAGGTAAACCCTCCCAAAAAGGTTCATAATGATGCTAACTGACTTCTTGAGGATCTACCAGGGAAATGATATATGGGCTAAGGGCTTATGATCAGAACCCTTCTTCTGTATCCAAGAACAAACCTCGGTCACTTCAATCTTCCTCACTCCCCCCCCCCCCACCACCACTCCCCATGGAAGGAGAACTGACAAAGCACAGTTCTTAATTTTAATACCTTTCCCTTATCAGAACTCAAGAGACCAGGGTGAATGAGTCTAGCCCATAATATCTGATAGTGTACTGTCCTCAGGAAAGGAGTATCTCTAAAACACCTAGGTTCAGGAAAATATCAGATGATATTCTTTCTCTGGAAAAACCTAGGGATAAAGGAAGCTCATAGTCAAAGCCTCAATCACTATATAGTTAAAGTATTGTAGTGAAGTATTTGACACCACGTTAGTGGTGTCAAACTCAAATAGGAATAGGGGCCACTAGTCTGTACATAAAGATCCCTGGGGGCTACATATTGACTTAGTTTTAAACTATAATGTTATCTCTGTTTTACTGCATTTTTATTTATTTTGTTAAATATTTCCCAATTATATTTTAAACCGGTTTGGACATCACTAGGAAGTGTTGCCTTGGGCAAGTCAATTAACTCCTATCTGCACAAAACTAGAGAACGAATTTGCAAACCACTCCAGTATCTTTGCCAAGAAAACCCCATGGTCAGTTGGTCCACAGGGTCACAAAGAGCAGGACACAAATGAACAACAACAAGGGAGTATTAGAGCATGTTTGATACTCTGCTTTGGACCACAACATGACATTCCTCATTGGCAGCTGAGAAAAAGGACTAAGAGACTTCTTGTTCTCCTTTCATGTAAACACTCACAAATATAATGGACCATCTATGCCTGGGAACCTGCTCTGGTAAGTGGGTCAGCACTTGTACATACGGAGTTCACTCATTTGTGTATATTAATTTATTACAACATTTAGAATCTTAAAAACACAATTTAGTACTTGATTAGCATCTTGTGTTGTTTCATGTGGTTTGTCTGGTCTTTCATCACCTAAACTGTGAATTTGAGACCAGGAACCAAGGCATAGTGAGAACTCAATATAGGCAGTCTCTTTCTTAAACAGGTTATACCCCCAAATTAATTTCTAAGTGAGTTCTCTGGAATGCAGAATACATCTTTGTAAAGAAAATGAGAAATCAGGCTTCAAAACAAAAGCCAATTTAATTTAGTTGATCTTTTTGTAGTGGCAAAGAATTAGAAATTGAGAAAATACTCATCATTCGGGGTATGGCTGAACAAGTTGTGGTATATGATTGTGATGGAATACTATTGTGCCATAAGAAATGACAAGCAGGATACTTTCAGAAAAACCTGAGAAGACTTACATGAACTAATGCAAAGTGAAGTGAACAGAACCAGGAAAACACTGTATACACTGTAACAGCAATGATCAACTGTGCAGGACTTAGCTATTCTCAGCAATACAGTGATCCAAGACAATTCCAAAGGACTTGTGATTAAAAAAGCTATCCAGCCCCAGAAAAAGAGCTGATGAAGCCTGAATGCAGATTGAAGCATATTTTTTTAAATTTGCTTCATTATTCTTAGTTTTCT
Source organism: Petaurus breviceps papuanus (assembly GCF_028583685.1). Taxonomy (NCBI): domain Eukaryota; kingdom Metazoa; phylum Chordata; class Mammalia; order Diprotodontia; family Petauridae; genus Petaurus; species Petaurus breviceps. The sequence continues at coordinate 4,680,580 of NW_027185588.1, read as the reverse complement.
TAGTGTTTTCTTTTGCCACATGGCTAATATAATAATGTTTTGCAAGACTGCATATATGTAGTCTATATCAAATTGCTTGTTTTTTTAAGGAGGAGGAAGGTAATGGAGGAAGGGAGAAAATATGGAACTCAACATTAAAAAATGTTAAAAATTTTTATTTACATGTGAGAAAAAAATTTTAAAAATAATAATTTAGTTGAACTGAAGCATTAAGAGAAAGCCAAAGACAAAGAAAGATGCCCTATATACCAAAATATTTGTAGCAGCATTTCCTACAGTAGGAAAAAGCTAGAAACAAAATCGATGTTCATCAATTGGAGAATAGCTAAATAAATTAATGTGAATGTAATGGCATATTATTGTTCTATAAAAGACAAATATGAGGAATTCAGAGAAACATGGGAAAACTTATGTAAACTGATGTGGAATAAAGTAAGTAGAACCAGGTAAGCAATATATGCAATGACTATATAGTTTAAGTAGAAAAAACCCACTAAAATGAAGACAAATGCTGTAGGAGGCAATTAGGTGGTATAGTAGATAAAGTGATGGAATTGGAATAAGGAAGACCTGAGTTCAAATAATGGCTCAGACATTTGCCAGTTATGCATTTGGGAATTATGGCTGGGAATGGGGGGAGGGGGGCAACAAGTCATTTAGCTTCTCCTAGCCTCAGTTTCCTCATCTATAAAATAGGGATAATAATAGTACCTATCTTACAGGTTGTTGTGATGATCAAACAAGAATATACATACATGCTATACATACATATATGTATATATATATATATATATATATATACACACCTGTACAAAGAGAGTACTTTGAAAATCTTAAAGCACTATATAAACACTAGCTATTATTACATAATATTATTAAAAGTAATATAAACTATGGGTTTCCTTCTATATCTTTCTGATCTCTAGGGATCTCCAGATATAGAATATTATCTCAAACCTTGATGGACCTAGGTATTTTAGAAATGTTCTTAAGGGAACCAAGAGAGATTCTGGCCTAGACTCATTCACCCTGGTTAAGCAGCAAGCAGTAGTAGTAGTAGCAGTGGTACTAGTAGTAGTACTAATACTAATAGTAGTACTACTGGTATTACTACTAACCAATCTTGGCCCTGAAAAAGGGATGAAGAGATACATTTCCCTTCTTTCGTTTAAAAAACAGGGGAACATTGGAGCAGAATGTTGCAGTAACTGTCAACTATCAGATAAAGTTACAAAGCTGGGTAGGTCAGTTTTGCTTAGCTGTTTTTCTTTGTTACAAAGGGAAGGTTCACTGAGGTAAGAACATAATATAAAACAAAATCATCAATTAAACTTTATATTGATCAGTCAATCTACAGGTACTATGTGCCAAGCACTGGGGACACAAGTACAAAGAATGAAAGAATCCCTTCTCCCTACTCCCCAACTCCCAATTACACTGTAATGAGAAAGACAAGTACATATATCTATACAACTTAAAAGAAAAGTGAAAAAGTACTAATATAGACAAAGTAGTTAAGTACAAGGCAGTCTGAGAGATGAAACACCAAGAACTAGGAAGATCAGGAGAGGTTTCATGCAGAAAATGGCACTTGAACTGCACCTTGAAAGAATAAGACTGAGGTGGAGATAAGAAGAGTGTTTTGCAAGACAGACAATGCAAAGTTCAGATTTCCTTTTTTTTTTCTTCCTATGGGAAAATGGATCCCAATTTCCAATTTAGGCTTCAAAATGCCAAGGACATCTCTCACTCTACTACAATCCCAGTCTCTAGAGGAGAAATTCTTCTATTGTTATTCCCTATGCCACAGCAGTGAGAGAAGGGCTATCCCTCTCTCCTCTCGCTCATGGTGCCAACAACAGAAAGATCCTCCAAAAGAGTGAAAAGCAGACTGTTTCTGCAGGATTATGGGTCTCAACTGGCTTTCTTTTCATGAAAGGGAATGGTGGGTAGGAAGAGGGAGGAAAGGTATTCTGCCAGAGAAGAGGGAAGCTTCTGTTGAAGCTTGGTCTGAGACATGCTAAGTTATTATAATTATAGGTATGGAGGTATGAATTTTAGATATATACCTCTTCCCAACTCAGATGCTGAGAACTTGTCATTCCTTTTCTAAGTCATATTCATGAGTGATTTGTCTGAGTCTCAGGAAATTCCAGCACTGATCCAATGGATCAACCACAGCTGAGAAAATAACACAATGTTCCTCAAGTGAAAACATTCTATAAGAAAATTGTCAGAGACAGCTCTATAGCGAGGTTAAGCTCCCCTCCTTCCCCCCCCCCACCCCGAAGAAGCATAATGTCTAAAGTAACCTTTTAGAAGGAGCCTTCCACCAATTCCTCTTATTGCAAGAAGGTAATATAATACCCAGCTTGTCTGGGATTATGGAGTTAATGACTCCTAGAAGGATGTGAATTCCCCTGGTAGACTCAGGAGCCACCACTGACAGCACTCACAGGCAGGAGTCCAAAAATATTAAAAATTTTTATTTACACTAGATCCACAGAAAGATGTGAAAGTCCATCCACACAGTGGGACTTAGGTAGGTAAAAAGGATTGGGTGTAGAAAATCATTGGGCAGAGTGAGAGTGGAGGGGAGACAAGAAAACTGGACAGTCAGCCACACCTTAAAGGTCCCTTCCTCACATCAAAAGTATGAAAAGAAAGCTAAATTTTACATAATAAAGATTAATCAAGGCAGAGGAAAATTTCCTTAATAGTTTTCAACTTAGAGGGGAAATCTATGAAAGAAGAGCTCCTAGGTCACCAACACCTTTGCTCTGAAGGCAGTTCGAGCTGGGAAGAGCATCACCCTTCTCCAAATTAATAGTATATGGGCAAAAGCCGAAATGGAAATCAGCCTGGAAACATTCTTCTGAAGGGATTTGCCAGCATTCCTCCAGAGGTCTCTGAGAGAATAAAAGCTGTAGCAAAAATGGGCAAGGAGGACTGACTGAGGATAAGAAGGAGAAGGGAGTAGGAGAGAGAAGAAAATTCAGGGAGCAGTAAGTTAAATCCTTCAGTGACTGTTCTGGATTTGACCATAAGGTTTGTTTGTTCAAAACGGCTTAACAGAGGGCTGAAAGAGAGAGGAGATCTGTAGTTCTAACAGAACCTCAAGGGGAGGGAGGGAAAGTGGGAAAGTAGAGGAAGAGGAAGAAAAGAAGGAAGAATCTGTGAGTTTTAGGAGAGTCCCTCTAAGAAAAATTAAAGAGATGGGGGGAATTAATACCAGGTCTCTAGTTCAAGAACAGAGGATAGATGGCAGCAGTCACCACACAGTAAGAAGGAGAAATAATCTCTTCAAGCTAAATTATGTACAAATGTACAAACTAACAATTTAAGTGCAGGTCATGGAGAATTTAACCTACTGATGAAATGCAAAGTTTTTTGAAAAATTGGAATTTTAAGATTGAAAAGGTAAAACGAAGTTGGATTTACTGGGATATTTCAAGCAGAGCCTATGCTTAAGAAGCATTTTTCTGTTTCTTTCTTCAATGCCATGTTACAATTTACTTTTCATTATAAGTAAAAATTTACAGGGACACTTCCAGAAAAAATTTAGAAATTTCAGGTGTTGCAAAATACAGTGATTATTATGCTGACCATCAAGCAAATTCCAAAGTCTAATTAAAAACTCATAATTCTCTTCCATTTAAAATCAGCACACTTTCCCAAAGCCATAGCTTCTTAGCAGCTAAGTGGAGCTAGGCAGCTAGGTGGCATAGTGAATAGAGGGCAATGTCTAAAGTCAGGAAGAGCAGAGTTCAAATCTAATCCCAGATACTTAGTAGCTTTGTAACCCTGGGCAAGTCACTTAACTTCTGTCCACCTCAGTTTCCTCAACTGTAAAATGGGGTAAATTATAGCATCTATCACACGGGGTGGTTTTAAAGATCAAATGAGATAATAACTGTAAACCATTTAGCACAGTGCCTGACACATAGTAGGTGCTATAATTTATTCCCTTCTTTTCTAGAATTGGTTTGATCACTTTTCAAATTCAATTTCCTGGGGAAAAGCTCTTTTCTTCCTCAGAACCCTCAACATTCTGGATCATCTGAATATACTTGTTATTTTTATTTTAGTAAGTTATCATGGATGTTTATATGTGTATATACGCACACATATATTCCAAATGTACATGTATGTGTATATGTGTCTGGAATATGTAGTAGAATCATAGACTCTTACCACATTTTACAAATGGGAAAACTGAGAGCAAAAGCAACTCACCTAAGATCACACAGTGAGTTAGTGACACAGCCAAGATTAGAGTCCAGATTTCCCGACTCCCAGTCCAAATACTATTAACACCACACTACAGGAAAAAGTAATACTCGGTTTTTGCAAATAAAAAGTTGGAAACATTTTTTTCATAATTTTTTTAAAGTAAGAAGTATCACAGATTTAGAGCTGGAATGGTGAGCTCAGAAACAATCTTATTTAAAGCCCTTATCTTGTAGAAGAGGAAGCTGAGGTCCCAAGACACAAAGGGACTCTTCCCAGGTGACATAGGCACTAACTCAGTGGCAGAGACAGGATTCAAAGACAGATTTTCTGTCTCACAGCACCATCCTTCCTCCATTGGGCTTACAATAAAAAGGACATTTTTTATACCTATTATTTATGAAATATAAACCAACCTTGGTATATAGAACAACCTGAATTTTTATTAAAAATTTAGCATATAACTTATATAGCCAAGCAGCCAAAAGTTTTGGCTTCAGATCAGGAAAGACAAACAAACAGGAAATAAGGACTGTGCAGATGCTCCCCGGCCAGAAAGAAAGCACAGCAGCAGTAACAGTGAGCCAGTGTGTTCTAAACAGCTCCTGTGTACATGTTTCAAATACCATTTCAGACATCTGATAGACTCTTTGTGTGGGTTTGGGCAGCTCTGATTTCTTTTTTGCAAAGTCAATGAAAATGGCACAGAAAAGTTCAGGAGGGCAGCCTCTTCCCTATTTCCCTTTCTCCCTTGACATGGACATAGGAGTACAGGGACATACCAAATGCTACCAAAACTAAGATGGTACTGGCTGTGTGTGTATAGCTTTTGAATTGTAGATATTAAGTAATTATCTGCTAAGGTCCTGTCAGGAGCCCAAGGCACAGCTGTTGGGCTTCCCTTTGGGTTGTGAAGGAGCTGCACTTCTTCCTTCTCCTCACTTCAAGTGAGTCCAATTTTCTTTTCACTAATCTCTAAGTAAAACTTATCATTTCCTTCAATTATTTAATAACATTTTGTGAGGGGGTTCTTATTTACCCAGACTGCCAAAGGAGTCCAAAAGACACCCCTGCTCCAGAGCCATGGCACAAAGTCAAGCATCTTCATGGCAAAGTGGAGAAATCTATGTAGCACCATCATTGTGAACCAAACACGGTTCAGGTCACTGAGATACAGGATATATTCAGAGCTCCTCCGATTTATTATTTTTATTGAGCTATGAGTCAAGGCCTGAGTAGAACACAATTTTTATGATCTATCGTTTTATAATAATAATTTTAACAATAAAATATTTACATTGTACTTTATAGTACTTTATAATTGGGGGTAGGGAAACAGCAGAGTTGAAGGGAGTGAACTGCAAAGAGAAGGCTTCATGTGAATAATACCACACTGGGTTATGTTATACACACACACACACATACATATATACATACATACATATATATATATATGTTTCTGTATCTGAAATAGGGAATAGGATCACATAGTAGAACAAGGGATGCCATCAGAGATCACCTACATCAATGACCACATTTTACAGATAAGAGTCCATATATTTATACACATACATACCACACATTTCCCCAAAGCACAATATCCAGAATGTAAACATATTATGAGTCTTTTGTCACTCAGCATTTTGTTTTAGGTGAAGGAAATTAATCTAAAGGCACAGCAAAAAGAGTCCCCATATTTTTTAAGGTGTTTGATCTTCTAATAACTTCACAAATATGTTTTAATTAGCTTTAAATTGGCTATAGGGGCAGCCAGGTAGCACAGCGAGTAAGAGCACCGGCCCCAGTGTCGGCATGACCTGGGGATCGAATCTGGGCTCAGACACTTAGCACCCACCCAGAAACACCTGGCTGTGTAACCTTGAGCAAGTTACTTAACCCCAATTGCTTAGGGGTGGCCAGGTGGCTCAGAGAGTAAGAGCACCAGCTCCAGTGTTGGGATGACCTGGATCAAATCCGGGCTCAGATACTTAGCACCACTCCCAGAAATAACTGGCCATGTAACCTTGAGCAAATTACCTAACCCCAATTGCTTTAAAAAAATAAATAAAAAAAAATAAATTGGCTATAAATAAAATAACTAAAGTACCATTACAATTTTTATGACTAAAATTAATCTTAATACTATCAGCATAGCTGGACAGAGCCAAGATGGCTGAGTAGAAACAGGATTTCCCCATGGCTCCAGCTTCCACCTTCTCCAAAACATCTAAAAATTTATTCTAAACAAATTTTAGAGCTACAGAACCCACGAAGTGACAGAAAGAAACAAATCTCCCACTGAAAGCGACCTAGCAGGCTGGCAGGAAGGGTCTATCACACTGAGCTAGGAGCTGAGCCCAGTCTCCCCCACCCCAGGAAGTTTTGGCCCCAGGGCAGCCCTGACCAGCAGCAGCCTGAGCAGACTTCAGGAGAGTGAAGCACCAGCAGCTGTGGTGGTTTCCAGACTTCTCAACCCATAAACGCCAAAGACAAAGTAAGTGTGGAGCTCTGTTGGAACAAGGGTGGAAGGAAGAGCCTGGTCCAGCCCCTGCCTCCAGGGCAAGAAGCAGCAGAGCAGACCCCAAGTGGCTGCCTCAGGAGCTCTTGGCCGGCAGATTGTACAGGGACCAAGCAACCATTCAGAGGGTAATAACTCTTGCTTTGACCTGCTTGGATCTGGATCACGGTCTTGGGTGGATGTGTGGCCAGGTGCCAGAGCCTGTAGGGGCTGCAGAGAGGGCACCCTCCTAATTAATCTGGAAGCTGAGAAGACCCCAGAAATTTGGGACAAAGCTCTCTCCATTCTGAAAGCAGAGTTCTACCATGGCAAAGAGTTCAAAAATCAAGTAATTGACTGGCAACATGAGCAAGAAGAAGAAACACAATCCTACCACAGATTTCTTTTTCAGGGACAAAAAGGATCAAAGCATGGAGCAGGAAGAAGACAATGAAGTCAGAACTCCTGCATCAAAAGCTCCCAAGAAAAATATGAACTGGTTACAGACCATGGAGGAACTCAACAAGAATTTTGAAAATAAGTAAGAGAAGTGGAGGAAAAACTGGGAAGAGAAATGAGAACAAGGCAAGAAAATTATGAAATGAGAGTCAACAACCTGACTGAAAAAAATAACACCTTAAAAAAATAGACTAACTCAAATGGCAAGAGGCCCAAAAAGCCAATGAGAAGAATGCCTTAAAAGGCCCAATTTGCCAGATGGAAAAGGAATTTCAAAAACTCACTAAAGAGAATAATTCCTTCAAAATTAGATTGGAGCAACTGGAAGCTAATGACTTTATGAGAAATCAAGAATGCTATAAAACACATCCAAACAAATGAAAGAATAGAAGGCAATGTGAAATATCTCATTGGAAAAAGCACTGACCTGGAAAGTAGATCCAGGAGAGGTAATTTTAAAAAGAGCCTAGACACCATCTTGCAAGAAATTATCAAGCAAAATTACCCTGATATTCTAGAACCAGAGGGCAAAATAGAAATTGAAAGAATTCACCAATCAACTCTTGAAAAAGATCTCCAAAAGAAAACTCCTAGGAATATCATAGCCAAATTCCAGAGTTCCCAGGTCAAGGGCAAAATATTACAAGCAGCCAGAAAGGAACAATTTTACCATTGTGGAAACACAATCAGGATAACACAAGATCTACGTTAAAGGATCGAAGGGCTTGGAATATGATATTCTGGAAGTCAAAGGAGCTAGGATTAAAACCAAGAATCACCTACCCAGCAAAACTGAGCATAATGCTTCAGAGGAAAATATGGTCATTCAATGAAATAGAGGACTTTCAGGCATTCTTGATGAAAAAACCAGAGCTAAAGAGAAAATTTGACTTTCAAATACAAGAAGCAAGAGAAGTATGAGAAGGTAAACAGGAAAAAGAAAACATAAGGAACTCATTAAAGTTGAACTATTTACATTCCTACATGGAAAAACGATAATTGTAATGCATGAGACTTTTGTCAATATGAAGATAGTTGAAGAGAATATACATGTATATACGTATACATACATATATATGTATGCATAGGAGGGCGTATGTGTATATAAATATATGAGTGTTTGTATATGTGTATACATGTATACATAGAGGGCACAGGATGGGTTGAATATGAAGGGATATCTAAAAAATAAAATTAAGAGGTAAGAGAGGAATATATTGGGAGAAGGAGAAAGGGAAAGATAGATTAGGGCAAATTGTCTCATATAAAAGAGGCAAGAGAACACTGTTACAATGGAGGGGAAGAGCAGGTAGGTAAAACGGAATGGGACAACCTTATTCTCATTGAATTTGGCTTAAGGAGGGTATAGCATACACACTCAATTGGGTACCTTACCCTACAGAAAAATAGGGGGGAAGGGGATAAGAGTGGGGATGATAGAAGGGAGGGCAGATTGGGGGAGAGGGTAGTTAGGAGCAAACACTTTTGAAAAGGGACAGGGTCAAAGGAGAAAATAGAATAAGTGAGGGGCGGGATAGGATGGAGGGAAATATAGTTAAGTCTTTCACAATATACCTACTATGGAAATGTTTTGTGTAACTACACATGTTCAACCTATATTGAATTATCTTTCCAGTGGGGGTGGGTGAGGGAAGAAGGGAAAAAATCTGGAACTCAAAGCTTTAAAAACAAATGTGTATTAAAAAAAAATGTTTTGTTTTGTTTTTTATATGCAACTGGGAAATAAGATATATAGGCACCAGGGTATAGAAATCCATCTAGCTTTACTAAAAATTTAGGGATGGGGATGGGGGAGGATAGAGAGAAGAGATTGTGGAAAGTATTCAGTAGGCTAGCTATATGGGATGGGGGGTAGGGGAAAGACAGGGAGAAAAATCTGTAACTCAATATCTTATGGAAATGAATGCTGAAAACTAAAAATAAATAAATAAATAGAAAAATTTTTTAAAAAAACTATCAGCATGAAAAACAGCTTTCAAATGTATTAATTACATTTTCTAGAACATGTGTGGTATAGCTAGATATGGAGTGAGGAGTCAAATCCTAGCTTAGAAACTTATGTGACTTTGGGCACAGCAGTTAACCTGAGTCTTCTTCATCTAGAAAGTGAGAGTAATAATATTTGTACCATCTAACTCAGAAAGTTGTTGTATGGAAAGTCCTTTGTGAACTTTAAAGTTGAGATTGTGAATAATATATATTCATGGTATAGCAAAGAAGAATGGAGCTTGGGCAGAAAAAAATAGAACACATTTAAACACTGTTAAATAGAATGAATCCTATTGGTTATTTTGGTACAATCAGTCTTAAATCACACATCTTTGAGTGCAAAGCCTCAAATCACACAAATTTGGGATTGAGCCCTCTGGCTATTGATCCTCAATAGGAACCCTAAGGAATTTTAATCATCAGATTCTCAGAATTCTTCCTCTTCACTGAGAATATTCTCCATATGCTGAGTGAGACTATAGCACTAAGTATTAGGGAGTTGGATGCCCAAATTGTTTTTGGTTTAGTGAACTGAGTCAAGCTCACTGACATCATACCCTTTAAAAAAATTAAATGTAGCTTATGTGTACACACTAATACTCTTGATGCTTTCAATGGCTCTGGGCAAATCATTAGAATCATTTCTTTGTGAGACTGAGCTCACCAAGGCCATGAGTTATACAGGCTTCATGCTCATATTCCTTTGTAAACTAGAATGGATGAATTCACAAAAAGGTTAAGTATAGATAAAGTCAGCAATATAAAGCTATAAAATTTATTAATACAAGCAAGAACTGAAAATTCTCTACTAAAATATAACAGACTGATATGTGAGAAAAGTAAAGAACAAATATGACATACTGGAATTTCCCTCCATCCTATGAACTCAGAAACAGCAACTTCGATGTTTTTGGTAGGGGTTGTCCTGTTGGAATAGGAGAGAAACATAGACTTCTGACACTTTCTTCTTAAAGTAAATGTTAAATTTCATAGAGTCATAAATCCCAAGTTTCCAGGAACCAAGTGCATCTATCTAGAGGCAGGAACCAATATGCTCTATTCTAAAGCCACAAATAAACCAGAGAGCTGGGAGAGATGTGGAGCAGAACCCAGATACACTAGTACCCATGATGCACAAGCTGACTGAAAAGACATGCTAGCAAAATATCATTATTAACTATTATATTTAAATAAGGCATGTCAGTGGGGAGAGGGGGTGAGGGCAGTTAGGTGGTACAGTGGATACAGTGTTGGACTTGGAGTCAGAAGACTCCTCTTTCTGAGTTCAAATCTGGTTTAGTAGCTATGTGACCCTGGGCAAGTCACTTAACCCTACTTGCCTCAGTTTCTTCATCTGTAAAATGTACTGGAGAAGGAAATCTCAAACCATTCCAGTATCTTTGCCAAGAAAATCCCTTATGGAGTAACAAGAGTCCAACATGATGGAAAACGACTGAACAAGAACGACATTTAGAGCAATATTTAAAGAAATATATAAATGCATACACAACTAAAACTAAACCTATATGCAGTTTTTAGGTTTTTTGTTTTTGTTTTTGCTGTATATTCAGACTGCATTCTTCTCACTCCCCTACAGCTCCCCTTGCCCAGTCAATTTGGCTCTTAGGACCACAGACACAGCTTAAAACTTCCTAGTGCTCCCAGCATCAATAGAAACAATAACCAAACCAACTCAGAGAAGCTGAAGTCAAATCCAACCTGTCACTAATTACCCATGTGACCTTGAGCAAGTCACTTAACCTTTATGGGCCTGTTTCTTCAACTATAAATGCAAAGGGTTGGACCAGATGGTATAAGGTCTGTTCCAGCTACAGACTACAATCCTATGGCCCGTTTGGAAGCCCATTCTACTTTTAAATAGCTCTCATTGTTAGCAAGTTTTTCCTGATATCAAGTCTATATTTAGCTTTTTGCAACTTACACTCCCTGTTATTGGTTCTGTTTTCAGGGACTGAACTGATCCCTAGGTCTCATGTCCACAGAGCCCAATGTTGTCTGGGTCTTCAGCCGAACTTCATGTGCCACGGACACCAATCACTCCTCCATCTTGGCTGTCCTGCCCTCCTCTAGACACTCCTCGGCTGTAAATGTGGCACCCCAAACAGAACATGATGCTCCAGATGCAGTCTGACCAGGGCGCAAGACTGAGGGACCATCGCTGCTCTTCACAAGATCACAGATTTAGGGCTGGAAGGGACCTGACTACAAGTTATGCCTCTCTTCTGTGGCTCAAGGTTGCATTCATTAGCTTTTCTGATGCCACATCATACTACTACTAACTCATACTGAACCTGCAATCCCTAAAACCCCCAGCTCTTTTTCAGACAAACTGCTATCTACAACTCCAATTTTATATTTATGAAGTCTGGTTTTTTTGCTCAAGTGTAAGACATTTACCTTTCCTGAACTTCATCTAATTCGATTAAGCCCAATGTTCCTGACAATTAAGTTCTTCTGGATCCTGACTTTGTTATCCCAGATGTTAGCTAATCTAGTCAGCTTTCTGTCACCTGACTATCTGATAATTATGTCATCTGTACCTTTATTCAAGTCACTGACACAAATGTTTAACAGTGTAGGGTGCAGTACAGATCCTGGTGGCACTCTCCTGGAGACTTCTTGATGAGCTGACATGGAACTATTAATGAATACTCAAGAGTCCAGTCATTCAAAACATTCTGAATCAATCTCATTCTGCTACTGTCTGCTCTACATCTTTCCATATTTCCCCACAAAAACTGTGTAGCTGTGGGGCAGCTGTGAATAGAGCACCGGCCCTGGAGTCAGGAGGACCTGAGTTCAAATCCAGCCTCAGACACTTAACACAAATAACTAGCTGTGTGAACTTGGGCAAGTCACTTAAGCCCAATTGCCCTACCTTCCCCCCTCCAAAAAGGAAAAAAAAAACTTTTTAAAAATTGTGTACGACCAACTTTGAAAGACTGTACTCTTGGGCAGCCAGGTGGCACAGAGCACTGGCCCCGGCGTTGGGAGACCTGGGATCGGTTCCGGCCTCAGATACTTGGCACCCACACAAAATAATTGGCCATGTAACCTTGAGAAAGTTACTTAACCCCAACTGCTTAGGGGCAGCCAGGTGGCTCAGTGAGTAAGAGTACCGGCCCCAGAGTCAGGATGACCTGGGGCTCAAATCTGGGCTCAGATACTTAGCACCACACCCAGAAATATCTGGCCGTGTAACCTTGAGCAAGTTACTTAACCCCAACTGCTTATAAAAAAAAAAAGACTGTACTCTCCTCAGCAATGAAGAGTTATAAGACAACTCTAAAAGACTCCTGATGGAGAGAGATGTCTACATTCAGAGAAAGAACTAGAGAGAACAGAGTTTGAATGCAGATTGAAGCAAACTACCTGCTCTCTTTCTTTTTCTGGTTTGGTTTTGTTTCCTCTTTCCCATTGTTCATTCTATCCATTACAACCCTTCTTTATAACCTGACTAATGTCAAATGTAGAAGTATTTGCAGATCCTATATTTGATTGCATGCTGCCATGGTGGGGGGTGGGAAGAGAGGGAGGGGGAGAAAATTTGAAACTCAAGGGTATTGTGGAACTCAATCTTGTAAACTAAGAGTAAACAAATTAATAAAGACAAAAAAATGGAAAAAAAGTCCTTATTCAAAAAAAAATTTGTGTAGCTAAAATCTAGATTAACTAGATTAAAAACTAGGTTTAAAATAGGTTTAACCAAAACATTCCCTTGATTTTTCAGTCTAGTAGCCCTGTCAAAAAAGGCCATAAGGTCAGTCTGACCTGACTGGTTCTCCATAAACTGATACTGGTTCTTTGTAATCATAACTTCCTTTTCTGGACATTCACCATTCATCTCTTTAATGCTCCACACTAGAGTTATCTCAAAAATAAAAGTCACCTTCAGTGACCAGACTGCAGACTCTATTTTCTGCCCTTTTACTTCTGCCTTATATCTCCTATTCTCCAGGTTCTTTCACATATCACTGAAGGGAACTTAACAATCACAATGGCCAGTTCTTCCAGTACCCAAGGACACAGTTCATCTGAGCCAAGAGACTAGAATCCATTCATGGCAGCTAGAAGCACTCTTATTATCTCTTTATTTATCTTAGGCTTCACCTCTCGGTTAGCCAGTTTGATTCTGTCATTCTCCTTATGAGAGGAAACAGAAACAAAACACTAAGCGCACAGCCTGGACTTTCTGTTGTCAGGCACCCATCACCATTACCATTCCAATCACCCCTTCTTCCTCTGATAGTTTCCTCAGCTGGCTTCTCCAATTTCAGCTTATCCTCCCAAACAGTACTCCTGACATTTTTATGGGACCATCCAAAACTCATAACCACCTCTGGTTCTTGATCTTGCTTCCATCTTTTTTATACGTATTTTAAAAACCATAGTTTGTTAGTGATGTCCCTGTGCATCCATCCACATCACCCTCTTTAGAGGAGACTTCCATTTCCCCTCCTTGATGGAATCTGTCTTCCCTTTGGATCTTTGCAATTTCCCTCCTAGGAATTCCCCATTCCTCTTGGCTGGCTCTCTCTGTAGAATGGGGAATGCCATGGAATCCTGCCTGGCATGTCTTTGAATCTTTTGAAATCTCACTTCCTCAAATCTAAGGCATATGTCAGATAATACCTAGATTCCTTTTTTTTCTCTACCACAAACTTTAGGAGGGTGCCATCACTTCCATCAAAGTCCTCACCATTTCTAACCCCAGTCACAAGGTCTTCTCTGTCACTAGGAATTGGATCCAGAAATTATTTTCCCCATGTTGATTCCTCAACTTTTTGAAGGATAAAATTAGGTGAATATGTCAATAAGTATTTATCAAGTGCCTACTGTGTCAGGCACTATGCATTTATCAAGTGCCTACTGTGTCAGGCACTATGC